>NW_010973342.1:1673139-1673388 GCF_000737465.1 Haliaeetus leucocephalus
CTGCGGGAGCATAATAATGGACTCAACGACAGATCAATATGATCATAGTTGAAGACCCTTTACTAGAGCATCAGACATCATTTTTATACATTGGTTACATCCGTACATGCGTTTAGCTATTTTACTATTGGTTACACACATTATTCACGTGCTGTCCACACGCCTAGTTACACTTAATGATTGGTTATATCAACACTGTACACGCGCATAAACATAAGACATAATTGGTTATACTAACTAAAACATGCG
>NW_010973342.1:1673588-1757180 GCF_000737465.1 Haliaeetus leucocephalus
GTCATTAAAGAAAACAGTTTTAAAATTGAGGGGGCGGGGGGGGGGGGAATTGTGTTATAACTGAAGTCTCAAAAAGTAAAAATAGTGCCTGTATTTCTGAAATTTCATAGTATGATGTGACACAAATTAATTGCAGCTGCTTGTTGCTTGCTTGCTTCTTACTTGCTGCACTACCTTAGCTCTTCAAGCAGAGCTGAGAAGTACTGGGAAGATATGAAAGAAGGCATGCCATACCCAACATCCCTTAAATCCTTTCCCCAGTAAATTTACCCTTTTAGGCCTCATATGGAAGTATGCAGAGAGAAGGTACGACTAACTTCTCAGTTTCTAGACTCATTAATATTTTTCATTTCCTGGATTATCATTAAAATATCATTGATATCCTTAAAATACCTTTCCATATAACTGTAGCTACCTCTACTTCATTACATTTTTTGGCACTGTGGATGTATATCTCGGACTATTACAACCCAAATTTAACTTATACATCCAGTATTCTGTAATATGTCTGTTTACTTTTAAATTAATAAAAATAACTATTGCTTCCTCTGAATCACTGCATGGACTAATTCCTTACTTACTCACCTCCCTCTAGGGATCATGTCATATCTAACAACTTGCTGAGAAGTGCACTGCCAGTTTTAAATGCTAATATCCTTTTACATCTGAGCTCTTACCTGTATCTTTTGGCATAATTTACAGGCAGTAGTCGATTGCCATTCACTTGCATAATAGCAGCACCTTCAATGTTCCAGGTGGGTGCCCACACATAGATGCAATTTCTTCCCCACATGGCTGACTGTGCCTTGCAATTGCAGTGTAGATTTGAGTGCACTTTCTCCCACATACTATCTTGCTTCTTGATGATTAATCCTCTCTCATTCTTTCTATGCCATTTTATTATGAGTCACTTACTGGGCTCAGTGTCACTTCTGACATATGCCTTGGAAACTCAAGTTTTAAGTCTCAGATAAGTATTTCCTTTTTCTACTCTACGTTCATTGTACTGTGCTAGTATGCATATGTGACTCTTCTGCTTGTAGCCTTGAAAACTGAAATGAATTTCATTCTGTTTGAACTTCTAGCATTTTTCAGGCCAAAAAGAATTTGTCCTGAAGTTTTTGAGCAAAAGATCCCATTTTCTAATTGTTGCCTTTGATCCTAAGCTGATAGGAGATTGTTATGGTTGCATATATGCACTTTATAAAGCACTATCTGCAACTTCTTTCTGAAAAAACTATCAGTGGTATATTTAAAAAAAAAATTCCCCCCAAAACAAAAACAAAAAAACCCAACCACTAAGTAGGTATTTGGAGGTTTTAAAAACAAATACTTGTTTTCCTGGTTTACTCTATGGAGTACTGGAACATATTAGCATGAAGTAACTGTTGAAATACTTCTCATTGACCACTTGAGGGCATCTTTTGATGTAGTTTGGAGTCACGTTATCACATCACTGTTTCTACTCCATTTTGAGGAAGTGAAATTTAAGATAAATCCCTTTGACTAAAAGGGGGGAATATAGAGAGCTTGTATCAAGCAGTAAACAAGGATTATAATCCACTTTCTTTATTAGTGAGTAATACAATATGCTTCAGCGAAACTTCGAAAGTTGTGTGCAGATCCACAAAGAAGAAATTTCTGCAAACATAGATTAACTTAGTCGATAAACAGCTTTGTTCAACATTCATGTTACTAGGCCTGTATGAAAGATTGTAGTTTTCCAAAATGCATGTTTGTGGCTGTGTTTCTTAGTAGGACTTATAACTATTACATTTCATGGCCGGTGTGTAAACCAACAGCAGGTTTCATATAAGAAGCTGTACAGTAGTAGTCTAATAAGTAACAAACAAATGATAACCGAAATCGTATTTTGACATGTATTGGATCTGTTCAACTCTTAACAGAGCCATTTCAAGCATGGACTGGGTTTTATACTTCTCGGAGCACATTAAAAGGAATCGCAAGGCGAGCAAGTTCACTGCTTTATGCTGGAGAGTCCTTTTTCACACAGTATGTCCGGAAACACCCAGCAAGTTCTATTTGCAAATGTGGAGCCTTAAAGCAACTTCAGAGCCTTAGATGGGCGGTTTCAGAGGTAAAGATTGATTTATTTTTTAATTTGCAAGAAAATGTTTATTGCCCAAAGGCAAAGCTTTGCTTAAGCATTTCAACTGGAGTGTCTTGAGGTTGCTTTTATGTTTTTAGAAAAAAGTTTCCCCTTTAGCAAGTCACAAGCAAAAATAAAGCAATTTTTCAAAAAAACATCTTGAAACATCACTTCAGCCCCGTAGCCATGCATTTAAGACAAGGTTACTGGCAAATGTTTTCTTCAGCTGGTAAAAGATTATGTGATTTCAAACTTTGCACATGAAATTCCTTTTCTTAATGTTATTTTTATTATTTACAAAATGGTTTTTAAAAATAAAATAAACAAAAACTGAACTAACTGAAAACTCCTGATAATCTCTACTTCTGCAAATTAGAAGAAGGACAAATTTGTTTCTTCAAAGTTCAGCAGCTAAGCGATCAGCCTCATACCAGTAACCATTTACAGGCCTCATTGCTTTTGCTGGTAATAAATATTTTGTCAGCTAAGTTATTGACCAGATCTTAGTATTAAATGAAAAACCTGTCTTGTTATGGTATTTTTGGTGCATTCTTGGTTTTGATAACCTATATTTTTTTTTCCTCTAAGTATGTAACTTTAGTAATTTCTAAATATTGAGAGAAATATGTATAGAGGGAAATCTGTGTGCACCTTGTCTTTGACTGTTTCATTCTATATATAGCAATTTGGAGTAGGCAAAATGTGAATCTGTGAATATAGCTGTAATACCTTATTATTTTAAGTTATATGTCTGAAGGTTAGTGGACCATGTTAATATAAATGCAAACCTGAATTTGTCATCCTGTGCGTTGTGACCTTTCAAACTACTCTTAAATGTAAGGTCCAGCACCATGATGGTATAACAGGAACAGAGTCTCCCAAGGTGAAGGACATGTACATGAATAACTTGATGTATGGAATATTCAACGTAAAGAAGCTAATGGCTTCCATAATCTTTGACATGAACAATGTGAAGAAGAACGGAGAGGTCTATTCTTCTGTTTACAATAAAGACTCAGGAATACCAGGTACTTTTTAACACAGCTTTTCCGATTTTCAGACTAACTTATGAAAGCTATCATGTTTTCCTCCAAAACAATCAACATACTATGTACCACCTAAGTTCTGTGAACCATGGCTGGAAAATCCTGTTTGCGTTATGAGACCTGCTAGACCTGAGGCAAACTCGGATGAATTTATGAGCTCTCAGACCTCAAGCATCTGAAACCAGGACCTTTAAGCTGATGTTAGGCTGACTCCTGCCCCAGTGTATATATCAGATCTGGCTCGCAGATTCAGACCTCAACTATATAACGGAGGGAAGGGGGAGGTGCTGATCGGGGTAATTAATTAACCTTACTATGCAACGTAAGATTACATGGTAAGAAGCACAGTCACAGTTAAGAAATGTTCTTGCTGTAGTGTACTATCAGCTTGTGTAAAAAATGTAATGGAATTTTTAAGGATCTAAAGACTGTACATTCCCTTTTATCTTTACTTTGGAAACTTTTTAAACTGTCAAATGTAAGAAGTGCTGTGGGCTGTGCAACAGACTGATTCATTTTTTTACAGGGTGGTTTTTAGATTAGGCTTCTCATTTGATCTTCTGTATAACACTGTCATGGTTTAACCCTAACCAGCAACTAAGCACCATGCAGCTGCTCTCTCACTCCTGCTGCTTATTTTCACTAAATGCATTTACATTCAATTCAGGTGTCATTTTCTGAATACGCAGTCTCTCTTTATTGGGGAAAGAATAGAAGAATAAAGCAGAAGAGGCTTTTATGAAGTACTAGAACATGTTTTCCTTTTTTCAATCATGAAGTTTTACTGTGGGGTTTTATGTTAAAATTTTGTAAGATGGTTGTACCTAGACAGATCTCTCAAATACTTTTTAATATCCCATTTTTAAAAATACATAGTTTTAGTGACTGATAACTTTGTTTGTGTGCACAAAGGTGCTACAGATGTTGACCAGTATGTTGTTGTCTATAATCCACTGGCATGGAACATCACTACCTTTGTCACAGTTTCTGTCAGCCACTTAGCAATGAGTGTGTATGATGAACTGGGACTTCCTGTACCAGCACAGGTACTTCAGCTTTGTTTCTTTCTGTTGCTTTTCTTTCACTTGTGAGTTTTCCCTGGCTTGAACCTTACCCTGAAAACAAATATTAGTTCAAACAGGGATTTTCCTAGTCCTCCTTCAAGTGTGGTGGGTTTTTTGGTTTGGTTTGGTTTTTTTTACTTGCCAGTTCTCTCAACTAGAATTTTTTTGTCTTAATGTCCAAAAGGGCTTCCTGCTCTTCTAGTGTGTTTGGTTTGTCCCTTGCATGCTTGCTGTGTGTGACCTGGCACTTCTTATCTTGCTTTTCTTTCCATAAAAAATACTGTTTCCAATAAAGCGGTTTTGGTTGAAGCTCTGCCCTACAATTGATAGTCCTGTTTGTACAATTGACAGATTGCCTTGGGGAGGAGAGGAGATTTAAGAAATCTAGGTCTTATTTACAAGCCCAAAAGAAACTGGGGACAGTCAGCTGCCATATGATATATCATTCTGTCATAGCCAAGCTCCAAGACAAGGCCAGCTGTTCCCTGGGAGAGAAGAAAGTGGCCTCAAGTGAAAACTAGCACTAGCCTTTCTCGGGAGCCGCTGTTGTAGAGAGTGTGTCATCATCAATGGCTTGATAAACCTGTAGGAATGCCTCCTGCACGTAAGGCCTGAAGAGGCATGACACAATTCCAAATGCTCCCTTCTGTGCCCGAGTTGCCAGATAGCTCAGCAAGTTCTGCCAGCTGGACAGAGTTTCTGTTATCTGTGGCTATGACTATCACTGGACATCGAGGCACATTGTAGTCAGGTATTGATACACAACAGCTGTCTCCTCTTCCTGCACGTATACATGATGATGGCATAAGACCATACTGCCTTTATCTGGAAGCCATCGGTGTCCTGGGTTAGCACATACTGACCATACTGCCTTTACCTGTCAGCCACTTACCTCCCAGAAGTCCAGCCATCTGAATTACTTCAGCCTTGTAAGATACAAGAAGATTGACATGTATTTAAAGCATTTATTTCAGGATTTAGGATGGCCTGAAGTCAAGCTGTAATTCTTTATTTTAAAAATACAAAGTTCTCTGTTCCAGAGTTGGTCTGTCCTCTCTTTTGCGAGAAGTTACCCATATATGCATGTGGATAGTCACTTGAGGCTAAATGAAATCTCTTTACCAGTAACAAGAATGTGGTTTGGGGTCTTGCAGTATGTACTGTTCAAAAGTACATTCATATCACACACTCCTTCCTTTTGAGAGAAAGTATCTTTAGCTCACGACCCTGATGTGAGTATGTGTCTGAGAGGAGTTGAGGCTTGGCAAGCGCTCTGCCGCCTTCTGTACCACATATATAGGTGGTATAGTGAAGGGAGCGAACGGGTAGGCCCTGTTGAAACCACTAAGGTCAGGAGGTCTGCAGTGTGGGTAACTGGACATATGCCAATCCACAGTGTGAAGGTACAGACAACTTGCTTTAATTTCTGGTTAGTCATAACTAACCTCTTTGTCAATGTAATCTGTACAGTATTTCTCTAGTCTCATTTTCTTGCCCCAAACCAAAAGTGGTACTAAATTATATAACATTAATGGGCAGGATATATTGAATTGAAAGATGATTAAAACTGTTGTTTAAGATATTTTGATATTGAGTAACACTGGTGTTCTGTTTACTGTTCAAAAGTGTGCTGCATGCTTCTAACTCCCTCTCTATGTGCCTTGCTTAAGGTGAGGGCATGTCTGGGTGTTTTCTCCTCTTGCCACAAGTTTTCTTATACTTGCACTAGTCACCTCCCTTACGTTTCAGTCTCTTTTCTGTCATTTGACTGATTGGTTTAATTTGTGATTATTTCTGCTCATATAGACATTTTGCAATGCAATCTTAAATCAAGATCTACAATTCCATGTTTATGTTAAAATAGGATCTAACTTTGTAATTTTCTTAGTGACCCTCTTTCCTTCACAGAAAGGCCAAGCTTAATCCAAGTTCACCAAACTCCCAATTAAAAGTGGCATGGATCTACATTATAGCTGAGAATTGTAAGAATGGCATGTTTAGAAACTTCTTTTTAAAGTAGTAGTTAATTTTTGTAATTTAGAGCTTACAACACATGAAGATAGTTGCCTTGCTAACTAATTTTCTGTAATGGAGCTTTGTCGTGTATGTTAACATACAGGTTCAAAGCTCGGCGGAGTCCCATTCTACCTATGATCTCTATATTCTAGTTGCAATAAGTGGTTTGAGCTACAGAAAATACAGTATTAAAGCCTTGAATGGTAAGCAGTCTGCATTTATTGGAAGATCAGTCAAGTACAAACAAAAAGACATAACTCGTGCAGATCAAGAAAGTCAACAGTTGCTTCCTGTGGTTAACAACTGCTACCAAGTCTTGTTTGACCAAAACACAAATCTAATGCACAGCATTACAGAGAGGTGAGATTGCCTGCTTGGTTTTAATAATGTTTCAGAGTCTGTAAAACCCTTTGTAAAAATAAGTCCAAGGACTCTATCATGTGCCTTAATTCTGAGACTTAACTAGCAAAATGTTCTTTATAATTATTCTTTTTTTGTTTCCAGTTCACATGTTCTCCTTCCTACGAGAAACATCAACACTAGCCCAGTTGTGATTCCATACTATTTCTGTAATGTTGTTGCCCTGTTTAATCACGCAATCAGTCTAAGATGACATATCCCAGTATTAACTAGTACATCAGCAGAATCTCATTGTACTTGAGAACTGAAGAGGGTTATGAATGTGTGTTTGTATTAAAAATAAATAAGTAAGCACATACACAATGGCTATAAAATGAGCCTTAAGTGATAAAGTAAGAGCTTTTTCTTACTAATCAGTAGTGTTTTGCAAGTCCTGCATCACTGTTTCTATGGTAGGAAACTACAAATCTTTTTGAAAAGAAACATTTAACTAAGGAAATTCTGTTTAATCGGGCAAATAAAATGGAAGAACAATCAAGATTGAGGTAAGATTTGGGGTCTGCAGACTGTCTTTCGTGGCTGATGCAAATTGGCCCAATTCCTTCAGCTTCAGTGGAGCTATGCTGGTTTTTGCCTGCTCAGGATTCAGATTGTCAGCTATGTACTGATGGAAGATTTGACCCCTTTGGCATTGGCCTAGTGACTTTCACCTTTGTGTTTTTGTTCATAATTCTGCCTCCTAGAGCAAGAACTTGTTGTCCAGTATAGTTAAAATCAGCTTTAAAAGTATAGATGTGCCTTAATTAAGAGCCCTGGAGTAAGTACTTTCTCAAAGTGCCTCTGGATCCTAACTGTTTCCAGATTCCATGAGGAATATAATGAGGAAGAACAAAAATCTGAATTCAATTCCCATTTCTCTCCATCCTGTTCTGGCAGGCAGCAAGAGCTGGAATTCAGCATGTAGGAGAAATGGGATATTCACTTTCTTCACAAGGCTTCAGGCAAGCCCAGAATGTTTGAGTTTCAGGAACTTTGCTTTGGGGTAATAGGAAAGAGCGAGGCATCAGGTCAGAATGGGTGGAAAGGTTAAAAATATTGGGATCTTCAACTGTGAAGCCTTATAAAGTTTAGCTGCAACAGTTAGAACTTCTAGGTCCTGCCCCTGCACTGGAAATGCCCTATAACAGGGCTAGTAGATAAAAGTAGATGAGTTATTTTTCCTGTTTTGCCAGCAAGGCTCCAAAAGAGCAGAGCAGGTAGCTGAGGGCAGTAACATCTTAAATTGCCTTCATATGACTTTCCAAAGACTGTGATATGGAGTCATGAGTAGCTGAACTGTAAGCTTCAGGGGAGAAAGGAGGAGACAAAGTAGGTACTGAGTGGGTGTAAATGTTGCTGTCCTGTGGCCATTATATTTGTTACCAGTGTTAAATACAGAAACTTGCATCATGCTGATTTACCTAGCTACAAAGTCAGTTAAGTGAACCTGTTTATTCATTAATATGGTGTGATATACTTCATTTTTGTGCAATAGGTAGTTTTTGATCCTGTAGTTAACTCTCACGTCAAAACAATGAGCTAATGTAGATGTTGTTTCTGTCTTAAGATGTTTCTGTTTTACAAAAGTATAAATTACATAGAAACTCCATCTATGTACACACTGACAGATGTCTTGATGGGAAGCACTTTAATTCTCTGCTGTCCTCATTTCCTAAATCTTACAAAATCAATTATTCACTTTGAGGAAACAGATTTTTTTTACTTGCATTCCCAGCCTCATTCCTGTTGCAGTTCAGCTTTGCATCTATTATGTACAAACTGTGTTTCTAAGTAATATGATTTTTCCTCTTCTGTGGATTCACAGGGAGACTAACCAGACTGTCCAGGTGACCCAGGAGTTCCTTGAGTACCATGTGAATGGAGACGTGATGAAAGGACCCATTTCAGATAACTACTTATTTGCCCCAAATGCTTCAGCTGTTCCAGTATCAAAAGCAGTGGGATTGGAAGTGGTTTTTGGAAACTTGATGACAGAGATACGGCAGTATTTCTACAGGTGCAGTGCCATTCCAGCTTCACTTCACTGGAATGTTTAATTCTCTGTAGATATCTATGAAATTAATTCTGTATAGTTACTCCTAGACAGTGAGTTCTGTGTACTGTTTATGATTTAGACAAAAGAACTGGCACGCATCTGCTAAACGTAGTGCTGAGGAAGCACCTCCTTTAAATAGCTCATATTACTGTAGGAAGGGAGGTGAAGATTTTTCAGAGTTATCATCTGTGGTTCGCTTTATAGTGCAGCTAACATCTTCTTACATGGGTGGAATTTGGACATAATGGTTCATTTTTATAACTGCATCTCTTCCTTACAAGTGATTAGAGAAAGGAGAAATGAATCTTCCACAAGGACACTCTGGCCCCTGATGAACTAGCTACTTTTCTGTGTTAAAATTATATTAGTCTATAACCCCTTCACCCTCTTTTAAATCTGGTTATTTGATTGAAGCCTTTTGCTTTTCATGGCATTGTACAAGGTTTGTAGTTGAGAAGGACCTTTGGAAAACAGTGGAATTCTTGCATCAAAATTAATGTTGCCCAGATTGAAAAAATACCTGTATTCTGTAAAATGTAAATGTGTTGCTTAGGGAGTCATAATTATTTTAAATTTTTTTGTAATTTTGAGAGAAGCAGAGCCTCTCTAATCAAATTAAGAGTCCTCTTTACACTTGCAATGCCAAAGAAAATTGTGGGATATCATTTACTCCAGCTGAATATCTGTACATTTGAAAATTAAATTGAAATTAATAATGATTGTACATGTACATGAAACATATAGAAAACAGGCAAGAAAGTTCTCTGTGTGTAGGATGACATCATGATTTGCAAATCCTGACATAACAGATCAAGTGCTCCACTTTATAAACTCTGCATATCTTTCCTCTGATTTTTATAGTAATGTTACCGCTCAGGATTACATATATGCAGTATATACCAGGATGTATACAGTACCAGAAGGCTACGACGGGAAGTTGCTTTGCCATAGGATAGAGCAAGAATACAGCATTGGGCCTTTGGAATTAAATCGTGAAGCAGTTCTAAGAACAAGCACAAATTTGAACACCAGGCAGGTACTCTACACTGACAGCAATGGATATCAGATTCAGAAAAGACCATTCAAGGCATATATGAATAACACAGTGGCTCGGGTAGGCACAAAGCTGTAATCCAAAGTCAGTTGTGTGTTATCTTTGTTCTCCATTACTGTTACCTAAGTTAATATTATCACTGCATGATTTACTATGTGTTTTTAGAACTATTATCCTATGGTCCAGACTGCCTACATTGAAGATGATACCACAAGGCTGATGCTCCTTGCAGAAAGAGCTCATGGTGTCTCAAGTCAAGGAAATGGACAAGTGGAGGTAACATACAAAAATATTTTATTTTTTTAATAGCAGAGCATAATTTCATGGCTGCTGATAATATAAGTAAAGCACGATGACTGATTACTGTTGTGACATTTACCTTCCCAATACAGGTGATGCTTCACAGAAGACTATGGAACAACCTTCAGTGGGACCTGAATTACAATCTCACTTTGAATGACTCTTCAATGGTTCGCCCTGTGATTTGGCTTATTTTAGGAACCAAGGATGTCACCAATGTGTTGTATCGGACAAGTGGATTGGCATTAGAACATAGGCCAGTGGTAATGTTTGGGGCATTATCAGGTAACTCATTCTGTCTCCTGTGCTATCTTTAGCATCTGAATGGCTTATTTATTTTGCTCTGATTTAGCTGTTAAGTTTGTAAATGCAGACTTCAAGCCTCCTGTGTGGCGAAGTTAGTATACAGTGAGTTAGGAGGCAAATTTAGAGCCTGCTAATTACTTTGCATTAATTTCAAACATGGCTGTTGTCCAAGTGTATGAAATGTTTCTCTTGTTATGTACTTATCTCTACTTTCAGAGGAGAATAAATCTTAAAGCATCTAATGAGAACAAAATGTCCACACAGGGAATTAGTGCCAAGTAGCTAGTGCACCATATATCAGCTTCCTGGATGCTGAGTCCTTAATGACCATTTTTGAGTCATTCTTTTAAAAATACTTGTTTGACTTATTAACTAAAGCTGGAGCCTGGTAGTGTAATAGCAACTTCAAGCTGCAGTGAAATTTTCTTTATGGAAAGCTCTGATATACTTCTCCAGCAGTTAAAACCATGCTGCTTTCTGCTTTGTATCTCAGAAGGCCTTGGAGCAGAAAGCATAGCATCTGCTTTGCATCTGTCTTGGAAGAAAAAACAAAAATCTCTTTACCCTTTCACAGTACCCTAGCCAGGCTTGTGTGTGTGATGGATGTTTGATGTTTGCTTTGTTTCACTTTGCATGGAGAAGATAAACCAAAGCTACCCAGACAACTTCAGCTGAATTCAGTCCATGGTTCACCTGTAACTGTCCCACCTAATCTTCATCTCCAGACTCTGAGCATTCCAGGGTGGAGATACAGCTCTAATCATGCAGAGCAGCTCCACAATGTCCACATGGGTAGGTGCTTTCAAAAGAGTAGCTGGATGTTACGCTTAAAGAAGCTGGCTTTCTTTTCTGTCTATCTTCTATGGCTAGTACTTCTATTTATTCAAAGTGTTAAATTCCTCTATCAAGATAGTTATTTGTACTGTACAATTGCTCTACTCAAACAGTAAAATATTTCTCCTGCATGATGAGTTCATCATGCCGGTTAGCATCATTCCTGTCAAGAGTGGGAGCTGGGTATTTCTTGCTGTTAGTCCTCTTGCTGATTTTAAAAAATGGGAATTAAGTTCAAATTACGAGACTGTAAAGCTTAAAAAAAAAAAAAAGTTGAAAATTTTTAAAGTAAGAAAATGTTTGCATTTTTTTTCTCCTAAAGGTAAACAGAAGCAAGGTGATGCAGACTTCACTCGTGTCCTGCTAAGAATTAGGCACTTGTATGAAGTTGGAGAGGATCCTGTGCTGTCTCAACCTGTGATGGTAAATCTGAAGGTAAATTTAATCCTTTCAGACAGAGTACCAATTGAAGTGTTTTTGTTTCAAAGAGAACTGGTTCTGGAATGAAACGTTCCGTATGCTAGAGACTCCACAAAAGATGGATACAGAAATACTAGTATAACTTTAACCTCAGAGGGAAGCAGGTCTCATTTTTACTCAGCTTTAGAACACAGAAGCCATTACTTCACATGAAGTGGCCATAGGCACAGCATGAAGATCTGCATAAATATCAGTAGGACTGGTTCTGTTGAACTCTTGGTTGTATAACACTTCCCGCAGTACCATAACCAGTGCAGAGAGTGGTAATTTGTTTTGCTGTTTCTTTAGTTATTGCAAGTTGTACCTATAGTTAATGACATGTGGACAGGATCAAAGGAAACAAACATTTTTTTTCTCTGTGGTTTATTTCTGTGAGTTGTTGAAACTTTGGTCACTTCCTTCAGGTACTGTGTATTTTCAGTTTCTTGTTTATTTGATCTTTTATATAGAAGTAGATTATATTATAATATGTGGCAGGGGTTTATTATTTTAAAATAATGAAATTTTGATTGGGATGACAAACTTGGGGAACAAGGTGAAGGTTCTCTGTTTTGTTTTTAAAAGTGCAGTGTGAGTTTCAGCTCTTGAATGGAGAGATTAGTAGGCTCTGAACTTTACTACAGCACAGAGGAAGCTCTCAGTACCTCAGCCTCTTAGTTTGAAGCCTGGTGAATCTGTAGTTGCCCTTATGTTGCATGACATAGCAGATTTTTAAAGTCTCTACTGCTCTGCTTAACAGATCAATGCTAGAGACGAAAGTTCTAATCTGGTCTAACAGTATACTAGACCGTAAGTGTGATGCTATTTTCAATAAACTATGGTTTGATTCCTTGTGTTTTCTTTACTCACAGTCTTTGCTAAATGGATTAGGATCAGTGATCCTAGTGGAAGAGCGATCACTCACAGGTACCTGGGACGTAAACGCTTTGAAGCGGTGGAAATGGAAGACTGCACAATATCCAAGCAAAGGTAAGTGGAATAAGGTGGTTGGTGTCTATATTGTTGCTGACTATTGAAGCTTGATGAATGGTCTAATTAAAAATATAAAAATACTTGCAAGATTAAAAATATATTGTTCTTCTATAAGACAGACCTAGTATCTGGCAGAGCCTGCAAGCGATAACATTTAGCAAAGATTCCCTGCAAATACTAGACTGCTCTATTTCTCTGATGCCTTGTTTTGCATAGAAGCATTAAAAAGCTTGAAATCTTTCTGGAGTTTCTCCAGATAGAAATGGCTACTTTATGAATTCACACTTGTGACACAGATTGATTTTGTTAGATGCTGGTGAGTTGTGTTAATCTAAGCTTAAGCCTGTGCTGCAGAAAAACAGACAGCTGCAGTTAAAAATCCCCACTGTAATCAGCTTGAAGGACTGTGTGGATATGATTCAACTTGGGGCTGACACTCAAGTCAAATGCTGTGGGTGACCTCATTTCATTTCTTATTCCAGTTAGTTGCTTGGACATTGTCCTTACTGTCACTTATATCCATATATGTGCCTTGTAAAAAGCTTGCAGAGGTTTCGGGCTGGGCTGGGTGGGAGTTTAGAGCTCTGCTTGACCTGCAGCTAGGAACTTGCTTGCTCTTTACTCATGATGAAGAAAAAGTGCATGACTGGGGAGTCGTTCACTTTTTCTGTGTGAGTCAGTGTGTGAAAAGTAGATGGACTGTTGTATATTTTAGTATTATGAATGGGTGCATCTTAGGCTCCATACTACTTACAGCTTTAAGGAGGACAATCTGCTCAAACACCAGCCTTCTAGGAAGGGATGAGTTAAAACTCTTGAGACAGAATAATATGTACATTTGAGTAAAGCTGCTTCTTGAATAAATTACCAACATTTTTGTGTTTTACAGGATTCTCCAACAGTACAGAGACCTCAGAAAACTTTATAGTAACTGTTCACCCAAAGGAAATAAGGACTTTCTTTGTATACTTTCAGGGTCAATAAAGTTTGACATTGTATTTCAGGTGTGAATATGTAATAGCTTCCAATTTTTGTTTCAAGACATGAGTAATGATCTTGAAAAATATTTTACTGCTGTTAATGAAAGAAATAGTCATTTTGGAATAAACTCTAAATTTAATTAAACTGTTGGCATGCATTTGTGGGTATTTTTGTTGTTTAATTATTTACAACTCGTATTTTTTCTGAAACCTGTTCAATTCAAAAATACAGAAATGACCTTGGTGTTGCAGTGCAAGCATATTGAACATTTTTGTGCTTGCTGTGGAATGTTTTAAAGTGACTGCTTCTATGATACTTCACTGCAGAGCACTGACAGTCATATTAGTCCTACAGTCTTGAATTGTCTTTCTAATTAGTGGTGATCTCCAGAGTCTTTTCCTAGGGATTTTATTGTTAGAGGAGATGACTTCCAAATCACAGAACAGTGATTTGCCAAATGATGTTCTGTTTCTACATGCAAGAAGGTATGCCTGTCATATTTTTCAGCTACTGTGTCTTTTGGGCAACAATTGCAAAGTTTCTGCTTTGATGTAAACTGAAATCAAATGTACTGTCTGTATTCCTTTTCACTAAGTTCATTTAAATTGTGTCTCTTAAGGTTCAGATCTGATTGGCTTTGCTTCACAGTATCCCAGTCCTGGATGTTCAGTCTTGTGTTCTGGGTAAACTGGAGCTAGTCTGTCAACAGGTGTATTGCCACATGGCCAGTAACTAACTCATCACATAACCTGAACCAGGAACACTGTTCTTATGACGCTGTGAACTTGCATACTTGTCAGGCTTAAAGAATGTGCACAGTGGTAGCAGGAAATGTTTCATTAGCATCAAGTTGAAGTTAATTATGGAGGTTTGTGTTGAGGGGTTGAACTGGCAGTAAGTGCAAATTCTAAGCAGATCTGATTGAGCAGCAACAGAAGGAAACTTGGACAGTGGCTAGCTTTCCTAATAGCTGCTATGTATTTAAGTCCAAAAGAAAAGTTGCATTTTTCTATTTTTCTTCTTAGCTCTAAACAATGTGGAGCTGTAGAATGTGATTCTGTTCACGTGCCATTGGGCATCTCTACTTATTTTACTTATTCACCGTGAAAATGCACATAGCTGAGATGAGGATCAAGTCAGTCACTTCACTGCAGTGGTAATGATGAATTATGCTTGCTGGACAAAACTGTATTTCTAATCAGTGAAACGTAAAACTGAAAGAGGAAATAAATAAGTATAAAAGAGGAAAATAGGTGCCTTTTCAGTCAATTAATAATTCCAGATCTAGAATCATGTAAAAATGACATTTTACTGTGGTAATTGTTCTAATTTACTTTGGCTGTTCAGCAATAATTTCTTCCATGTAGAGACACTGTTGAAGAACAAAGGAAATGGAGTGAAAAGGACTGTCCCAGAATAGCTGTTGTGAAATAGTTCTGCTGAAAGAGCTGCGCTGGTGGTCAGTTTTTCCATGTAGACAGCCTGTGTATACTAACTGGTTGCATCTCATTAAAATCACTGCAGAAACTGCCACATTCAGTTATTGGATGAAGAAAGGTTGTTTCGTATTTTCTATTGGTTATTTTTCATACTTGCCTGTATTTAGTGATATGCCAATCTAACCTGCCCTGCTGCAGTGAAAGCCATTTTCCTGCAACATTAAGCCCAAAGGGGAAGTATATAGCACTGTAACTAGGATACAGTAAAGCATGATGGCAGCTATTTTTTGTTTTGTGTATGTATTTGGGAAATGAAATGTGTTCAGTTAAGTCATTTTCCTTGCTTGTACAACTTTTCTCATTCCCTGCTTGGTTATGCCGTGTAGTATAATGGGTATACTGTGTAGGTTATACGGTGGTGTGATTACAATTCATATTTTTGCGACTGAAGTGGTATTTACTAATACACATGCTGGTAGCAGCAAGTCATGTTGGTAGATTATAAAAATTGAACTGTATCTTCAGTGGGTAATTGCACGGTCAGTCCCAGCCAAGCAGTAAAGGATCCTACAGTTGCTAACTATGGGCACCACTTTCCCAGATGTCAGGTTGATATGTTTCTAGTAGGCTGTGTTAGAACAAATCCTACAAAAACTTTCTGTATGCAGGATACTATAAACAGGAATACCTCATTACCAGCTGGTTTATCTGATGGGGCTTTTCTACTTCAATTTGTGGAGACTTTCTGATTTAAAAAAAAAAAAAAAAAAAAAAAAAAAAAAACCAAAACAACAAACCACAGAATTTTATCTGGAGTTACTTCAGTGCAATTGGCCATCAGGGAATAATTTGCCACTGGAGGCATCCAAGACTGGTCTGTAAAAAGCATGGCATTCCTGCTGGAAGAAGATGTCGTTGCATATTTTATATGTTCTTTTTCCTGAGCAATCTCAGCCCAAGGAAATGGAAGCCTGCAGACATTTAAATCTCTGTAGAGGGACCCATTTAGGAATCATCCTTTTTCTTCCCTCACGTGTGTCAAGATAGTGAGGAGAAATATTGCAGTGCTACATCAAGACTTGATAGAAATCAGGCCACTCTGTACTTAAATACTACTTTAAACCATACATCAGATGGGACACAAAAGAAAAGAGGGTGAATGTAATGTTATAAACAGAGGAAAAAGTCATGTATGCATGCAGCATACTTGTGCTATGGTAAATAAGCTTTGTTTTTAATTTTGGTTAGAGTTACAGAAGTGGAAGAGCTAGGAGGAGGTAGCAGAGCACTTGGGTGTTGGGGAAGGAGAGGATGTGAAGGGCAGTCGGAGTGAAACTGATAAAAGAAGTCTGAAATGTAGATCTTTTGATAACGGCTTATTTTGTCCACAGCTTCTGGCTGCAGAAACTCCAAGATGCTGCTTTTCTGGGTCTTGTGGGAGATCAGTTCCTTTTGCCTGGAAACCTGAATTATATTTGTTCTATTGTTCTATGTAATTTTGAGGAGTAGAAGCATGAATGTCCTCAAGAACAGGTGGAGTCCTATTTGTGTCCAGGAACAGAGTGGCTCTCGGTAGATCCTGTTTTACCCTCTCCTTTTCCAGTGCCCAAGGCCACTTTTTCATGTTTTCTCTGTGGGCTCTAGGCGCTTCTGGTTCTAGCATTGCTCAGCATCTGATACAGCTTGGGTAGCAAAGACGCGAGCCTCAGTTACAAAGTAGAAAGGGAACTACTTCCAACCACTGAAGATGCCAGGTTTTGCCCCTTTTTGGCAAACACATGGTCAGGTTTGTTATAGTCCACTTTCAAATTATTCTGTGCAGCAGAATTACATTTGACTACCTTGAGTTTCATGCATACTCTCCTCAATGCTGCTGTAGATTAATAAACTTTCCCAGATGACAGTAACACCTCAAAAATGCTCTCAAGTAAGTCTGACTTATGCATAAGGAGGAGGGAGAGGGTTTAGGTTTTCTTGTTTAAAAGTTTCAAATGTATTTTTCAGTATGCCTCCACTGGTGTACTTTGAACGCCATAGAGAAAAGTTTTGGGAAGACAGATTTGTGCAAAGCATCCAGAAGAGACTGGCTGTAACTACCACTGCCACTCCAAGAACAGAGTACCTCTTTGCTGAGCAGCTGCTCTGCAATCATCTCCAGCACACAGGTGTGTAAAATTACACATTTACAGAGTCCAAATGCATCGATGCAGTTTCCAAGGTTAACTAAGATTAACCTGCAGAAAGAAAAGAAAACTTAAAAGGATCTTTCTGTTGTAGATGCTTTCCTGACCCACATAGTCATTTTGTGTGATGCACTTACCCTGGCAGCAAAGCTAGCTTAAGAACTTTTGTCACCATATTTTTCCACCCACTCAGTAGTACCGTAATGAGAGTTTGTGGGGTTGTGTTGTAAATCGGTACAATGAAGTAACCAGGGCTAAAAATAAACCTTGTTCCCAACCCCTTTTTCTGTGTGCTAGTTCATTTCATCTCTGACACTAGATGCTTTGGATTAGAACAAAAGCATCTTCCAGAGTAAATATAAGCTGCTATCAGCACTATTGAAGAAGCTTCACCTAGTTTCTAGACAAAATATTCTGCTTGCTGGAGCTGCCAGCTGCATAACTCAACACTAAATGCACAAATGTAGATCTTTAAATACAAGAGAAACTAGTTTTTCCCTTGAATATACACATGCAAACTTAATTTATTCTACATCTTTGATCACTAGTACCAAACATAACATGAATGTCAGTGCTAACAGAATTATTTAATATAATTAAATAACATCATTAAGTATAAATTATTTGCTTTAATATATCCATTCATTCCCTTGAATTCAAAGGTATTTGTTATGTCCTCACTAACTCTAAAAGGTGATAACTAAGTCAGCTGAGTACCATCAGAAATGGGGATAGCCTACAGCACTTTTTGACATTTATCTTTGCTATTGTCTCTTTTTTAATTTTACTTCGTAGCGTAAATGACACTGGAAACTACTTCTGTAAGGTGGCTACTAAGAAGCAGGTGAGCTGATGCATCATGCTTTTGTTGCTGACAAATGCAAAGGAACGGTGCTTTAGGCTTTCAACGGGGCTGTGTCTTCGTTACAAATTGCAGTTCAGCTGTTGGACACCTGCCCAGTGCTGCTAAAACTTGATGTTAGTTCTAGGAAATTTTGTGCTTGACATGTTCTTACAAGTTCTTAATTTAACTTATTCATGTTCTCAGCTTTCTATTCATGTTTCTCATGTTTCTATTTGATTTGATTTTTTTTTTAAGTTCTGTCATTGCATTTTGATGTTACCCAACTGAATGTTTTTGTGGGACAATTTTGTCTGGCCTGGTACCTTTGCATTTGAAACATCTGTCCAGGGAATAAGACTGGGTAAGTTGAGAAAAATGGAAGCAATGTTTTGTCTTCCACTTCTCTGGCCAGGCAATGTAAGTGATTCTGGAGCCAAAAATCAGTACTGGAGAACATTAAACAACATACAGTTATCTATATTTGTAGAATTTTTTTAATAATTGAAGGCAAATGAGTTTCAACATGGGCCTTAACTTGATGATGTAACTATAGATCACTTTATTTAATGCATGCCTATAACCATCCTGAAACAAGCCTTAGTTAACATACATGGCACTGGTATTGCATTAATGCAACTGCACCTGTAGAGGTAATAGTGAGACGCATTGCGCACACAGCATAGTGTCCTGGATTGTTTCCCACTGATGTTGTGGGATGTTGGGGCCACTGCGAGTAGAGTCTTCAAACTCGGTCTTCGAACTCAGCCTTCTTCCATTGCTCCTGCCAATGGAGCTATGCTACTGTTAAAGCAAAAGTAGGAAAGTCCTTTTCACAGGAGGGAAGAATTTAGGCGAGATTTCATCAAGATGACAATGAAATGTGTGACAAAGAAAGATAGAAGTAATACTTGGCATCAATGTAAACTAAGTACAATCGTTGCCTTTTTGGATGTGGATAAGATTCATCAGGTGGGCTGGAAAAGGCTACTGACAAGATGTACACAGTAACTAAAGACGTCTAATCGTCATAAAATGCCTTTAAATGAAGTATTGCAGAAGTGCAGTGGCAAACATTCATGAGACCACTGTAAGTGTGGAAAAGCAGTTCTTTATGTCATATCAGAAGAGAGGCTAATCTAGTGTTGAAAGGTAACCAGTTAGGACACAATTTAAAATTTAAAGAAGAAATGTTCTGATTTCAGACAGTATGGCTGGCCTTTAAAACAGACACATCTATGATGGCAATTTCAAAGAGTGTAGGCAAAATGTGGGTTGCGTTTAGGTTATTATCGCCCTCACCACATGAGGGAAGAGGAAGTTAGGTTAAGAATCTGACATGCTTTCATTTGTTGTTTTGCTGATCTTTGACAAAGACACCCTCATGCAAGCACTAATCATAATCCTTCATGATGATCATAATTTCACTGACACTTCTTTTAACAACGTGTTTTAGCTGCTTAGGTAAGTGCTGTTTATTTTCTTTGGTTTTATTTGTTCATAGTTAGTCACCTGTAATTCTTGAACTGGATTTAAAAAAAACTTTTCACAGTATACCCACCTCAAATACTTGCGTGTGAGACAAGGAGAATGTTAACTATATTTTCATAATGCTGAAATAAAAATTAAAATGCATGGGGAATCAAAAAGCATTTTCACAAAGAAATTGTTGTACACCCAAAATTATGTTAGCTTAATGCAAGCAGCATTTTTCTTAGACCTTCAGACTTTAATATTTATTGTGACAAACGCTGAATGTAGAATTTTAAAACGTTGAGTTTTTGTTCTAGATCACGTAGGTACTGAAATACAAAGCAGATGAAGTTTCATGTTTCTTATTCAATACAAATTGCACTGGATAATACTGAAGGTGTTCAGTATAAATTAAGAAACAGAATGAAAGAGAGGGAGAGATTAGGAGATTAAGCAAGGGCAAAAGGATTTTTTCAGTGATATTTTTCAGAAAGACACTAAAGTCACAAGACGGAAACGTAGCACAGCCTATAGCACAACTGCATTTTAAATGACAAACCAAATGAACAGAAAACCTGAAATTAGTGGTCAGTTCTTTGACACTTGAACAGCTTCTAAATTGTCATTTACATACTACATCAATTCTTTCCCTTATTTATCTGCTTACCCCTATACTGTCCATATTGTTCTCTGACAGATGTTGAGCACTGCATTGTGGAAAAAAACAGAGGTGCCTAACTCCTTTAGGTGTGATGAATATGTGGCTTTTTCTAAGGGCAAAGGAAAAAAGTTTATTTGCATAATTCTGATAAAACTTATCAGATGCTATTTTAGGACCAGATAGGGGCAAAATCATCCCATTACTTATATGTTGGTGTGAAATATGCCTGAGTTACAAACAGGATAAGATTTGGAAGAAAATAATGCAGTTTACTCTCATTATGAGTAGCTCCTCACTTTAATAGTATAAATGCTAGAAAAAAGGAAGTTATAATTCTTCACGCGGCATATGCAATTAATGATTTCAGCAGTCATGGGGATAGATTTTATATGATTAGCACTTTTGTGATAAGCATCAACATCATTAGAATAAAAAAAAGGTTAGCTGATATCTACACAGTGGTTTCACTTCTGAAGAAAATATTTTGTACGGTATTGCACACTATCTCATGTAGATCACTTAGCATATGGACAGTGAGTGGTAAAGAGATTCAAAGCAGGAAAGAGTAAAAAGGTTGATTTCCTCTGATACCGTCCGAGTCAGCCTTAGCTAAAAGCCAGGCAACAGACCTGATGAGACAACTGTGGTCTGCATGGCATATTGTGTACTTCTTAAACTAAGGAGGTGAATTTGATTCTATAAACCACTTGTCAGCAAAAACTTAATGAAAGAAGTTTAAACAAAATTAAAGAACCCACCTCAAAAATGCTGTACACTTGTCACTAATTAGAAGCAGTGCAGGACAAGAACTCCTACGTTGTGAAAGAAATTGTAGTGGATTTTTCCTTCATTTTGATGAGTCTTTCACTATTCACTGATGAATCATTCTGAATTACTCCTTTTGGTCGTTCTTTATCTGGCAAAGTGTTTAATATGCTTCAGACTCAACCTCTATTATAAAAGCTTTTTGTTGAAAATAAAAAATAAGTGTATCAGTAAGTACACAGAAAATCTTCATTTATTGCGCACAAACGATGAAGGGATTTAACACACCAGATTAAAAGTTTCCTTTAGCCAGAAAGTAATTGCCATTGTTCAAAGGAGAAATGGGTAGTAACTAATCTTAAAAATTAATCTCATAAAGATTTTACAGTATTAACATTGTTTTAATACTGTGATTATAGACATTACAGCTGTGATGTCATCTCTTTGCTGCTTTAACTTTTAAATCTATGTGTATTTCTCCACTAGCTACAGGTCCCAATAATTTAACAGTCATCCAAACACCAACAAAAATACATCTGTCAGTTGGAGACTACACTGAAATCACCTGTATCTGGGAAAAATCTGTTGTGAGGTACAGAGTAAGCTGGTATCTTGTTAATAAAGAGAACATCACCAAAACTACATCATCAAAACTTTTCTATGTATCCAACGTCACCCATGAAAGCAAGGATGTGCTAGTGATACAGTCTGCCAATGTAAATGACACTGGATTTTACTACTGTGAGATAATTATTGAAATACCTTTCTGTAAGAAAGTATGTGGAAATGGGACAACAGTGATAGTTGAAGAGAAAGGTAAGCTAGCAAGAACATATGCGTGCCATTTAACTTGTCATCATAAAGATTCTTCAGTTTGAACAATTTTATACTTTTCCTCCCTCTCCCACATCCTTCCTTCAACACTGTGGATCTCAGGATGAATGAGACAAACACAGAGAGGACCTGGACAGCTTTTAATAACAATTGACTTAAGCTCTCTGCCTTAATACCCCCAATGTAGTGTTTGTTTTCTTCTACAAGGGTTTGCTAATAGGAGTTACTAGTTAAGGTTTACAAAAAAGCTGTGCATCAGCTGTGTATTTCACGAAAGACCCAAACACAATTCCTCCTCAGAAGGGATTTGGTAGGCTAGATGTGAGACAGTGAGTGATTTTGCCTTGTGGTAAGGAGTGGCTGAAACAATCACATGGTTACTCCATTCAGTAATACGTACCCTTTACTAACCATTCTATTTTTTTATTACAAGTTCCTAATAAAAAGTGGGAGATAAATCAACATGGAAGATAGACCAGTATGGGCTCTATATTTATAAGGATTTGTGTCCATAAAGTTGTTATGACAAAATGTTTTGTATAGGCTGTGTCTCCTTATTTTATTATAGTCATATGGTAACCTTTACAGGGGAGCAATTTAAGGTCTCAATTCTGAATTAAACATTGAAAAGCATTAATATAATGAGTATTCAAGCACAATTAAGTTTTTCAGTGATAGGATTGAGGTATGTTTCACCTTAAATTATGAAAAGAATGTGACATACCCAGAAAACAATTTACATCACTTCTGTTATACAACTGTCTCAAGATACTATGCATCACTTCTTGAAGATGCTGATCTCTGCCTCTCTCTTTCTACCTCTCAACTGTAGTGAAAGACTGGGGGACTAGCTCTGACTAGACCTTTAACATTATCAAACATCACTCGTATACCAACCAGTCAAGTCATGGGAAGTAACCTTTCTGTTCATCCAGCACAGTCCAGTTTTGGACACTATTTTACACTATTGGCCAACTGGTAGTCCAAAGAGAGGCACAAAAATGATCAAAGATTTAGAAAACATCAGTGGCAGAGAATAAATGAAGTAATGTCCAAAATGGGGGGAAATGAATGCAAAAGGCTGTTAAAGAGTTAAAATAATCTGAGCTCCTAAAATGAGTTAAGTGATCTGATCTCTTACTTGGTCAAGTAGTAATAGCCTTAAAGTACAAGCAGAAAAGACTCAGATTAGACACCGGGGGGGGGGACTGTCAAACTGCAGGAGCTATAGGAGGGATTGATGTCACTGTTCATCAGGCGTGCATCCCTCAGGAATGGTATAGATGACCTTGCACTTGGGTGGGGGGGAAAGACTGATTCACTCCTGAAGTCATTTTTAATTTTAAATTTTTTTTTTTTTTTGCTATGGTGGTGTTCTTCTATTGGATCTTTGAATAGTACATAACTTTATTTGAAACATATAATTGCAGAAGCTGACTCACTGAAAAAGATACATTTGACAATATGGGCCATCATTCCCTTCTTAGTGGCAGTGGGAAGCTTGTTTCTTTGCTACAAAACCAAACTGCACTCAAAACTTTTTGGTGAGTGACAATATTTCCATTAACACATACTTTCTAAGTTAGGTGTTTGTTTTGAAATGGCTGGACAGGTGCACTTAAGAGGCATCACTAAGAGGAATTTCAGTGTGTAACTTTTGCTCACCTGGTCCTGATCTGCTGAGGGCACCTCAAGCTGAGAGGAGGGATCGGAAGGCTCAGTCTGTAGTTCAAGTGAGCGCTCTTGCAGCCACTTGCCTCCATTATTTTCTTTCCAGAAAAAGTGAACACTTAGACTGACCTGTCTAGGTTATGGAAGGAATATCAGTTCTGGTAATTTCTTAGCAGACTGAAAAAGTGAGGAGCCAGAACTTTGCTCTGCATAATGGTCTTACTCTAGGTAGTGACACCTGGAAGTGACAGCTGAAAGACCCGACTTTGGGGACTTTGTTCTGAGCTATGTTTTTTAAGCTGCAAATTTTTGTAACTAATGATTAATTTTTGTTTGTTGCAAAATCCTGAAATGAAGGGCGGAAGAAGTCACAAGAAGAAACAGTGAAGGGTACAGGACAAGTATAAATGTAGGGCATCTGTGGGCGGTGGGTGCAGATCAGTGACATATAACCTAAGGCAGCCTCTGAAGTAACTGTAGCATGAGTATTATGGTTGCAATGTGAGGCTTACTCAGCTTGTGAGCTGTCAGGGGTATAGGTGGAATATCTATGACTTGAGATGCAATTCCACTTGAAGATTAAAAAAGCAGAGGGAGGGGATTTAGGCAAGTGAAAGCTCCTATTTCAGTCACTGGAGTTGACACAGGTGTGGATCTTGAGGCCTCTGTATGAACTGACCCATGGTAGATGTCTACTTAAGGGTGAGCTGATCAGTTCTCTTGATTGGTTTCCATGGCACAAACTCTGTTGAACAGAACTCCATTGATTAAGGGGTGTACAGAAACCTGAAATAGCGGTTTCCATCTGCAAGCTGAATAGCGCTCGAGCACCCGTCATCAAGGCTAGCGGTACAAGAGCTCTGCACTCTTCATTGCAGAGCTTTATAGTACTCTGGTAGAGTACCAGTGTGACTCTGGAAATGGACAGTAAGCAAATAGTGACTGTAACTTGGTTTTTGCTAAGGTTCTGCACAACTTCCTGTGGCGGCAGGGAGGCATCGGGAGGAGCAGATGCTCGAAGCTGCAGAACTTCAGGGGGGGAATAAATCCACCAGTGAAGCAGCTGAGGAAAACTCATCATGCAATTCTGCTGAATGGGTAAGTGGTTTATAAAAAGACTCTTGCTATGAGAGAAGGACTTTCAAAATGAGGCACTGGGGAGTGTGCCGAACAGAAAGCTGCTGTTCCTAGGACAGCATCTTGCTATACATGAAAAAGGTTTAAAGCTAAAATTTTAAAAAAAGTTTTCTTGCAAGAGACAACACTTAGAAATAAGAAAAAAGATATTTATGTAGTAGGAAAGTACTGGATTCTGTTGTTATATTTAATGACACTCTAAAATTGCCTGGAGAAGAGGGCAGCAAAATGTGGAGAATATCAATATAGAGACTGAGTGAAATAAGTGCAGAAGAGGTAAAAAATGGCAGTAAAGTCCCTTTACATATAATCATATACCAAGCTCAAGGGGCTTGGACTAGCTTTGGCTCATAGGGCCATTAGATCAAGCAACACTTGCTGAAAGCAAGTAGCAGATTTCAGGCACGCTCCTTTTTCCAGGCAGTTATTCATCTTTTAATTACATTAAAACACAAGGTGGGCAAAGCAAAGAAGCCCTAATTTAACGCTTGCATACGCAGGCACAACTTCCATTGCAATCAACTGGACAGACTTGGATAAGCCACACAGAGATGATGTAAAATTCTAAAGCCCATGGTCACGATTGCAGTTACTGAGCTTATAGATTCCTGAATTCTCCTGTTAGAGAACCTAGCTTCAGTCTTGATTTGATCATATTGGTACTGAAATCATGGTGAGAAAGAATATCAGGATGCAGATAATAAAACAGTAATAACAATCTTTTATTGTGCAATAGTCATAATTCTAAAAAAAGAAAATGTATACCTGGGAAAATTCATTCCCCATATGTAGATTCCCACTGAAGCTAAGAGACTTGCTTTTACAGGAAATATCGTAGTAGAAAATTATAAAAATACAAGGCATGAGATGGTCTGGACATTGTAATAAAATATTCTAATTACTAGCTATAAATGGGTAACTCTTCTACTTGTTAATATTTAATGAAGATGTAAGAAAACAAGGTTGAGAATGAGAAAGCAAGCATCAGAGGTGGTGTAGAGTTCGTTAGTAGCCATTAACTGCTCAGGGTTTGTATGGACAACAATACTCATCCAGAGGATGTGTGAATACAATTATAAAAGGTCTTTTGTTGTTGCTTTATAATTTAGCAGCTGTTAGCCACAGTAATGTGTCATGATATAGGTTCAGTGTTTTCTTTAGTGTAACAGACCTTTTTGCTATTTTAAAGAAAGCAGAAAGAGTAATTTCATAATGGTATCATTTTAAATGTGAAAGCATAATTGGATCTTATAAATTATTCAAGAGATCCAGTAGATTAGTAAAGGCAGTACATACAATGTGCATGGACCCTATATTTCAAACAAATTAAGCCAGTAGTGATGAGCAAATATTATGGTATGTCTGGAGTTGCACTCATTGCCTTTCAATTGTGTTGCAGAACATCATCGGTTTAATTTTTTTTTTTCTGTTTGTGCAAACGTAAGTCTCTAAAAAGTTCACACTAGTTTTTTATATTGCTTGCACCTTTTTTTTTTTTTAAGCTTGGAAATTTGCTGTACATTCTGGGTAGGTTTGGGCACCATTTCTAGAACAGCGAAAGTGAAGGTTCTCTACGCCTCTGCAAGACTATTTACAGTCTCCAATTTATGTCATGTTTTTTCCAGTTCTTGGAGTTGCAAAGGCAATCTTGTACACAGAACTTGAATCAAGCCATGGATTTTATTCTCACCTGTATCATATGTCATAACAATGCTGAGCAATTAGGTCAGGTGACAACACATAGCTCCAAGTATCTAAGTTAGCTTAAACTGAGAGTGAACATCCCCATGGCAAAGCTGGCCACTGTGGTTGTGCTTTTACTATATAGCATTTGTCTCTCTCTCTCTGGAGATTCATCCCATATTTCCTGACTTCAGATGCTCAGAGAGTGTTTCCCAGACAGTTCTGCCAGCTACAGGGGAATTTGGCCCTTGAGGGAATTCTTGAAGCAGTTGATTTTTTCATTGCTAAGTTCTGCAGGTTCCAGCCTAAATCTAAGTGCTGCTGTAGCATTAATGCAAACTTCCAGCTCATGGAACCACACAAAAAGCACACTCATGAGGGGCTCTGGTTGTGCAAAAATGCACAGAAGCATCATCCAGATTAGTTGGCTGTACCTACCGTGCCTTCTGTTTGACATTCAGACAGCCAGTACCTCTCTCTATTCTGAACATCTTTCATTAAAACAAAAATAGTTAACCCCCATAGTAAAGTATAAGTGTGAAGACAAAAAGCTACCACTGCATGACTTCCACCTTTTAATTGTTTTATTCTATGTCAGCCTGAGAATTTGATTTGATATGTCTGTGAGCACAGATCTTTGTGCACATTTCAGAGAGAACTTTAATTCTCAGGTTTTGCTAAAGGACTTACCTGAAGATCCCAAATCCTACATGCGCTTAGGAAATGAAAACAGGATAATTTTTGCACAGGCTAGAATAACATCTGAATACCGCAGCAGTTTGCTGGTTTACTGCATCAGAAGAGCGTTCATCCAGAAGGAAGTGTGCAATAAAGCTTTTTGGAAATACTGGAGTTAAATGGTTAAGGGGATAAAAAAGCTTTGTCATTTCAGATTTCATAGAACCTGGTTTACACTGCAACTTGACATCTTTGGTATTCTAATTAAGTACTTTGTGCCTGGTACCTAATTAACTAAGAGAATTGAATCCAAACATAGGAAGACTTTGCCTTTCAATGTTAGTATCAAGACACTCTTTCCCTCTGAAATTATAACTCCATGGCCTGTGTTTCTCTCTGTTCCCTCGGGCTGTGCTAGATGCTGTGTCTTGGGTAAAAGTTCATTTTAAATAGACTTTATGGGTAAAAGTTATTTTGACTGGAGTTTTCTTTGCTTTTTAAGGCTGTGTCTACACTTTATGAATCACTTGATTTTTTTTGCAATGAATCAAGAGGAAAAGATGACAAATCCACTGTGACTATTGTATCCAATGCAGCAGATGAGCAAATTTCACAAACTAGGGCAGCTGAAAAGTCTAGAATGAGACAAGGATCTGCCATCTACTTTGACATTCAGAACTAAAACGACGATGTCATAAACAAAATATGGCTAAACAACTATGAAACTGAAAACAATATGATAATTTGCTGCTGAAGGATGGATTAAGTGAATTTCCTCTCAGAAGCATGTCAGTGGGACAATATACAAGAAAAAAGGTTGGTTCCAAGCAGTCTCTGAATGTTTTGTCACTAACAAAGAAGGTTGAATTTGGAGGGTATGTCATTTTAGAAGACTGTCTTCAACTCTTCCCTCCATGTCCAAAAATAATAAAGGATGTATTATACTTTGAAAAAGTCTCCTTGACTGAAAACCTTTCTCCAACAAAAGCTTTCTTCAGACAGCCCATGTATAAATAGCAGAACGTAGAGAAAAAAATGCACATGGTGGTAATCATTTGACTGAATAGACAGTACTACGCATAGGATGGAGTCTGACCTCTGAAACTATCATCACTGCTGACCACATCATAGCCAGAGTCGTATGCCAGAAAGAATTACATTCCTGTAGAAAGGGACTGTTAGTGTTAATTCATTCACACACTAGGAAAAACCTTCCAGAGAAGGTAGTCTCCTATGCACAATGAAATACAAGGTTTAAATGAAGCTATATATATTATTACGGTGTATAATTATTCTCTGACTGGTGGAAGAGGGGTGCTTGGAGGAGATGGGAGTGTTAACACTTGTTCCACTTTTGCCAGCTCTAAAACTTAAAAAAAAAAAAATCACTGAAGAAAAATCAAAACTGAAAATGTAAGTAAAACCTGCCTTCCAAGGTCTGAAGAGGGGTGAAGAGTATTCACAGCAAAGCTAATGGCACTTGTCCAAGGACTTCTGAATACTAAAAGCAGATATCTGAAAGGTGAATGTATTTATGTACCAAGGTTACTTCATCTTCTGTTAAAGTTTTTTCAGAGCTCAGCTGGAGGTTAGCTCACCTTGCCAGCAAAGCAGGGAGAAACGACTTCACTGCTCAAGAGGTTTGTTACAGCTTGTACCTGGGCAGCGCAGTAGATGCAGACTAGCTTTTCCAGACCCCTTACAAACAGTTTGCCTAGTCTAAATGTGTGACTGCCTTGCTACCCAATACTCTCTAATGAAATCTTTGAGGCCGTACAGCATGGCTCGTGCTCTGGCTCTGTCTATGCTATAGTGACTACAGTTCACAAAGCTACCTCTCAAATTACTGTAGCTCGGCTGTGGCTCACTGTTTGGTGGGGATCCCCTTTCCTGGGCTATTCTGTAACCTGCCCTGAATGCCCTTCTGCAGTGAGTATACTGCTGTCCGAAATACGCTGTACTGTGAACATACCCTGTATGAGAGAAACTGTTTGTTATAGTACATCCCATTGTATTTATGTATAAATTGAATGAAGCAAGAGGATTTTCTTCGCTTCCTTTTGAAGTTCAGTCACTTTAAAATCTCAATGTTTTTTGTCCTGAAACTCATTATTACAGATTTCTTTCCTTTACCGCATGGTGAAACACTGCCACATGCCATATTCCTTTGAGGATCACAAATGAGACTCTGGATTTCCACAAACCCTGTAACTTTGTCCCCTGCACAAGATAGTCATAATCAGTAAAAGCAGTGATGACCTTCAGCCCAGGTCCCTGATCAAGGAAGCTCTCAGTTATGCACCAGCGCTGTGAGTGAGTGCGGTAAATTTTGGACTTTCCATATCTTACTGGTTACTTCTCTATTTAAGCACAACGAGGACATGTAGAACATTCAGGGAATTGTTAAAGGAAAACCACAAAATTTGGAAATTGCCACCAAGCCACAGTTTAATAGTCTCCAAATCATATTTTTGTTACAACACTACTAATAAAATTGTTGATTAAATGTGGTTCCTACCAGCAAAGAATGCTGCCGTATTAACAGCTGCTAATATTTTGTATGCTAACATGGTAATTTCCAACATCTGGCAGTTGAAGACTACACTCAGTTTATCATGACCTATTTTTATCTATGGCCAACGGTGGCTATGAGCCAGCAGAGTATTTTCAGAGCTCCCGCTGGCTGTCCTACTCAGTCAACAAGAGTTTGACATCTATGCATCATGTATATCATCTCTGCTTCTGTACCAGTTGTGAAACAACAAACCCTGATGAGGATTTTCCAGGGCAGACAGACTTCTGCTTTTTCTTCTTCATGGTAATTTTGGTAGCTTTAAACCAAAAAAAGAGCTCTGTAATTAACCTCAGCACACATTCTAGTGTTCAGTATGATCTCAATTTTAACTATCTGTTTAACTGTTTAGTATGTCATGAAGCCCATCTGCCTAATAACAGAACTTGAAGAGAAGCCTGAGCCTTTGCTTCTAGCCAGTTTTGGTGGTTATTCTCTCTTGAACAGGCTGCTGCAAAGTGGTGGTGCCATTCCAATTTGATTTGAGGTTCAAAGCCCTGTGTTAAGCATGGGCTAAAACGTGCTAATTTAAGAGCGAGACTGGCACAATGTATTCTAAAGCCTCGTATGTGTTCTGCCATGCTTTTAATGTCTCATCAATGTACTTGGCTTACATAGTCCTACAGATGGGGCTCCTTCTCTGTTTCTGTCACACTCGAGATGACCCTGAATTGGAGAGCTAGTATAGTCAACTCGAGACTATGGCCCTGACCTTCCTCTCTTCCTGCTCCATTGCACAATGATCCAAGGAGTTGCAGCTCAATTAATAGGCAGCTAGTCTTAGCAATTGGGTACAGATGATTTCAGTCTAACTTGAACCACGCTTTTCTTCCAAGCCCTGGGTTGGGGTTCTTTCCTCTCATAGCATCTGTGGAAGAAGAATATGGAGCAGGTATTCCTGGCTCCGTTACATCAAGGATCCTCAGTAGCAGGCAGGAAGATGAGGCGCCCCAACCAACGTATTGGCAAACCAGTTGTGTTTGTGTGCGATGCTATGACTAATGTTCTCATGCCTGATAATGGTGCTGTCAGAACAGCAATGACATTTACTTTGTTGACTAAAACTTGTTTGAAACCTCATCTTATCTAAGGTGGTTCCTCTGTACTGCTGACATCAAAACCACTGCAAAACTGCCACTATTCTCAAAAATTCAACAGCTACAGCCCAGGCTTAAATCAACTTAAGGATGTCTGCATTCAACTAGTTAAGAACACTCTCAGTTTAAAAACACTCCTCCATAAGGTAGGTGCAACTCTGGAGATAGGCTAAATCTGTACAGAAAGTCTGATCTATGCAAACAGGATGGGTTTTGTTTGAATTGTAATTCTTGTCTAGTTCCTAGCAGTGCTTGGGAAATAGAAGTTGAAATCAATACTTTGTCTGGACTAAAATGTTTTTACCTGCTTCTCTATTAAAGACTGCAATCTTCAAATAGATCCCAAAGTTAAGGAAAAATACCATCTGAGGGAAAATTAACGTGTGTCATGGGGTCCACAGGGCCCATGTTTTCCACTAACCTAAAGCGGATGCTATGTTGTTTTTATTCTGCCTTGATGTACTGTGCATTCAAACCCAAATGCAATTTTGTGTGCTGCTGCATCTATTTCACCATCAGACTTCAAATAAGATATATTGCCGCATCCTTTATAAATAACAGCAGAAATAACAGAGAGTAAATCTATAAGATGATCAGAATTTATTTTTGCCATCATGCTTGTCTTGGGTATTTATAACAAGGGCAGCTGTAAAGGAATTTTTTAATTATTATTTCTTTTAATAAGCAGTCTTGTCTCAGTATTTTGTAAACAGAAAACCGCAAATACAACTGACAAACAAATACGCAGATCAAAAGAGCATTAACCAATTTCTCTGACCAAGAGAAAGGACAGGTGATAATATATAAATGCTTCTCATTTTCTGCATAATACGAAATACTGAGATGGGATGAAGGATTTTGATGAACTACCACAGTCTAGTAACAAGGCTTTGGGTAGGTTGCTGTGGTCTGGTGCTGGGCACTGGTGGATTTTCTTGGCCGATAGGATGTGCAATGATTAATTCCTTGTCCTTTTTCCAGAGACTAGCTAGTTGGCAGGCTCAGCAACATCTTATACAGCCAGAGCTGCTCTTATCAAAGTTACTTCATAACTTTGTCTCAGGAAGTATTCAACTCCACAGAGGTAGAGGAATATTAAAAGGATGAGGCAGAGAGGGAGTAAGTGTTTAGCATTATTAGCAGACTAAAGACAGACAGAGTTTAAAGAAATAATTAAACAACATAAGGATTTAAAATAATAACAAGGGACAGGGTTTGTCACGTACATCTGCTCTGACATGCTCTATGTTCTGTTACCTGCTGATGTGCTTGTCTTGTCCTAAAGCTGAACGATCAGGTCCGTGAGCCAGGAATGCTGTATCTGTACATTGCCTGGCATAACAGGATTGCAGTCCACAGCTGGGGCTTCTGAAACTACTGTGGAAATAAATCATGAAAGCAAGTAATAGGTATTGCTCCCTTTTTTACTTTATAGCTTTTAATTCTGGAAAGGAAAATCAAGATAAGCATCTCTAATGAAGACAGCAGAAAAAGGTCAGGTATTAAGGTGGCAGATGCTCCAAAAATACCAGCTGGCTGACTGGGTTTGCTCAGGTAGAATAAGTCTCCTTCCTCTGTTTAGCAGCTGTACAATATTAAACACAATTTGTCCTTTTAAGTGTTGTCTTAAATACAGACTAAGATTAAGCTAAAGATTCTAGGTCTAATCTAAACAGGGACTGCTATTGAGGAAGGAAAGAAATCGAAAGAATAGCTACCATTTCATTCAAGCTCTGCAGGGAAAAAATGAGCCGATTGCCTCTGGCTAGAAAGAGTAACAACTGGTTTCTCAGCTCGCCTTCAGCTCTGCAGTGTGGTAGCAAAGCTATGTGAGCAGTGGGCACGGGCGCTGAGCGTGAGGACCTCAGAGAGGCACAGGCCATTTCCCAGACACTATCACCAGTAATTGTCACACAAATGGCTACTCTATTAAATACACCCAGTAGGTAGTCCATCTAGATAAATTTAAACACATTGAAAAGATAAATGTTGGCCAAAGTAATGCAACTCCTATATCTGTATCCATGACCACGTTTCCTCAACACAATCAAGCATCCTCTGGCTTTAGGTAAGAGTCTGTTCATGGTTGGGATCCCCCCCTCAAGTCAAGGACTCTCCCACTTCTGTGGAGGTCTGGTTTTTATTTCCCTGTTTGTTGAAGGTCTTCTCTTTTTCTGGTAAGCAAAATCTGAAGTTAAATTGTCTGTTACAAAAGCATGCTCTGGTTCCCACTTCCCACCCCATGTTTTAGTATTTCTGAGCCTGGCATGCTCATGTGCTGCCCCGTTAACAATGACAGAACAATGTCAGTGTTTGCCTGCTGAAAAAGCCCTACGTCTTCTTATCGGTTGTGCTACGCCCCGTGGTTACTTTCTGGAAACCAAAAGCGGCCAGCTCTGTGAAATGTGTGTGCCTCGGAAACTTCCACTCGATCAAGTTGCCTTGGAAATCTTCCTGACAGAGTATATGGACATCACCTCACTTCACACTCAGTTCTGTGATAGCAGGTCAGCCCTTCTCATTTCTTCAATGCAAGCATAAATTAATATTTTAAAATGAAAAAAAAAATATTTTTACGGTGGATGCAAAAGTTTTTTCTTGATGTGTTGCCTGCACAGACACTCAACAGGAGGCCACTTTCTCTTTGGGATTCCTTCCCTCTGAGAAAATGTTTTTGTACAATAAAGCAAAAATAGTATTGCTTGGTTCATGAGAGCTTAACACGGCCAAAATACTCTTTGCATGCAAAAGTCCTTTGAAAGCTTTCTTGGAATTGACTCAGTCATTCTTGTGTGTCTTTACCTCTCTCTAACAAATAGGAACTTCCTTTAAAAGGTTCACTCAGTCTGTTTTAAAGTTTACAAAACAAGCATATCCTCCCACAGATAATGGTTTTTCTTTTTTTTCTTTTTTCTTTCTTTCTTTTTCTTCTTTATCTTCTTTTTCTTTGTCCTTTTCTCCCATTCTTTCTGACCATGCCACAGAACAACTTTTTGTGATGGTGACCACAGCTCAGCATGACGGCCCTGTATCTGAGGAGGATTTTATAAGCATTAAGGTAGAGCAAATGATAATTGGACTGCCTGTATGAGACCAGCTGAGGAATCGCGGCACTTTTAGAAATCATGACTAAAGCACTTGAGTGGACAATATTCAGTTACCTTAGGGTGTGACCTCTCTTTCTGTCATTACAATAAAAAACAAAATTAGTCTTGGAAGCCTTAATATCATAAACCTTCAAACGGAAGTATAAAAAAAACCCTGTAAAGATTAGCATCCAGGAAATTATTCAGTCAAGGACTGAAAACTAGACAGAGGTATTTACAGTGTAAATATTAATTTATTGGCTGTAATATATTCATTGATTTTACAGTCTAATATGGCTATGTCTAGTGCACTAATAAATGTATTTGAGTAGAGTCAATATACAGTGATGAAAGAATGTTTCCCATGGTACAGCTTTGCCAGATGACAGTGTTAATACCCCAAGTCTCAACTCAGAAAGTCACACAGCCAGTTAGTCTTCCTCATTTTACCTGCCTTTAAACTTCACTTAAACAGTATGTGAGCTTATTAATTGCATTTGTGAAATATGTTTTAAGGATATTTTGAGAAGTAAATGATAATAAAATAATGAAAACTTACACTTATGTAATTTACAGAACCTATACAGCGTCACCGAACATCACACTGTGCTGAGTACGAACTCTTCTTCTGTCTGTGCTTCGTCAGTGCCTGTTTAGTCTAATCTTTCTAACTGCGTTTTGCAAAATGGTGTAGTAACTGCATCATTTAATCACTAGACGTAAATAAATTTACCATGCGTTGTGGAAATGAAATGACCTTTAAAAACTGTTAACCAGACTTAGAGGTGGTTTTCAGAAGCAGCGCAAAGGAAAACCTTACTCTTTAGTAAATAAAGTGTGTTGATACTCTAAGTTCAACAAACAATCCAGGACACTGGAAAATTTGAGGGTTTTGATAATTTTGTCTCAGTGTGGAACATGCAATGCTTGTTTATGTTTCAGATGTTATCCTCTTGCTAAGAAAAATAAAGTGCTTTTTGTACTGCTGCCAAAATAGATACAACTTAAGAAAAACAGCGAATTCATCATTTCAGGTTGTGTTTTCTTCCTCCTGTGCTTCTTCCATTCAGATACATAACAGATTTGTGGAAATTGTCAAAAAGTCCTTCTCATGTAATTTCCTGCATCTTTTGGAATAAGCTTTAAGGGGTGATAAGCTCTGTTAGAAGTTTAACATTTCAGCTATCCCATTTCAGCTATTCAGCTGGCTGTGACACAAATGGCTCTTTAGAGTAGAGCTCATAAATGTATTTATTCAGACTTTTCCAAAACAGACACTGCTGCAAAAAGCATAGGATAAAATTTATTCTCTAAGAGCAAATCAGCACAAGGTCACACAAATTTCATGTAAGCCTGAACATCTGGCCAAATGCCATAAAATTTGAGTATATCTGAATGGGTTTTGAAAATTATGTGTGTGACAGGCCACATTTGTTTCACATAAATAATTTAAACTTTTGGCCCAAGTGAGGAACAGCAAGACCTAATTCTGTATAAACCCTCAGTAAATACTCACCCAACCTATTGCCTATACCATTCTTCAAAGAAAGAAACCTGAAAACAGCAAATAATGGATATTGTTTACATTTAAATAATGATATAAAATTCAAAGAAACTCACAGAAAATGGCTTATCTTCCTGGGGAACTGGACAGATGGCCTGACATCAAAACACTGTTTGGTCTCCTGTGTGTGCCTCCTATTTGTACTTTCCTTTGGTTTTGCAAACAGTTTTAATAGTCTGTGCCTTGTGCACAGAATTGCTATTTTAATGAAAAACAAGTTGTAAGGAAATATTTAAACAATACAAAAAATGTGAATTGAAAAGTCTGAGCAGTACTGATGTGTGTGTGCACATGCATGAATATAAATATGACACATTAAAAACAAACAAACAAAAAAGCCAACCAGGCAGTGCTACCATGGTGACCTTTCAGTTTGTAGAAATTCAAGCCCTGTAGTTTATTTTGTGTTTTAGCACTTTTGGAGCCGTCTTTTCAAAAAATGTGTGTCACCTGTATTTGCAGAGGAAAATGGGTCAAGAATGAGGACAACTTTTCTGCCGAGTTCTGTGGCAAACGTGTGGACATACTGACATATCCTGTTGACTGAAGGTGATGATCTCCCCCTCTGCCTTTTCAAGGCACTTTTTTCCTTCTTCTGTATAACTAACATCGATGTTCATGATTCAAAGTCACGAGAATGCATGAAGTAGACGTTTTATTTTGTTAGGTTTTCCTTTAGAGGGAGGAATTGATTTGTCTTTAATGGCCATGTTTAATATTCATGTTACAGAAAAGGACAAAGAAAAGTTCCTGGCACTTGACACACCAGCAACTGCCATTGTGTGTGTATGCAAACATCAGATGATGTTCATAGCTAACAAGGGCCAGTTGTTTGCTCTCTTCTTGTTCCTTCTTCTGAAGGAACCCCACAGGTTTCAACTTGCACTTTAATGTAAGACCTTCAAAATTCACTTAAAACCCTTACCCACTTAATGTAAATCAGTTGCAACTATGTCATGAGGTTGAAGTCATGGGAACAAATAGTTCTCATGAACTGTTTGAAAAAAGCATACAGCCTGAGATGTTGCCATGATTTTCTGGGAAATGCAAAATCCCTTGTTGGAGAGACTGAAAATCATGGAGTTTTTGTTTCAGAAAGATAGTAGATTTCCATGTACTTGTGATGTGTAGTCTTGCTGTGAGATATTGTAGGTGTTACAGGACAGATTTTGCCTGGGGAACAGGTGGCTATAGACATCTGGGAGAAAAGAGTTTAATTTTTAAAATTTTTCTCAATTAAAACCATTTTTTGCTAACTTGTCTATGGCATAACAAGTGGAAACTTATCTTCAAGCATTCAGAGGTACGTCCAAAGACATCCAAACTCAGGTTTAATTTGGGGAATCCACAGTCAGAGTCTTCTATGGAGAACACTGCACCCTGGGGTCCATCAGCATTATTCATGCATGATGCCCTGCTTTTGATAGGTTCCCCCAAATAATTTGCTCAGAGTGTGTCCACTCTGCAGACCCTAGTATAGATGTAACTCACCTTAAATGAGCTCCTTCAGGTCTAGCATAGCCACCCTGAGTTTGAGAGAGGCCAAGTTACCCTGCTGCTCGGCCAGAAATTTTAACTTGTTCAAAACTCAGTGTAGCTGTAGCTGAATCAGCTTCCATCACCTGCGCTAACGCTGTCCCCGTACCGCTCAGCCGCCAGCTCTGACCCTCAAACAGCTCTCTTGTGTGTAGATGCGGGTCCAGTGTGCTTGGCATTTTAATGACGGGGGACCACGGTTTTCAGGTGAATCACAAAGTTCATCAGAAGCCACAGAGGACCACGGGACTTCAGTGACCTTTTGTTTTCAGTACAGTCCATTCTATTGCAAGGTTTGACGCTGCGTAGGGTCAATAACAAGTTGTTTCACTGCAGATCAAGATGGATTTTGATACTGGCTGTTTGCTCAAGTATCAGATGTATTCCTTCGGGTATCCCCACGTGAGCAAGTTCTTTTGTGGGGCGGCTCTGCAAGGCTCCCTTTACCGGCCCTGGAGAGATGTTGGTTCACCAGACCTGTTTCAGACATCTACTCTGGCCTGAGTGCAAGCCCAGGGGGACACAGTTAGCTGTCTGTGTCGCAGACCTCTGCTTTTGATCTGGTGAATCCCACCCCCAGCGTGTGCTAGTGAGCCATCTGCTCTGCAACGAGGTCCTCTGCATGGCAGCAAAGGCAGTCTGTGTCTGCTCTTGGCTCGGCACGGGCAGCGCCTTGCAGAGCCCCTAACTATGGTTGTGAAGGAGAAGCGAGATGCTCCTCTTCCTCCTGAGCAGGCTAGCACATGCTCTGCTGAAGCTGGGCTACCAACCCTCTGCTCAGATGGGGTTATCTGAAGGAACAAATCTGATTCTTGAGCAAACAGCCAGTATCAAAATCTGATTTTCGTTTGTTAGTCACACTGTGTATCTTGAAGGAGAGGCTGGTTTCTACTGGTGAGCAACTGGTTGTACCGGCCACACCAGGGTGATAAAGCTTGAGTTTTGAATAGCTGTCAGCACAGAGGCGTGTACTCCAAGCAGCGCTCAGATACGGATGTTTGCTAAGGGATAACTGTCCCTTTGGTGTGTGACCATTGATTGGATGGGACAGTCACATAAAGAGCCCAGACTAAGACCAGTCTCCGTCCTCTGAGAGAGCCCCGAGGCTGTTCCTGCTCAGAAGAAAGCCAGACTCCAGCAGCAACATGTCTCAGCTGGAAACTGCGATGGGAATGACCATTGCTGTCTTTGACAAGTACGCAAATACTGACGGCAACAGGCAAACCCTCAGCAAAGCAGAACTAAAGACCCTCCTGGAAAAAGAGCTGCCAAACTTCCTCTCGGTAAGAAAAGAGCGCAGCATCGTTTCTGTGTAGTGGGTGCAAGGGCTGCCTGCAGACACAGGTTTTAGTACATTATGGGGGAAATGATATCTGGAAATATGCAATGGTTTGTAGAAAAAAATTAAATAAAGAAGTCTTTGCACATACTGTGTAAAACCAATTCTAATATTCAGGGCCATTCCCTGTTTACTAAATTCAACACTCAAGTTGTCAGCACAGTGGCTTTGAAATAGATTGGGTTTCATCTTCAGAATTCACCTACTTCTTCTGTTTGTCCCTGGATTTACCAGCTCATGTCGTGTTACAACTGCTGTGAAGGTAGTTATGTTGTCAGCAATTGAAGACCTTGATTGCAGATGGGAAGTCTCTAGATATTTATACACTTACTTTCTCTAGGTATTTATACTACATACGCAGTATGCTCATGAAAATTATGCATAAACAAGAACAACAGATGTACACAGACCAAACTGGTTTGCATTTGTCTTTAATAGTAAAAGAAAGACGTGAACAAGTGTTTTACAACATAGAGTTGTATGTAATCATCAGGTGCATTTAAGTAGGTTTTATAAAGAGAGAGAGAGAGAATTTCTCTTAGTAGGTATTCAAAATGCTTAATATATTATAGTAAAAGCTCTAGCTAGCTGGGAGACAAAATGCATTTCATTTTCAATTGTTTTTTATTTGCTTCCCCTCACTAAAAATCCAGAAAAAACTTTTAAATGTCTTGTTCTTTCCATACAGGAGTAATGTTTATCTCTCTGTACAGTTATTCTTAATTGCAAAAGCCTAGAACCAAATTTTCCAAATGTGGCTACCACTTTTGGTATCCAGCATAATCTGATTTTTCAACAACTTTTCCAGTGCACTGCAGCCAGGGTACTTGATACAATTTGGTATCTTTCCATGCAAGCTACCTGAAATCACCCTATGAAATCCTTGCCTGCTGGATTTATGACTCACAAATGAAACACAGCTGCATTATTCAGAATGAGAACCTGGATGGCTCGAGGGGGGGGATAGGTGAAAATGTCTCTGAAAAAACTCTATAAACCAGATCAGTGGTTGTGACCCAACAGCATCATTGGAAACGTCGTGTTCCTGATCATGGAGCTGTATGTTACGTGTAGCACTTCCACGTAAAGAAAAATAAAACCAACAACAAAACCACAATTGTAAGAGAGCAAGGAAATCCCCCAGAAACTTCACATTTGGTCTAAATAAAGGTGGGGAGCCGCTGCGCTAGACAACTCCCAAAAGGGATGATGCTCAAAGGTCATTCCTGACGACTTTTACTGGCCAGGCACCACCTTTTCCAGTTCCCCACAGATGCTCTTACTGGCTCTACTTATTTCCTGAAACTGCTGGAAAAACTGGAATTTTCCAGGAAGATGGTTAGCTGAATGTCCTCTTATGTTCTAGTCTCCATGTCCCTTTCCCATTTTACCTATTTTAGAAAAAAACAATTATATCCATTTTTTTTATTTGCAAGAATGTTCTGGGAAACAGAGTCTTTTAAATACTTATGTGTATTTCTGGTCTTAGAATTGGTTATAGCTGACACAGCTCACAACTACCTGGAAAGGTCTTGAATCAATCAGAGGCAGAAATGAATCCATACCACAGGACTGAAGGACTGGACTCAGTTATAAAGAGCTTCCAAAAAATAATTCCCACGTGCATTTCAGAAGTAATTCAGAGGCTAAAACTAGTTTGTATATTTAATTAAATAATTTTAAATATTTGCTTATAAAATCAAAACTGATAGTAACTTGCAAAGTGAAAAGGAATAAACCTTCCAGACACAGTCATCAGTCAAATCTAGGGAACTGGTTCGATTTTTAGTGATTTTAAAGGTGCATATATTTAAAGTGAAACATGAAATTACAGAATGAGAAATTTAGTTATTTAGACAATGATCAAGAAGTACTTTGAGATTTCAGTTAAGGTAGTACTTCTTATTTTAAATTCATGGAAATTTTCCAAAAGTTTATATCATTTCTTTCTAGTACACTATCAGATTTTTTTTGTTTAGCTTCAACAAAATCCACATGGTTGTTCATATATACGATAGGTATCTACTGCCATCCCCTGTTTATTTTTAAAACTGCGTTTTCTAAAATCAGTGGAGATAATCAGTGCCAGGACTTAAGCAAAAAGCCCTCCTGTAAGCTACTTCAGAAAAAAAAAACCCGCTTTTTTTTTTTTATATTTTGGCAAAACTAAAAAAAAAAAAATCAGTCTCTTTTTAACTGGATGATGCCTTGCTTAACATCAGCCTCGAGATGTACTGGTTCAGTCAGTCCGTCAGAATTATGACAGCTTCGAATGAAAAAGATTTTTCTGATATTTTTCGCTGCCATAACTCAAGGTCAGCATCACGCTTGCTTCAGGAGGTGTCTTCCCGGGCGCCAGCTCCTGTGAGCAGCTTGTGCTGGGCACCAAGGCCAGAGAGAGCACTCGAAGCACTTTTGAGGCCTTTTGCATCTTTGCTGGGGCAGCAGTGTTTAATGAAGCTTAAATTTGACATTTGCCCCAGGAAATCATCACTTTGCAAAACTGCAAATTGCCCGAGCTCCAGCCGAGCCCTTCCAAGGCAGCAGATGGGGAATGCATGGCAGTTAATTCAGCTGGGTGATGTCCTCGGGGCTTTGCATTACACAGCTTTAATCATGATAAATGTTGTTTTAAAAGTAGAAAACATGCCTCTCCATGGCGGTGCGTGACTGCAGCTCTCAGGTGTAATAAACCCAGGAGCACATGCATTTGGGGGACGGCGGGGGGCGATGGGCTGGATGCTGCTGAGCAGAGGGTGGGAAGATGCGGGTCTCTGCCCATGCTACAAGGATGCTGGGACTCATGCTTGGTCCTGCTGTCACCCAGAGCCCCAGCCTGGCCCTGAGGCCAGCGGAGGCACGAGTTCCCGGGGGAGGGATGTGGTTTTCAGGCAACCGGAGGAGATGCGCGGCTCCCACCAAGATGGGCAGGCGGAGGTACCGCAGTCCCACGTCCCGTGCTGGGCGCTGAGCAGTTGTCTCAGCCAAACACGGTGCAAAGGACTTCATGGCTTTATACCCAGAGATACAATGCACAAAACAAGAAGAGAGAAGAAAAAAAAAAAAAGTCTCACTAGCAGAAAACATGATAACCTGATATTCTGGGCAGGCCTATGGCAGGGCTGCATGCAGGAGCCGTTACACCCCCATCGCATCCCCCCACCCACCTCCCAGGCAATTCAATCGCAATCCCCCATGGAAAGGTACAAGGTGTCTGAACTGGCATCAGCCTCACACTCCCCAGGTGCCCCCGCCACCTCAGCAAGGGCCCAGAGCCCCACCAGGGCCCTTGTTTGGGATGCGGGTAGTGATGCCGCTGTGGTCAGGTTCGTGCCGCCTCTCACCTCAACCTGCTCTTTTTCTTTTGCAGTCAGGGAAGGACAAGGATGCTATCGATAAAGTCTTCAAGAACCTGGATGAAAATAGCGATTCCCAAGTGGACTTCAAAGAATTTGTCATCTTTGTGGCAGCTCTGACTTGCTGCTGTCACAAATATTTTGAGCAGAAAGCAGCCAAATAATGGTTGAACTGCTCACAGAAGCCGTCTTTGCCTGTGCTGCATATGCTAGTGGTATGGATCCCTTTACTTCTTCCATGTATCGCCATGCAGTTTACAAGCATGCTGGGCTGTAAAAATAAATCCTACTGTGCTTAATTCCCTGTCTTGAATATTAATTTCTGCTCATTTGTGGAAGAGCCTGGGTTTAATGGCTCCCACTAACTCATATTGAGTAGTTTCTCTCTTTTTCTGCTTTTTAAAATTCTATTCTTAGCCAAAAGGCTCAGTATTCATCCCAGTGTAGAAGCTGCAGAAGGGTAAATGCTGCTGGAGCCATGAATCAGCTGCAGGCTGCTTTTATACAGCAGCATCTCTGGGATGCAGCCTGCTGAGCTTCAGCTGACAAAGGCTGCAGCCTAAATCTGCCCACGCGTGTGCCACCACGGCTGTTTGGGACCTGTCTCACCACAGCTGCCTTTGAGCCCGTTTGGTACCCTCAGCTGTGTGGCTGTGGCAGGGCTGCCATGTAGACTCCTTCTTGGTTAAAAAACGAAAACAAGCCCAAACACTTTTTTTTTTTGCAGCATGGAGGATTCTGTGCAGTTTTTTGTGCTGGTGAACCAACTCACCCAGCTCATATGGGTTTCCTTCCTACAGCATAAGGCTTTTGTATCAATATAATGATATTACTCTACCATTGGCAATGTAAGCAGGGTCGTACACTATAACCATTTTATTTTAAATAAATTTGAATACCCCTCCAAGTAGCATGTCATATTATTTTTGCCTGCAGCACGACTAGTGGCAGCAATTATTGCTCTTTACCTGAAAAATGTCTGTGTGGAGAGGTGGAAAAATTTGCTTTCAGTGGAACAGGCAAAAGACGTCAGCTGTGACTCTGCAGCTGGATCAAGAGTGAACCAATCTGTATCTTGAAGCACTTTTCAGGTGAGCATCCTAGTGCAAACTGCAAAAGCATCAATTTTAGTGCCTTTACCTTCAGAAAGGTCCTGTTTGGTGCTATTCCTGTCTTATGCCAAGAGCCAAGTCATTCCCTGTCCTACTGCATGTGCAAATGTGCTGTGCAGGTAGAGGTGCCACAACTCCCTGTGCAGCTGCCCACCGGTTTTGTGCAGGGCTCAAGCTCTGGCTGGAGGCCCCAGGAGATCACGCAGCACAGCAAACGTAGGAACAAGAGCTCTGGAGGTGCAGAGCACTGCTTTAACTGCAAAAACATTTTCCTCTTCCTGCTGAAGCCTGGTACAATGACCTAACTGACCACAGTCGCATAACTGGAGCTGGAACAAAAACTTAGTTTCACTGGGTTTCCTGAGTCTGAAGTTAAGCCACGGGTTGGACCCATTCATAACCATGTATAAGCATCCATGTCCTTAAGTGCATTCATCTTTTGGGGAACCCACTGGGAAAAGTTTGGGCTTATTAGATGATTTCGGCCTGTTTTTACCATTATGGGGTATGGCTGTGACTGCTGTCTGCTTTGGGAAAGGCTCTGCCCTTCGCTGCCCCTGCGCTGCGGGTCAGATTGAGCAAATCGTGATCCAGGGGCCCGGCTGTCCTTGGTGACCATGGCTCTGTCCCCACCAGAGCTGTACACACCAGCACCGTACCTGGCACAGGCACCCGCAGAGGGGTCCCCCCACCCAAAAAGCATTAAAGCCACGACTGCTGCAAGTGGAAGCAGCCACTGGTGCAGCTGCAATGCGTGCTGTTAGCCTGTGGTCACGGTTAAATAAGACAGAGACCGTACTTAGTATGCAACCAAAAACTAGCAAGTGTTGCCCACGTTCATGCCTTCTCCTTGGCACCTTGCCGAGAACAGATTCTCAGCTCAGCATGCACACACAACAAAATACTCATGATCAGTTATTCCTCGCTCTCGAATAGTCTTCATAAACTAGTATCTGTTCGTACAAGAGATGATTGCTTGAGAAAAAGGAAGCATGCATACGCATGTCTGCCTGCATGTGTGAGCATGTCTGTCCCCTGCCGAAAGGGACAGCAGAGGTTTGTCCCCATTCCAGAGCTGCTACAGACTGAGCTCTTGCAATCGACCATTTTGAGCAGGGGTCTGTCTTCTAGTCCCCAAATCCTTGAGGCACACGGTCACACTGAGCAACACTCAGAGGGTTGCTGAGTTCCAGGATGGCTGGAAATGAATTGCATCACATCTATTACACTTGCAGAAGTAAGATCGTTTGTTTTATTGGCAACAGTAATATTTCTCTGCAATACCTGAGTGAGAAAACTGTTAATCATGAAGATGTGCAAAATTCTTCCCAATCCAGGGGTACCAAATCAGCCTTTTTTTCAGACACAACTCCATATTATTTCAGTTGTTTGAGATATCTACAGCTCTAATCCAGTATGTCCCTGCCCGATGGCTGCTGTACAGCTCATCACTTGCAAGGGCTGGCAGATTCCAGTATCACATCCCTCGCTATTTAGTCAAGGCTATAAATGAGCAAAGCGCTCTCCTTATTGCAGAGGAAGTTGATTATAAATTACAGAGGTAAATTTCATATATTGCATATCCAGCTAGCTAGTGGTATAAACCATCCTCAGGTAGGAAATTCAGGTGAAACCTATCACCTGTTGATTGGTGTACACTAATTTTTTTAAATGTATTTTTCCTTTTCCAAGTTTAGCATTACCATCTAAAAGTTTTCCTCTGCGTTGTTTCGCAATATCCATTCTCACTGAATTTTTTTTTTTACCACTGTGTGGCACTAAATGCAGCCTTTTTATTACCCACTGAGCCCAAAATTCCGTGTATCATTATTGAGACAGAATGTAAAGAATTTGTGTTAAGATTAAAAAAAAAATCAGAAGTGTTCTTAACATCACAGCAATTATTTCTAAACAAATACTCTATGTCCCATCGAGAGCATTTCACTGATGGCAGTGGAAGCAGCAGGAGCTGAGAACCACGCAGAGGCTCCATCTCTTGGGCTTTCAGTAGGGTTTAGCTGCACCATCCCAGTCTGACCCTTGTGAAAGAGGTTCCCCTTGTTTGTAAATTGCAAATCCCTTGTTCAATTTATTGTAGTGTCATTCTGCACCCCACTGAGATCACTTTTAAAACACATCTCTTAAAGAGAATGTTGGTGAAAATTTCCTGTCTTGTCAGCCAAGAGATTCACCTTATTACTCCATTTTGTCTACTAGATTTTTAAAACTGCACTGTTCAGCAGTGAAAGCTGTCATGTATCCCACATTTCACTCATTCCCTAAACTTCCCGGTGTCCGATACCCACACAATTTCACTTGCTCTCTAATGCCATTTTACCCATTTTCCTGATATTGTGTAGGTTTTTTCTGTGCTTGTAGGGCACCTGAACATTTGATTTACTCTGCTTATCTGCAATTCTGCTCACAGCAGCCCAAAGCCGCTCTGTAACCGCTCCACCTCGCAAAACGGGTACCAACCAACCCTGATGGCAAGCACCCTGGCTTCCATGAAAGAATACCTGAGCTACCCCTCTCACCACCTGCTCAAGTGTGCTATGAAACGAGTGGAATGTTATTTTTCTCACTGTTTCTGCCGGTCCCAACCCTGAAAACTCTTACACTTGTGTTGAACTCTCGTTAGGCCCCCCGGTCCCACCGGTACCTGGGGGGATACCTGGAAAGCTCAAAGACTGTGCCCAGGAGCACAAGGATGCTGAGTGCTGCTTTGCTAACCAGAGGGAGCTGTGCACGTTCAGAGCTGCAGAAAGAGGGGGAAGAAAACAGGTTTGTGGGGTTTTTTTCTTTTTCCCTGCAGATCTTTCAAAAGCTGTAACTCGGTGATGAATATTCATTTCAATGTAGTACTGAAAGTTCAACTGATGACACCTCAGAGAGAAAATGATCCAGGAATAAAAGAAATTAACATATAGCTCCCACCTTACCATAGAACAAAAGTGACTTTTCAGAATATATTATTTAACCTAAAAGCATTTGAGCAGAGTCACTTTAATATCTTTCAATCCATTAATTTTATTCCCCAGTATTATTAATTTTCACTATAAACCCATACCCAGAATATACTGTATATTTCCTTCCCTGGGTAAACTTTTGTCATTCAAGGTTCAAGCTGCGGAGATGCTAGACCTGGTTTTATACCTATCATTTAATGTCAGCTCTTAGGCCTAAATGTATTACGTAGGATGAGATACGTAGTTTAAGAAACTGTATAGGCAGCTGTAAGAGAAAGGAAAAGACACTATAAAGAGCAGCTCAGCAACTATGAGCTAACAGTTGTGGACAGCACATGTTTGACTTAGTTATGTTAACAGAAAATAAAAGATATGAGAAAAGATATTACCAGCAAATGACGATATGGGAAATCATCATTTGTGATGAGTTTCAAATTAGGCAAGGCTTAAAGGCAGAGGTCAGAAAGACAGCTAAGCAGCAAATCAGCCAATAGGTATTTTTGTTATCTTATACAGAAAAAGTATAATTTTTTTATTAGCAGTAGATACCTTCTATAGATTAAGATACTACAGTAACTATAGTTGCCATTTTGAAATTTGGTGGGATACTGTCAAGGCTCTTCAGTTTTTAAAATGACATACTGAAATCTTATTTCAGAGTGTATATACAGGAGAAAATAGGCATAATGTTACCTAACCCTGAAGTCACTTGTGGTCACTTACATTGTGGTTTTACCTGGGAAGGTTCCTCATTATTTTACCTTCAAGTTCACTGGGGCTCATGGGAAAAAAAAAAAAAAAAAATCACCCAGTCAAGCATAGTGTTTATTTCCCCAGTAAAGCCAGTTTGAGGCTGGAAGCTGGAATTTCTCTCCCCAAGCCCTCCGAGCATCCCGTGCTAGCAATGCGCACTTTCAACACTTGACCTACAGTGCCAAGGTCAAACTCTTTACAAAATACATTTTAGCTGCTAGTTTCCTTATAAAAGGTGGGTAGAGGAGGAGGAGGAGATCTTACCTATCTTTTATGCAAGTCTCACTGTGAAACGCTCCTGTAGGAGCTGGGAAATTGTGTTCAAATCTTTCCTTGGCTGAAACCCACACATGCCAACTGAGTGCACTAAATAGCAGGAGCCAGGGTAGCAGGAGGCCCAGGGTACCTGCCACCTCCTCCCTCCATCGTATCAGCCACTGGTGCGGCTGAGGAGGCCTGGAAAAGGTGCAGGAGAAATAGCACGTCTCTGTAGCCTGGTAGATGGAGAATATAGCTGGCAGTGCAGGTGGCTGTGTCCCAGATACACTATAAGTGCAGATTTTGTATTTTAGTCAATAACCATTTAGTACAACATACACAGCCGGCATAACTGCAAAGATGCTCTTTGCCAGATGAGTTCCCAGGCCATCCAAGGGTAGAGCTATGGTCGCTGCTCCAGTCCTCTCTCTTGGACCATGTTCTCTGCAACAGGCTGAAAAGGTCTCGGCAGAGGAGGAGAGGGAGCATCTCCTCCTCCTCCTCCTCCTCCTCCTGCCCTGTAAAATGGTGTAACACAGTGGGTGATGCTCAGCCCACCGCCAGCAGAATAAAAAGTCCTGCTGGCACATCTCCCCCACCCTAACCACTCAGCAGTGCTCAGCAAAGCTCTTAAATGAAAAAAAAAAAAAAGCTGACTCCTGCTCAGATACCTGGCAGGAGGGATTGAGATCTCTGTTTTGCTGAAGAGGGATCACGGCGGCAGCCCAGGTGAGGTTCGGAGCTTGCCCGGTGCCCTCTTTCTCCAGGCTGAGCCCCAGGCAAGGCACACATCTTTGCCTCTGACTACAGAGCCCTCAGACAAACCCAGCATCATCCCTGATTTACTCAGGATTTATTATTTACTTTAGACCCTTTCCAGCTCCCCTACAGGTGCAGCTCTGGGCTTTCTCTTTCTCTCACCTGTTTCATTTGGGAAGTCAGTGATGGAGAGGAAGAAGGACATCACTTGTGTGCAAGCAGCTCCCCAATGGATGGACTCACGCTTTTGGGTCCCTTTCTGAGATACCTTTCCCACATGTTGGGAGCAGAGCCTTGGGGCGTAACACAGGTTTCTGCAGTCTGCTCAGATCCACCCACCTGGAAATTAGTCATTCCAGCAGCTAATTGACTATGCTTTTGTACAGCTTTTTCAGGCCATTTTCTTCCCCAGACTCATTCCTTTCTTTTTCCTTCCTAGTCAATAATTTTTTTTTACTCCTGTGCCAAGCTGAAAGCCTCTGGGTCACAGCTCCATTCTGGAAGCTGCTCATTGTCTGAAGAGAGAGAAAACTTCATCTTTTAAGGGCACAGCTCTGCTACTCTCCAGTAGGTGATCAATAGGTACATACACCATATTATGCTGCAGGACTGGGCACCAGAATAGTCTATAAATAGGTTTGATTTTGCCTAGTAAACCTTTCCAGTATATACAAATAAATGTACTGATTTTTTTTTTCCTTGTGATTTTAGAGCTTTCTATTTAGATGCAATTGCCAATAACATTTTCTTTTGTTTAACGACAAGCAGAAGTAGGTCTCTAAAGTATTAGGTAGCTATTGACTGTTGCATTCAGAAAGAACAGAACGTTCCTGAAAAGGAACGGATAAGAAAGCCGAGCAGAGATGTGCTGCGAGAGCCAGGAACTTCCTCTCCAGGATGCAAGTACAAGCACAGAGAGACTGAAGCAACCTGCAGGTCACTGCCACAGTTTTAGCCTTGTTACTTAAAGGGGTTTAAATCTGATGAAAGCTTGAAATCCCAGGACTGTGGTTTGCTTTGGAAGCATTTTAATGTTCAAATATTTATTTTCCCTTAGCGACGCGAAATCCTTGTTACAGTGATTATAGCTCCCTTCTTTCTCCTCATTTCCAAACCTTGCTCTGTAATTTAAGTCTGTGATGCTTTGACCAAGTAGTTTCAGATGAAGGTAGTAGTTTCTGGAAGCTACCAACACATCACAAAAGTCAATTTGGTGTTTCTGAATTAACTTCCTCACCTGTGCTGACCTCAGCTAGTTCAGTCTCCCCACACTCTCTGTGAGATTTCCTATCTGTCAGTGTCAAGTTAATAGGTTTAAAAGGCTGAGCAATAAAACCTGCAGAACAGGTAAAAGGTCAAAGACCCTGTGCCCTCTGCTGCTCTTTCTGCAGGTACTAAAAGGGCTGTCTGAAGTGAATATTTAATCTCCCATGACAAAAACAACTTCTTCCTCTCCATCACTGGCTTCCCAAATGAAACAGGTGAGAGAAAGAGAAAGCCCAGAGCTGCACCTGTAGGGGAGCTGGAAAGGATCTAAAGTAAATAATAAATCCTGAGTAAATCAGGGATGATGCTGGGTTTGTCTGAGGGCTCTGTAGTCAGAGGCAAAGATGTGTGCCTTGCCTGGGGCTCAGCCTGGAGAAAGAGAAAGCCCAGCGCTGCAGTTTTAGGGTGCTGGAAAGCATCTTCCAGAGCTAACTCGGGGCTGTTCCTTGATTTCACTACTGCGGAATACGTGGTCTGAACACAGAGCTGGATGCCTGGCCACGTGCAACCTTACACTCCAAATTCACAAGGACGCTGAAAGCCACGCACTCCTTTAGGCTGGTATTGTTCCCAGCAATCATCTCAGAGGCAGGAGGATTTTAGTCTGGTTTGGGCAGGGATAAGGGCAATTCCTGCAAATCCAGCTACTGCCCTGCCGGTCTTTCGATAGGAAGACTGTCGGCTTTCTCGCGTCACGAGGCAGCAGCAGATCCTTGCTGACAGCCTGCCCTTGCTAACAGACTCTGCAGGCACATCTCCGCAAGCTGGGGAGGCAGGGAAGATAACAAAGGGCAGGAGAAGGCCAAGGCAGCGCAGCGGGGTGAGGCAGACCTGCAGGAAAGGACACTTTCCCCCCCCACAGAATTTGAGCTGTATATCCTTGTTTTTCCCTGCTTTCCACGTTTTCCTTCTTTGCCTTCCTGTTTCCTTCCTGCCTGGATATGAAGGAGCCTTTCAGCAGAAAGCCACCCTGTTGTTTATTTTGTAAATAAAAACCCAAAGCATTTCTCTCCTGCTAAGTCCCCCAAAATCAAGCAAAAGAACTGTCCTCTTCCTGACAGAGGAGGCTGCTATTTTGGCTCACAGTTCAGCCGGCACAACGTAGTCCTTTCTAGCGAGTCTCGCACTGCTGCATGGCAGCTCAGTCTTTCAGCCCTCAGAGAATGAGCACATTAGGAGCTGAATATAAGCAATGTTTGCTTCCAATTTGCTGAGGCTATGCCCAATTACTTTATTAATGGACTGGTTTGCAGCAGGGTTCAGATAAAACAAAGCTGTGCTTTAGATTTGGTTTTGCAGTCGTCCCAATAAAAACGAAGCAATGTTAACTTTCTTTCTGCGTGACACGGTCTACAGAAGCATGAGCTAAAGATCTCTCTATGGGCAGACTGTCCTCTGCACAGCTCAGTGCTAATGAAAGCAGAAGGATAAATAATTTTATTTTCCTGATACCCTTGATTAGGAAAGGATGGTTCTTCAACAGCTTTAAATGTCTGTTTAATAATTCTTTTGGGATAATGAGTGTGGTGCTTCCCTCCACCAAGCAAGTCCAGGGTCCGGTTGGGGGTCCTCCTGCAATCCCACTTTTGGATTACGTCCTCCTCCCCAGGAGTGTTTTGTGTACTCAGGAAAGCTGGGGGAAGGCTTTTTAGAGAGATCCAGGGGACCTCTGGGCCAGTCGTCTGGGGTATCAGGAACACGGCTGCTGACAGCAGCGTGCAGGTAGCGATAACTGTGCGCTTCAGAAAATAGTGAGCGAGGCTGCTAACCTCTGAACGGGAAGGGGAGGCACATATCACTCCTACCACCCCCCTCACAGACGAGGCCTTGAGGGTCTGGACAAGACGATAGGAAGAGGAGGTAGCTTTACGTAGGTTTCTACTATTGTAAAGCATAATTTTGGCCACTTTAATACTTTGTCTCTCGGAGATTAAAACATCCAATACATGTGCTTGGAAATGCTTTCTGTAGAAGGAATCAGTGCAGGCAGAGCCACCTCATACAGAGCAGTACGAGACACGCTGGAAAGCTGCTGTCTTGCGAGATGATGTCCGGAGCCTGCTACGAACTGGCCCAATGCCTGGACGGAGACTCAGCAGTGCTGCATGCTGTCCCATCCACAGGCTTCTCTGTAACTCAAGGAGGTCATCTTTAAACCAAAGGTTTTAGCGGTGGCTACTAGCTGCTGGGCTCTGTAACTGGTTGTGTGACCTCTGCCTTTTTTTAAACCTACCTGTTCTTTGAAAGAATCATCTTCAAATAAATATAAATCAATTATTAGTACACTTACTGTCCTGTGGAGCCTATTACTGTATTTCTTTGACAATTTTTTTAAAAGACTAAGGCTTCATATAGCATTGTAAAAATAAACCAGAAAATTGTTTTTTGTACTGCCTGGGGAGAGCTAATAGGTCTAGCTGTTTTGCAGTGAATACCCACCTCCCCTTGAAATATTTTTCTTTTTATCTTTGAAAATGTACATAGTACTGAAGCACAGCTAGAAAAGAACATAAGAAGAAAAGGAGAAGGTACAGACCTGGTAAGTGTCACACTTTATAACCACACAATCTTTTCAAATGGCATCAAATGTCAGCTACACCTGGGGACCAGAAGCGGTGACCCTCCTCCTGCCCAGCTACAGGAATGTTGATATATGGTCATCAAACAAGACGTGGACCTTGGCAGAAAGATGTGGGGATTAAGATGCTTCCTTGGAAAAGCCCTCAAAGGGATTCAAAAAAAGTGCTGTGTCCCCAATTCCAGTTGATAGCAAAGAGTACTAAGTTTCACAATTGGTCAACAATATGGGGTGATAGAAGACAATTCATGATAACACACAAAAGAGCCTTAGATGCTTTGTTATAGGATGTCATTTGTTCTCTATTTACATAGTGCCTTTGTTTCAAAGTACAAGTGAAGGATAACAGCAGTGAAACGGAAAGCAATACTTGACAATGAAAGCAAACAAGCCATCATCTCTGGATCTCAAGTGAGAACAATAGATTGGGCTTACAAAGGAAAAGAAAAGATCGAGACAGTGGGAGAAGTGGCATAAAAGAAAGAAAATAGATTCCTATGGCTATATTTAGAGCTGAAACTGTGAATGATAAGGAAGTACTTTTTTGCTGCATCACCTCAAGGTAAGATACAGAGACCAGGTCTACTTTTCTTTTAGACCCTTTCTCATGCCCTCCTTTGCTGGTGATGGTGCCTCAGTCTGCAATACCCCATTGCAATGGATCCTGCAAGTTTTAAGTCATCTGCAGAACATGTCTACCTCGCACTGATGTGCCTGACCTTCTGAGAAGCATTGCAGTACTTAGCAAAATCATTTTAGCTTTGTTTTTCTCCCTCAGGTATCTGAATTGCCCATGCCCTTTGCACCCCTCCTTCCCCAAGGAGATTCTGCCTCACCCTTGTCATGATCTACCCTCCACCAGAAGAACTGGTTCTCCTTTTCTCCCATCCATGATCTCCTATATGCCATCTAGGGCTTATCTACCTCTGTCCCAGGAAGAGTCTGCAGCTGGGCTAGGAATCACTGCAGCACCCAGGAAGACAGCAGAAGATGATGTGGAAAAAAAAAAGACTCTTCTAGAGATTGTGGGGATGAGATGGGGATGGGGAGGATCACATTTCAAGACATTAAACCAAGACAGCAGTTACACTTTCTGTGCAGGAAGGATCACACCCCTTCATTGTTGTCCAAATAAAACCAAATGTATTAATTTCCATAGGCCATAGGCAAAGAAGTGCTCTGCACAACCAGCAGCTGAAGAACTGAAGGCAGTGGCCTTGTTGTCCTGCAGTCAATGCTAGCCTGATGTGCCAGACAGGAGTGGACTCTTGTCTTCCCAATCCACCCGGGAAAATCCTGAAAGCAAACACTTCAGGACATAGACGGAATAAGACGGGGCCTTGAGATAAGTGAGAGATTCTGCAAAAGACAGGCAATGTTAGCAGACACATCTCTGGCTTTGGTCTTCTAAAAGGCCAGGAATTAAAATCATAATTAATAGCTGTACCAACAGGTTTTGGCTCCACTTAACAGGGCCCCTCCAACAAAGTCTTGAGCCTTCATTTTCTTTCCAGACTGGCTTCTGTGAGATCAAGGACTATTTGCTCCAACAGGCTGGCCACTGACCTACATAGAGCAGCAAAGCTCAATGCAATAAAAGGCAAAGCTGAAGTTCATTTTTAAAAATAATCTAAGTTTAGAAACAATTTAGATGCTGGTGTAGCCGTGTGACTCCAGAAGCTGCAGAGCCTGAAGTCAGTTGTTTAATCTGTACCTGGCTGTTGGCAGTCCATGTGCTGCTGCTGCTTTTGCATCTAAAAAAATCTCTCTTTAAGGTGTTACTAGTTCCAAAAGCAGAGGATTAGATGGAAGCACAAAGAAACCATATTTCTTAATATGTAACAGTCTCTAAACACAGTATTTTATATTAATTTAAAGAGGTCTGCTCCAATTTATGCATACTGCCTAGCCCAAAGGAGGTTCAAATTCCTGACCTAGGCCTCCAGGCAGTATGGCAAGATAAGTAAAAAATGTTAATAATATCTCTCATTATATGTCTCTAGTTGCTTACATGTCTTTTAACAGTTTTCAGGGCTGGGATTTTCCTAACTGCTCAGTGTTGGTCTAACTTTTGAGGCATTCATTCAAAACAGATCCCAATATGAATATATAATTTGGGACAGAGAAGTAAATTTTCTCCTGTTCTTCTGGAGTAATATTTTGCTTGTTAATCACATAAACTCTGTCTTCTGCAAGCCCTGAAATAATTTATCCTGGTAGATCCTGTATTCATCTTGCTGTTATTCAAAGTGGTTGATCTTTGATGACCCAAACACATAGTCAATCTTATAATTTCTTAATCTGTATCAGGAGATTTTAAAAGTGCAACTTATGTAATATCTGAGCAAAAAAACCCCTTACATGTGAGAAATTACTGGCCATCCATTTTGTGTTCAAACGCATACAGCAAGATTCGTGATCATCTGTAGCTCAGCTGTTATTTTTACTGGGCTATCAAAGCCCTGGGGAGGATTTTGTAAAGCTATTTAGCCTGAAGGAAGGGATTAAAGAGGTTTCTCCCCATGAAACATCTGTTGCAAATGTACTTTCTAATATTCGGAGCAGAATGTTAAAATTAATCAGAAAGGGGAAGAGTCTCTTCCCTGTTCAGCAGCCGTACTCTCTGCTCAGCCATCCCACGGGTCAGCCCACTGTTTCTTTCCCAGCCCAAAGCAGAAGCTGCCCCCACCACTATAGAACAGAGGACTTCTTTGGATGCTGTGCCCCTCAACACCTTGATGGGGTAATTCAACTTTTTTCTCAAGCTCTCTTCCCTTTTGTCAATTAATGAGAAACTAGAACTTGAAGTGACTGTTGTAGCCAGAAAAGCCAACTATCCATGATCTCCTTCTCTTCTCTTCTCTGGAGCCCATTATCTACAATCCCTCTATTTGTGTGATTTAAGAAAAAAACCTGTGCTTGCTAAAGAAAATAAAAGAATAGAATATTAAACAAACTTGGGTACTCACAGTTCTGATACTGATATGGCTCAAGAGCTGTTTTCTGTACCTTTCTTCTCTTCTCACAGGGCTCTCTCAAGCCCACTTATCCCAGCCCGAGGATAAAGCTTGTACTCTAGGGGCAAGGACAAAATTTTTTTTCCAGTAGCAGATAGGACTAGGTTGTGCTATGCTTTTACTACTTCTGGTATTGCTTTTTATAATATGTGGGGGGGAAAGGAGATAGCCAGTAATAAGCAAGCCCATTCACTACAGAGCAATATATACTGTGCAAACTTAAGTGCTAAAAGAATTTGCCTAAAAAAAATTTCTCAGTTTATTCTCCTGGTTCATGCATAGGAGATTTTCAGAGAAATTGAGGAGACCAGACCTGATGTTCCTCATTCTTAGTGCTTTTTTTATTATTGAGTTTAAGAAAACAGTCTGACTTTTTTTCTTTTCCCAAAGCAAAAGGATAAGTAATTTAATTCTTCCCCTCTATATAAGAGGGGGAAGAATTATATACTTATGCTTATAGATGCTGGGCTTAGTAAACTGAAGCTTCAGGACAGTGGGGGAATGGCTTACTGTTAGCATCACAGTTGTATCCTAAGCAGAGCCATAAGTGACACTGATCACACTGCATTTCTGTCCTCAGTTCATCCAGACAAGTGACAGACCCCTTAAAAACACATCATCATTGTTGATGAGGATGATATCCCTTCAAACACAAGAAGAGGAGTGGCACGACTATAGTGGTTGCTGAATGCTTAGCAGAACATACCTGTCCTTGTCAGTCTGTGCTGCCAGCTCAGAGGAGAGGGACTGAAGTGTCTCATTCCTCTGGGCCAGGTTCACCTGCTCCAGGTGAGCTGCTGCCAGCAGACATGAGGGCAGAAGCAGTGGTGGAGCAATGGTGTACCTACTATGCATGTCCTAAGAAATAACAAAGCAAGGATACTAAGGCAAAAAACTCCTAAAGCTGGATGCTTGGGGAAGCTCCCAGGAGGGCCCAGGACTTACACCCTGTAGTCACCCAGGAAGGGAAGAGGTTTCTTCTTGCAGAGCCAGGTTGTGGTAACAGAAAGTAGAACAGAAATTTTTAAAAGACTTTTTCAGGCTGATATATAGAAGAGTTAGAGAGAGAACTTCTAGTGCTGAGTATCAGGACAAGGTCATAAATAAGAAGGCAGACAGTAAAACAACAGCAAATGCCTGTGCCTACTGCTATAAATTGCAACTCAAAGATTAACTGGTATAGGTATACCAGCCAAGCTTTTCTACTATGGCATAGGCTTTAAAAAGTCCTTAAGCACTTCACCTGGCTGAGATTGTACCAGAAGTCCTGGTGAATATATCCTGAAACCTGAGAGTGGATACAGTGACCAAATGACCAGGATTTCTTTCCAAGGCAAGGAGGAAAGAGCGACTAGACTTTTCCCATCACTGGTATGCACAGGTTATGCCGTGGTAATTTGGGAGTCCACCTTCAGTGCCTTTTGGTTGAGAGTAGCACAATAGTGAAACATGTGAGCTCTTGTCTACTAAAAGCTGGAGTAAATCCAGAGTAATGTCACGGGGGTCATAAACCAGCCTGTAAATAACTGCTGAAAACCTGGGCTATATTAAAACTGGTGATCTGTGATTAAAAAAAGCTATCATTCCCCTCAGCCTCTGTGCCCACATCCAGGTGACATGCTGCCCTCTCCATGGGGATGGCTGGGACACAGTAGTTGACTTGGCAACTGCTGCTGTAATAAAATATTCTCCCTCCAAATCAGAAAGTATTAAAAACATACCGACAAAATGCACTCTGCATTTTTCTCATGTAATAAATCTGCTTTTATATTTAAAGACCATACTTCTTCCCCTGGCAGGACATAACTGTGGAATATTTCTTTCCTCAGAAGACACTGTACCAGCCCTATTTCTGGAGGGCCTGTGAAGGGGCGATGCAGAAGTGCAGAAGAGGAGCTTTGTGCAGGTTGCTGCTGGTGGAGGCACAGGAGATGTTCAAGGGACATCCATGGGCTTTGCTGAAGATACTGCAAGGAGCAAGCCATTACACAGCTCGCAGACTCAGCTGGCTAATGCAGGACAGAGGTCTGCCAAAGCCCTCCCTACCCTGGGAAAAGGACCGTCACTCGGTCACGTCAAAAATTTCCTGCATTCCCCATAGTGCATGGGCTCTCACTCCAACACGCTTCTGAGCATGGCCGAAGGCAGGTGAGAGCATTTACTCACGCTGTAAGAGCCCTACAGAATCTGTACAGGCTGTTGTGACCTGTTCTTAAAGCCATTTTGACTCAAGCTATGCAGATAATATCTTCTGTTGAGGGGTGGGTGTATGAGAAAGAAGCTAAGCCAATTCCCAGGTACACCCTGCCTTTGGGGGCTGCTGCCTGGCTTTAGAGGACATGGAGCTGTTCCCTGAAAGGAGTAACCAGAAATAACTGCAGCCTTACATGACATCTGCAGCCAAGTCTCAAACACAGATGACAGATATCTTGCCTTGAATATAATCTTAGCTATGCTATTTAATAAAGGCATCTATTAACTAATTATCGGCTGGTGGTTACACTGCACTCTCAAGTACAGCAGAATCAGGATTCATGGTGTGAATGGTAGCTGCCTCCTTTTCCTACATTTTTTGTAAAATAACTCTGGGGAGGCATGCAGAGGAGCAAAGCCTCTGAAACACATTTAATTAGATAAGCTGAATCTGCAATGTAGAATTTGGAAACTGTCCAGGTTCAGGAGGGATAATTCAGTAATCTGGCTGAGTGATAGCGGACTCTGCTGATTTATGTGTGAATCAACTGCTGCTCTTCTGGGTTTCCCTTTCCCCTCCAGCCCAATAATTCACTTGACCACCCCTTTTCCCATCTAAAGCTTCGGGGGGGGTTTCACGTTGCCATCCCTTTGCCCTGAAACACACACATATGCTTGCTTTTTCAGGACTGGCTTTGCAGGGGTAAAGAGATGGAGGTGCACGGATTAGCGAGACCATTGTGCTCGATGGGTAATGGGGCCATGGAGGAGATGACTTCCCATGTCCCCAGTCCTATGGGATTTCTGCTGTCTCTTCTGCTTAACTAAGACGCTCCCTCTTCAAGGGAGGGAAGAGGGCTCTGTATATCTCCTGCTGTGGCCCTCACTGATATTTATTTCCCTGGAAGCAGCCTGTAGAAATAAAGAAATCAAAGGGACCAGACTACAACTTGCACGAGGGCTGAGAAGCTTCTTAAAGCAACTCCAGGGCCAATCACAGTCATTGAGATATTCTGAAGTAGCAGCACTCTGTGTGTGTTAAAGGGTACCCTGATGAAGAAACATAGATTATCCTTCATATTGGCAAAGTAATGCCTGGGACAAGCTTGCACAATATTATAATCTAGAACTCAAGGTCTCTCTGGCCCTTGCCCAGGTAACTGCACCCAAACTGTAGACTGCTCACAGGTTGAGGTTAATCCACTAGAATCCCAGCCATCATCTTTTAATACTGTCTGAAAAGTGCTGGAAGCGTGTCCCATCCCCTGCACGCTCATATCTGGGGGCCAGAGACAAAACCCAAGCTGGTCCACGGGGCTGAGGGCAGCAGGGAAGGGGCACAGCTCCCAGTGAGCACAGTGACGGCTTCTGCTGCTGGAGGGAAGAGGGAGGTCAGGAGCTGCGGGGAACGTCTTCAGTGGAGGACAGAAAGCAAAGAGTCTTCAATTCGTGGAGCTGCACAGCAGTTGAAAAAGAGGAGTCGTTGCCTGGCATTTTCTCTCTCAACAGCAAACTGCTGGCCAGCCGCTGTGGAAGGAAATTCATCAGTCTGCTTACAGAGTCACCTGGAGGTCTAAAATAATTCTTCTTTCGCTAGGAAATATTTGGGCTTAACTGACACTGGTAGTGCTGCAACCCCAGGGAAAAATACGATGAGGGAGGGGGAGACAGGGCTGAAAATGCAGGAGACGTGCTGTGTTTGCACAGCAGGCTGCCAGTCCCCGAGCAGCCTATAATCACTCCCGCCTGCCTCCCAGAACAGGTACTGGATGTGTGCGTGCAGAATGGGGCTGAGTAACACATCTGTGCTCCAGAGGATGCTTCGGCTTCATCAGCCTGTGAGCAAGAATCAAGGCATGTCTTACAAATAAATAATTTTTGAATGACAGAACATGTGAAGGCTGATTTCAGAAGGCTTTGTGTGCTGGGTTGGATTATGATGTGTGTAATAAGGTGCAGGCAGTGACTGAAGCATTTCCTGCAGCCCTCTGCTCCCTCATGTGAGTTCCCTGGTACTCACTCGCACATTTGCTTTCACAGTGTAATCTGGCTTTCTGCAAGGGGTGCTCATTTTCCTCTGTCCTCCCGCCTAAATTTTGCAAAGCTGTGAAAGCAGACTATCTTTAAGACACCTAATACTGGATTCCTTTTGGTTGAAAACTTTGAGTTTCCATTTTGGGAAAACAGTTGTGGTGCATCCCCATTGTAGGAGGACTTTTTAAACTCCCGGTGTCTGATGTCTCTTCAATTAATCATACGTTCCAAATAACTTTATTTAATATGTAAGAGCTAAACAGAAGTGCAAATAAGTCATGCACATGCAATATAAATTACCCATTCAATTCTAAAATCATTCAAACCTCATGAAATGCCTTCGCTGGTACCTGGACCTATTAGCTGAGAAATTTCTGTCTAAATCTAGTCTCTTCAAACCAGAACTGAACCCTGTTGTTTGTGACAGAGCCAGGAAGGGAGCCGGTGCTTTATTATTTTTAATAATAGAACAAGAAATAAAAGAGTTTTCTTTTTCCAGGATTCTCCAGTGAGTATTTTTCACAACCAATATCTTTTCTTCTTTGAAGGTAAATAAATTGCTCTCTTGCTGGTTGAAATATGAAGCCAAGGAATCTATATTAATCTCATCATTTTAAGCTCAAAAAAACACCTGTCTCTAAGAAGCTAAGAAGAATAGATAGCTGACCAGCATCAAGGTTTCCACTGTGGTTTGACTCTTGCTGCATGTCTGCTGTCCAGATAATTCTTTAAATACAAAGGCCAGAGTGAAACTGTTGCCTTTATACCATATGTATACATGCACTTCAGCTCAAGCGAATTGAGCCGTGGACACATACCAACTCCATTTCTTCTAACAGGCATCTCACTATTTGTCTCACCAACACATACCAGCATCTTTTCTGCAGGATAGTCACTATCATTCCTCCTTCTGCATGTGATGTGCATATGCATGCAACCCAAAAAAAGAAACACTGCAAAGCAAGAAACTGGTGAAGTATTAAGCAAAACCAAATGGCATAAAACCAGGTACTGTAGGAATACGGTGAGACTGGAATAGTCCAATTTACAGTTAACAACCCAATTTTCCATGAGAGCAAGAGGCCACACTGGAGCCACACTAACAATTTTCATTCTTTCTAACAAGTCTGTTGTCACCTGAATTGTACATCAGAGGATCATCCTGCTCGCAGGTGCAACCCAGATTTAAAGGTCAGCCTACAAAAGACCCAATAACCATCATAGTGAAATTCAAGACAGATATGGACTTCAGAGGAGTGAAGACCTTAGTTAATAACCAAAAATAACACAAATTCTATCCTGATATCGTGAATGAAAGGATATTAAGAAGTTCAAAAGTTCTCCATTAAGAAGTACAAAGTTGCCTTGTTCTAAGGAGCCCCAAACTAAATATGTGTTAATAGTAGTTGAATGGTTACTATGTGCTTCCACAACAGAATAAAATGATGTTGAAAAGTTTCCAACACTGTTTACTGAGGTATTAGGATGTGGTTTAGAAGGAATAATTATTTTTAAAAAGTATGTAATGGAGAGGCAGAGCTGCAAGGCAAGGTGACAATGAGCCCCCAACTGTGTGACACAGGGTAGCCTAAAGATTACATACAGCCTTTCCTCCCAGCTTAAAGATGGACTGATGGACTGTCAGATTAGTCCTACCCCTGAGCAGATTTGCCTTTCCCTTTTATCTCCCAGCTTTCACTGCCTTCTGCCTTTCTCCATCTAATTAGATGAATTATCAAAGCATATTTTTGTGCTGAGCAGAATACCCCATCCCGGTGCAGCATAGATGGATTTTCAAAAGAACCTAATCTTGGTTTTGATTAGGCTTTTGATGAACAGAGAAGATGAAGCCTGTTAGTCCCTGCAATGAATCCATCAGGCACTCCTGGAGGTGCACCGACGGGTGTTCATTGCTCGAAAAGCCCTCCAAAAATCTGCTTTTTAAACCCAGGCTCCATCGCTACCACCTCTCTGTCTTCACTCCCTTCCCCGCCGCCTCCCTGCCCTGAGCCTCTCCCTGATGCCTGCCACCATCGCCTTGCCCCACATCTCTCCCGCTCCTGCCTGGATCTCCTGCAGTCAGGGCTGGAGCCCAACCAAGCAGCCTTGGTGCAGTCTATCAGCTGAGGATCTGCCAGCAATAGGTCTTGGCCCCCACCGGGGCCGGCGTACCTTGCCACCAAGGTGTGCCCCTGCTGTTTGAGGGAAGGTGGCCATCGAGCAGCCTCAATGCCACCCAAAGCCAACGGGGACCTGCGGTGCCATTCCTTCCAGCCATGCCATGCCACGTCAGGAGCCTCTGTGCAAATTACTACATCTACATATCACAGTGATCTGCCTGTCAGAAATAGTAGCTTCGGTCTAGAAGTCGGTATGAGGATGATGCTGCACCCAGATTAATGAACACGTTCACTCTCAGCAGGGCCAATTAGCCAGGGCGGGCTGGTGGGTTAATTCAGTTCCAGTGCTGGCTTGTTTTCTAGTTGTGACCTTGTTTGCCTCTCATTTGGGTATCTTTGCATGCTGTCACACTACATCTTGGGACCTGGCAGCATCTATGCCACTTCTGAAATGCCGCTTAGTCATTTAGTTCATATAAGCCTTGTCACACTCGGCAGAGCTATACATAAATATGTTTTAAATATCTAGGCACCAGCACACTTCTCAGGTGGTTTCAGGAATCCAGCCCACGCAGCCCTTTAATGCCAACCTGAGAGTGGCGGATTGCTGCTTCATGCAAAACCTGGACTGATGCATTGTTTGATATATCTATCACAAAAGTAAATCAAATTGAAGCATAAAACACAAGAATCAAATTAAAATACTAGTGATCACCATACTAGTAGTTCACATGAAGAGGGGACAGCTAGAATGGGCACCTAGAAGACTGACATTCCACCAGAAAATACAAGTTCAGTGACAAGTCCTGAGAACTGCTTACATTTATTTGAAGAATAAAATCCTGTCTGTCTCCCTCATTTGCTCTTGAGGGAGGAAACTACCACTTAAAAGATGTACATAAAGTCTTCAAGAAAACAGTTCAAATGAGGTGACTGTCTTCAGATTTACTTTCAGAAGAAATTCCCTTATGCTGGGCTTACAGTCACAAGGCTCAAGGCAGTGGTAGCAAAATAATTTAGTAAGCCTTTACCATAAAGACACAATCTTAGCCAAAAAAGAGTTAACATTTTAAAAAGTTGAGAGAAAATTGCTCATTATACCTGCAATAATCTGAATTACTGTACCATATCTGTATTTTAGTATTACCTAGTCATCGAGGTTGAAATATCTTGTTATTGCCATAATTCTCCAAGAAGCAATTATATTACTAAAAACATTATAAAAAACAAAAAGGAATTTTCCTGATTAGTAGCAACAATGTAGCGGGCACAAAAAAAAATGGTTTTATTCAGTATCTCTGAGAGATAGACAGAACCAAATTTCTGAAAAATTGTCTCTTTCATCTCTCAGAAAATTGAGCCTGTAATTATATTCTAGATCTTGGTAGAGACTTAGTATTTATATCATTGTTATGCACTTCTTCTTTGTATATATGTTAATGTGCCATTTTTTAAGTTTTCATAATTTTTATGTATAGATGATTCATTTTGAGCAGCAGCAAAGGAATCTTGAAAATTTTCATCTTTTTTTCCACACATTTTCGCAAATCTGGTCACAGCTTTGCACAGACGTGAGTTTGTAACCAAGTTTTTTCAGTCTACGTATTTACAGAAACAGTTCTGACTTAACGCGAAGTAACCACGGAAAGCTGCGACAACCTTCATACTCGAGCAAAACTGTAAGGAGATATTGAAAACGAGCTGCTGTTAAGAATAACTCCGTTAAATAGCAAATACAGATGTCATGGTTGCGCAGGGCGGGTTTTGTAGGAGGCTTGGGGAAGGCAGGCAGGCTGGGGAGGTGCGATTAGCCGGGGCCCCCGGCGGGGACGGGGTTATCGCCGGCAGGGACTCCTGCCAGGTCACAGGGCAATATTTCTCTGAAGCGGACAATCTGCAGGAGTTTAGTCATAATAAAACAGGATAAAGTGTGTTTTCGTAAACACAGAAAGGACGCAGGCTCATGCTGCGAAAACAGCTGCGAAAACTGTCAGTGTTTTGGAGTCTGGCTTTCTCAGCTTCAACTTTTAAGATATTTAATTCTTCATAGAATATTTAAAAAGGAAACAGTGACCATGAGTAGAAATGTAAGGTCTGAGTCGGGGCGGAAACGTATTTTCAAGGGAATGTAGTGTTTGGGATTTTGCTTTTGCAAAATCTGGTAAAAACAGAAAGAACTGAGGGGAGAAAAAGGAAGTAAACTTTTTTTATTAGATGTTTTCCCACAGAATTATCAGTGAAGCAGAGGCGCCTGTTTCAATTTCTGCAAATCTGCAGTTTGGGGAAGTACGTGAATATCACGGGGGAGTTTCAGAATTAAATGACTGGATCACTCAGACCCAGATTCTGCACAGAGAAACCAAAAGGAAAACCTCGGGCACTGCTGGCACTTCCAAGATTACATCAATAACTGCGTTGCTTCACTCACCTTATACTCACTGTAGTGTGGCTATTTTTGTCTGCAGTTGTAACGCTGCAGCACAGTGATAACTCACTATGAAAGTGTGGGGGGCTTCGCTGTGTAGTTTCATCTGTGTTTGGGCTGATTGTTGAGCCTGAGCCCCACCAGCCGCTTCGGCAGGGCTCTGGGTAGCAAGGTGGCACATCCACTTTCCAAGCTCTATTTCATACTATGTCGATGCCTTCTTTTTTGCTTATAAAAGGGTTTCCACTTCCAACGCCTTAATTCCTGGTCAAATTTTAGAGATTTGTTAACAGATAGAAAAATTGCACGGGGGCACCTAGATGTTTAATCCAGCTCCGTGTCTACTACCAGATGACTTAGACGTTGCTCATATACCCTTGTAGAGATCAGAAAGCTTGTGCTAGCAGATCCCTTGCAGGACTAGGACCATACTTCATGAGTTAAGAACGGCTCTCCATGCTCAGCCATGTTTGGCTTTGGCATGTTGCATATGACAAGGCCAGCTGTACTAGTAGGGGTCTGGACGTCTAATCAACCAGAAAGAGCAAGCGGCTATCTCTGGTGTCCTCCCCCATCCCCCAGCAGAACACATTTTTCCAGAGCCACTGATATTCTTGCAGCGCAAACCTGATTTATGACCAGTGCCTTCAGGAGCTACTGCAATGCACATACTTAATTTGATAGTGATAGTTCCAGTAGCACAAACTGATAACATTTACACAGGATCTTTCTGTAAATGACTTGTATTTACAGAAATAAATTCCATTAGTATCTCCTATTTTCAAACATTCAGATCTGTGAATATGAATGCTCCTGCATTTGTATAAAAATATCCTCAAGATGCTCATGCGAAAACATTGAAACATGCACAAATTATATATAGAGATATATGAGAGAAACACAGTATGAGAATTAAAGAAAAGAAATACACTAAATATAGTCTATCAAAGAAATACACTAAATAAATACCTGGTTTTAACTTGCCTGTTCGGTCCATGTAACAGTCCAACAACTACGTTGCTCAGGTGGATGGTCCCCTCAGCTACTTTCGGTTGAAGTACACAAAGCTGAACTTAGCAATTAGATAAAAAAGTTGAGCTACTTTCTAATTTCCACACTTTCAAGTACATTAAGCAATTAGCAGGAACACTTTGTGGATTAGCTTTTGCAAGCCCTGCTAGAGGGGCCTCATGTCCTTAGCCTTGCTGGAACTGCACGCTGATGAGCTAATACGCAGGTGAAACCCGCACAGCCCCCTCCCATTTGGTGCAAAACACTTTGCACGTGGTAGTAGGGTCTCTTCTATTAACTCGGAATGTTTTTAATGCCTGTGAGTTATTTGTTTGATAGAGGGCAATAAAGAAAGGTGAAGAGGGCTGTCCCTCTGACCCACAGCGTAGTGCTCTGCAGCAGCACGCAGTAGCCTCGGGTGGTTTTTATGCCCAGGATTAACAGGGATTGGGAACGATGCAGAAGCAGCATGCTGAATCAAGGGTCGGAAATCGCTTTGCGGGGCAATTTCTCTAGTAAGACTCAAAAATGATGATGATTTCCAAGTACAAACAAACACCCGAATGCCCTATATTCAGAATTTGTTTATTTAGTCTCAATTTTTATACCGTAAATGGTGCAGCTCAGAGCTTTTTGGATGAGCTGACAACGCTGCGTTTCATGGCACAGAGGTTTGGCTGCAAGTGACAAAACTATCAGAAAATCTGGGAGAAGTGAATGCAAATAAGTTTGTTAAACTTTGACAGCAAACAAGAGAAAAAAGAGAACTTGTTTTCAATCAGAGACATTGCGTCATGCCCTTTTTCCCTTATTAGGGAAGGCACTGAAGCATTTCTGTTTATGCTGAATTTACTCCTGGTGGCTGTGGATACAACTAGTTTCAAATATGTATTCTTTTTAAAAACCTTTTTTTTAAATCTCTAAAATCTTCAAAAAAGATTGTCTTGAGTCTGTTCTCAGTCAGATGGATTTCTACCTCTGGGTTTATTTTTTCCTCATGTTCATTTTGGCCTTATGAAGGATTCAGTATTAAGGAAAGTGAAACATTTCTTTTGCTGCAAAGTCCTCTCCTTGTAAAAGCAGCATGTCTTTTTTTCCTCATCCTTAATCCTCTGTCCCTTTGGTCCATTTCTTCTCCGCAGTTTTCAAGCATCATAAAAGCTGCAATTCTCTTTTCCCTAGGTTTCTGATAATTATCTCTTACTTGTTTCTACAGTCTCTCTCCTATTCCCTTAAAGAAAATTGCCAACACTCTACAAACTGCATAATGAATAATAATGAAGGATTTTATTGCACACTTAGCTGTAAGCACACTCATGAATTATCTAAGTTTGTGAATGAATATTTACACTTAACCTGGCCTCAGATACACACATGCGTTGAGAATATCAGTAATATCTGTGACAGATAGAAATGTCTCCAAGTTTTCTGTAACAGGGGAGAAAATCCTATCTTCATTTGCTCTTCAGCAGTCTCAAGAATATGTCTGTGGAATAAAAGTATTTTTTTTCTCTTAGCTGAAGGACAGAGCTGCACAGTTCATCATGCCAAGCTAATGTATTTATGGTCCGAAAAGCTCTCCTCACTCCCAGACTTCAGGCTTACAGTGGAATCCAAGGTATGTAATGATGATATGAACATGATATACTTTACTGTAACCTGTGCTTCAGGCAGCTGTTAATGCCAGTCTAGCTTTCTGTAGTCTGTAGCCAAAGGAAAGTTGTCTGTAGCATATGTATAGCTTCAGTCCGCAGCATACTTACTGTGAAGTCAATGGCATGCTGAAGTAGATGCCACAGAACCTAAGAGTCATTTGTTAAAATTCAAGTCTCAGATGTTAACGTATCTTTGGGATCATTTCTCTGTCTAAGAAAGAAATTCATTTCCTCCCTGCTAAATTACTATTGTGGTAGTGTCTAAAGACTCGTGCAAAGATCCAGAGACACATTGTACTAAACTTTACAGAAACACTGGGGAAGATGGTCTGGCTCCAAAGAGATAGAAGTCAAAGGTAGCAAAAAGGTCAAAACACATAAAGGAGAAACCAAGAACTACAGTGTGAAGGGAAACAGAGAGATACACCGACCTCCCCACAACTGCTGAGCACATCAAGAACAGCAGGACTTGAACTCAGTCTGTTGGCTCCTAGTGTCATCTTCTATTGTATGCTGCGCTTCCAACAATCTTGGCCAGGAGAGAGGTGCCTTATTATTTCAATATTGTCCCAGATAATCTCTTTTTAAGTTGCTCTTGTTATGTAGACCCTTAAATTTTCAGGCCCAGTTTATGCAAGTCATATGCTGCTTTGCTAACCAGGAGATCATTATATTTTTCACCAAGTGTAAATGCTTTCAGTGGCATGCAGGTCAATAATACCCTACTCACTGCTTATTTTATGAACATGCAACACTTATGCACATGATGTAGATCCAAAAATATGCACAGTGAGTTTCTCTGCAGCATCTCAGTTAGTGGTCCTGGTCCTGAACTGTCAGGGAAGGGAATCAATCAGTCATTGCTTTTCCTTGGACTCTTGCTCTCACTGATCTGCAAAAAAGAACATGAGCAACTTTTAAGTTCAGACCTTCAAAAAGCTAAGTAGTGTGGAAGGATTGCTTGATTTTATTCACATGCAACACTCCTCCTAAGACATCCTCATAGATGGTTACTTTTGTGCAGCAGTATGACATTGTTGACTCATAAGTGCTTTTTTTTTTCCCTATAATCTTCAAATATTTTTCTACCAAACTGCTGCAAGTAAGCAGTTCCCATTTTTAATTAATTAATTTTAATTTATTAACATTAAATAATGTTTGTCAGTACCTAAATGTACCTTAACTATGAAAATACCGAGTGAAGTATTATCAAAGGCTTCATTAACCTCATCACATATACTTACAGCTTCTCCCTCTACACTTATTTATGTGCATACATTAGTGAAAGCAATGGCAACATGTATTGATTGTACTGTGGATTAGATTTTAATTATTACAGTTTGTAGAACAAAGACATAATTAATTTCACACCACATACAACTGCCGTAGGATAACTTTACCTTCTTTGCAACATTTTCTAAAGAACCGGTTCTCTATGAAGTGACTCTATTTTTAATCACACTGCCAAAACATAAAACTGCGTTCGTAATTCAGGTGCTGTACACCAAGTACATCTTCAGTGTGGAGGTCTCAAGACCTTTTTGGAGTGCAGGGGCATCACCCATGCTTGCAAAGAGGAGGAGCTCAGGTATGGACACAGCTATCGTCTACATCTGAATTTCTCGTCTGCAGAGCCAGCTATCAGGTGCCAGACTGAACTTGCAAGTGCATAGTGAGAGGCAGGCTTTGTGGACAAGTGAAGATAAGAAGTAGGTACAAAACTCACAGCAGACAGCACAGACATGTATTTACCTTCCCAGAGCTCCTTGGAAAGGGCTCAAGACACCTTCAAGGGCATTTCCTCTTACAAGAGAGAGAGTGAGCACCTTCACGGCTAAACTCCTTAGTCATCTATAAAGGATTAAGCATTAGGGGGAAACAAGAAGAGCCAAAGTTCTGTAATTGATTTTTGGCAGAGAGGAGCACTCAAAAGCCCCCACAGATTTGGTAGTAGCAGGCAAAACTGATTTCTTGGATCTAGTGCTGCACAGAAGTATGAAAAGGGTGTAGACAGGAAAAGATGACACCAAGACAACAGGGCAAAAACAGAGAGTAGGAGCTGGCTGCCTGTTAAGAGGAGAGGGAAAAGAAGGCAAAAGAGATACTGATGTCAAATTTCTTTCCATAAAAGCCCTATTTTCTACTTGTTTCCATTTTACCTTAGCCTTTGACGTCAGTGAATGGCATCTGTTCATTCTAGCAATAAAAATCTAACCCACAGTTTCTAGATCCCACTTTTTAACAAGATTTCAGAACTTTGTCATGTGATTATTTGCACATTTCTATCTGATTATTTGCACATTTCTACTGAATTATTTGTCTGTGTGATATTCTGACCACTACATCCATCATAAAACACACCTTGGAGTAAGTGTAACAGTGGGTTTTGCTTGCCTGAGCTTCTTTCAAATTGAAATGCAGTTCCAAAAGAGGAGCTAACCTGCATGTGTAGAATCATAAGACTACTTTAGCATCTTGCAAACACATTTGGAGAAAGCAAAATTAAACATTTAAGCATGCTGATTAAGGCATTGATTCTGCAAATACTTACTACCAGGCTTAATACCCTTGAATCAGGGGGACTATTCATGGTCAGAAAAGCTGTGCATGTGAGTAAACATTTACCTCTCTCAGCCCTTGAAAGCAATTGCAGGGAATATTTTTCTTCTAGATGGACAGTGCTCACTCGTCGGCAGTCCACAACTATGAAATGACATATATTATAATTGTGAAAATTATATAGGACTGCCCCTAATAACAGCCTGTAGTCAGTAATTGGCTCCGTGGTGAGACGAGAAGCGCTTAGTCATTCCGTGAGAGGCACACAGGAAATGCCAAGACGAACTGTCGTAATTAGACACATATTATTAGTATTTATTAAAACACAACTAGTTACACTGGTTGTGCATATTCTGTAGGCAGGCCTTTTGAAAAACTGAGTAATCTAGCCTTAGCCATGCAATATAGGCCTTGTTTACAATAGAAAGTTGTGCTGACCTAACTATATTACTACAGTTAAAGCTGTATACCTCCCGTTTAGGAGAAGCTGTATCAGAATAGCTTATTTTTCCTCAGCAGAAAACCAGGGGCAGTATAAAACACATTTGTACCAGTATAAGCGTGCATCATTTTAAATAGTACAATTAAATCGGTTGTAAAAATTCAGACAGCTCAGATAACATAGTTAAATTTGCATATGATGTATGAAGAGACCAGACTCTCTATTTCACAAATAAATGTGAATCAATGATTCTCAGCCCTCTTGCGTGCAAGAAGGGGGAGAAGAGAGAAGGGAAAATGCCCAGTGTTTAGGATAAAGCCTTTTATGCCTGAGCATCTTGTGACCTAACCAGCATTTGCAACTCAGTGAAATGCAATGTATTCGTTTGGCAGCCACCTCTAAAAGTACTTGAATCAGTCTGAACTGATTCTTTGAATAGGAACGAAGAGGGAATCACTATGGCTGGAGGGAGAGAAGCTGCTCATTTAACAAAACAGTAAAAGGTCACAGAGGGATAAATGTTTCTGCCAGCATTAATTTTACTATAAAGTTCCAGTTTCTCATCTTGAAAATTGAAGGGATTTTTTCCTTGTTCTTCCAGTAAGAGGAAGTAATGCATATATATGAACAAGCAGCACACTGTGTTATGGTGGAAGCTGGTTAATACTCTCTGAAGAAGATTTTTGTTTTCCATTGATCACTGATGAGCACCACAGCGCTGGTGGACCGACAGCAGGACCGGGCAGCAAAGTCTGGGCTTCTGCTTGCAACCGTACCTCTGGCCTGCTGTAACACCTTTGGTAAATCACCTTCTCTCTCTGCGTCACAGTTTCTTCCTTTACAAAATGAGAGAAGGTCAATTTGCAAAGCAGTTTGAGAAATAATGATTACAAGTGCTATATATTAGTTGGGTGGACTTATTAGCTTCTATACCTTCTTTTCTTGTGCAATAGCCACCAATAAAGACAGATATTTCAGCTTTGATTGCTTATTAGATAACTTACTAATTTTGGATTCAAATCTGAATTCAGATTTCAAATGAAATTCAAAGCTTCAAATTATTGAACGTGATTTTTCAGTTTCATGTTACAGAAAATGTAAATTTTCATATAGAATACTTCAATAAAACACATTTTGTTCCTATTTATTATTTTGAGTATCCAAATGGACACAATCGATCTGCTCAGCAACGCTATCTCTTTTTGAAGATTCCCCTCATTAGGTATTTATAGAGAAATTGCTACAAGTAATTCCATTACCAATTGCTACCAGTAATTCCATTAGGCTGAATCAGCGAGTAACCTTGTTTCTGACACTATAACCAGATATATCACATGAAGTTGTGAACTGAATGCATCATGCACTGGGTGGCTGCTGAGAAGAATATACTGAAAGTTAGGAAAAGAGAAAATAGCACACAGACATGGGATGTAACAAACTGAGACAGGATTTGGAGCCCATTGTTCCTTGCTGTATCTTACTAGCAAACTTACTACAATTAAACTGGGGGGGTGAGGGGGGGAAGTTTTGATTTGCATAATTACCTAGCATGTGGCACATCTTTTACCTATAGTCTCGAATATGGAAATAAAACTATTCACATGTCAAAATATTTTCAGCATCAGAACCGATATCATCGAATCATAGAACGGTTTGGGTTGGAAGGAACAGTTAGAGGTCATCTAGTCCAACCCCCCTGCAATAGTCAGGGACATCTTCAACTAGATCAGGTTGCTCAAAGCCCCATCCAACCTGACCTTGAATGTTTCCAGGGATGGGACATCTACCACCTCTCTGGGCAATCTGTTCCAGTGTTTCACCACCCTCATCGTAAAAAATCTCTTCCTTATATCTAGTCTGAATCCACTTTCCTTTAGTTTAAAATCAAAAGGTCCATGTCTTTCTTCTACTGAGGACTTCAGAGCTGGACAGAGTACTCCAGGTGGGGTCTCGCCAGAGTGGAGTAGAGGGGCAGAATCACCTCCCTCGACCTGCTAGCCAAGCTTCTTTTCATGCAGCCCAGGATACGGTTGGCCTTCTGGGCTGCGAGCACATTTTGCCAGCTCATGTCCAATTTTTCATCCACCAGTATCCCCAAGTCCTTTTCCGCAGGGCGGCTCTCAATCCCTTCATCCCCCAGGCTGTCTTGTGCAGGACCTTGCACTTGGCCTTTTTGAGCCTCATGAGGTTCACATGGGCACACTTCTCAAGGTTGTCCAGGTCCCTCTGGATGGCATCCCTTCCCTTAGGCATGTCAGCTGCACCGCTCAGCTTGGTGTTGTCTGCAAATTTGCTGAGGGTGCACTCAATCCCACCATCTATGTCATTGATGGAGATATTAAACAGTATTAGTCCCAGTATGGACCCCTGAGGGACACCACTCGTCACTGATCTCCAACTGGACATTGAGCTGTTGGCCACTACTCTCTGGATGCGACCATCCAGCCAATTCCTCATCCACCCAACAGTCCATCCATCAAATCCATATCTCTCCAATTTAGAGAGAAGGATGTTGTGGGGCACCATGTCAAAGGCCTTACTGAAGTCCAGACAGATGACAGCCATAGCTCTTCCCTTGTCAACTGATGTGGTCACTCCATCATAGAAGGCCACTAGGCTGGTCAGGCAGGACTTGCCCTTGGATATTGTCAGGTGTTCCCACATGTAAGTTCCAGGCAGCATGTTCTGTCACTGCAAGATCGTACTTGGTGTCAGTTTTACTGCTTTAGTTCTGTAAAGGATCAAATACAGGTATAAACTGGAATAAACAGAAGCTAGTCTCAGCTGTTTGTGTACTAGGTGTGGGAGAATAGCTACTCTTGCTTAATTGAAATTGTCTCTATTTCTGTTTTACAGTTGTCTCTCTTTTGTATATGCTAGCTAAACTTATTTAATTACATGTTTTATGTTTGAAACGTTTATATTATAATATTTTTCTTGATATAGCACAGAAGATAATCTAAAGCATACATTTAAATAATATTATTTGTCAAATTATTTAATCTGTTTCATGAGGGACTACTCCTTTAATTTTTTTGTATTTCCTGTATTCTTGGTATACATAAGAAATTATCTTTATATGACACTGAATCTTTGAATGATGATAATACATGATTTTCTGTAAGACAGAAACTTCCTAGTAACAAAAATGGTTCGTTCTGCAATTCCTGGTAAACCTTTCCAATATTTAAAGGTATAGCCTTGAATACCAGTGACCCAGGCCCCACTGGCTTTATCAATATCAATTTTACTGAGCTGTTTGCCAGGGTGCATGTCATGAAATACATGAAAAGCTTTTGTTCTATTAATTGTCTTTTGGATATCATCCCAGCATCTTCTGGCCATTCCAAATCATGTTTGCTTGAGATGGGTTTGAATTAATTCTCTGAATTCAATGATGTCTCAGGTCAAGGAAGTTCAGAGGCAGGCTCTGATGTACTCCCTTCTCTTACAAATTTCCTGCCTGTGTCCCTTCATCTTGTGCCATGCAGTTATCTGAAAATCCTGTGCAAATTATGAATGCTTTTTAAAAAACTCTAATTTTGCCCAGATTTGTATTAAAATTATATTGTAAACATATATATATATATATGGATGATGAGAGGAGTCTAGGATCTTAACAGGTTGTGTTCTTCCTGTTCAATTAGTTGTAAATTGTATATCTTTCTGGCCCTAACTTAGGAAACCGCTTTAATGCATGATTAAAACCCAGTGAAATCAAGATCTCAGCACACATTTAAGGCTTAGCCTACACTTCAGTGTTTAAAAGAGCAGTTTACCAGCACGCATTCCTGAAGGAATATTTATCATGGTAAACCAGTATTTCCCTGTGATTGGGACACAGTCTCCAGGCAATCCACCAAAAGAGATCTAAGAGATCATGAGACACTGAAAAATTTATTAAATAACACTGAGACAACTTAAATATTTAACTTCTGTGAGGTCTGACATAGTAAGTTTGGTAGCTCCACCCTTTTCATACGCTGCAGGTGACTCTTGGCATTATCTCAGTGCTCCACAACCCACACTCCCTTATCATTCACCGTCAAGAATTCAGTCAATCTCTTGAAACATGCATGGAAATGATGTACGCATATACTGAGAAACACAGCAATGTACTGTTCAGCACTCCTATCTGAAAAACCAGTATAATTTATAGGCATGAATATATACTAGCATATACATGTACATTTATGGATTTCTGCTTTTACTTTTATGAACCTGTGCAACAAACTTTGCAACACCATTATTTTTTTCTTCCCTGGGGAGTAAGGAATTTGTGTTTATTAACCAGGTAAACATAGATTCATCTCTGTATAGTGTCTTCTCTAACATTTTGCTAAACTGAAAAATTGGCTGCATCATTGTTATTCTGTGCTTTCCAGAAGTCCACAACTGAACTGTCAGCATGCTGGAGGTGAGAAACCATTAGAACCTTACATACGTGCTATACCCTGTCAAAGTGTTGCAGAGTTCGTATGGTCCTTCCCCAGATCCCTTCCAGGCATTGGGGCTTAAAGGTTATGTTCCCTTCTGGAAAACCACATGTACCCCATTTTGTTTAACTAATGCTTTATCTTCAGAAGCAGGTTTTCCAATACAATGTAAATATAAATATTCTGCTGTGACTTCCTGTGGACTCCCTTATATTATAGTTTACAAATGGCTTTTTTGATTTTCTGATGTCACATGGAAAAGGAACCGAAAGTGGAAGAAAAAACCCTTATGCAAGATGAAAGGAGTATTCATAGTTGTATGCGGTAAACCTTTCCCAAAGAGACAACTTAAATTATGAAGCTTATTTTTTTCATTGGCATTACATTAATTTCTTACTGAGACATTTAGTGACTGCAAACAGTAACTGATATTGTCTGCAAATATGATACACTATGTGGGTGTTGCGAAAGCTAAATATAGCTCACAAGACAATTCCTCTCGTGCTATCACTACCATCTTGTACAATCTTGGAGTGGAGATGAAAGGAAGTGACTAATTCAGGAGGTGCATGAACCCCAGCAGAAGTTGCTGCTTCCACATGAAGGAGTGGTTTGCCATCGCTCGGCAAGCAGAGACCGGCGTATTTGTCCAGCAGCAGCTCCAGGGTTAAAAAAGTGGAGAGTGCAGGTGCAGGAACCTCTGATAAACCTTCTCATCTCCTTCTGGGAATGGGTTGTTGCTGCAATAATGTTATCACAAGAGCCCGTCTGTAGAGACTTCTGCCGCTGTTGTGAGTGAGTGCAGAAACGTGTTGGTACAACCTCTCTATTCAGCCCTGGGAAGGCTGAGAACCTGGTGAGACCAGTGGGAAGACTGAGCTTCTACTCAGTGGAGCAGCACCATGCTGTCCACTGTACCTATGATGCTGCGCTCTTGACAGGTGATAAATCATGTCAACCTCCTTAGCTGCCATAATGTTTCTGTTGTAATTATATCTATGTATCTATTTATTGTGATGTTTTATCTTGCAGGTTTTAAATATGATGTATTAAAACATGGTGCAGTGCAATCCAAATGCAATGAGGCAAGTAACTGTAAAAGCCAAAATTAGGATACAGAGAACAATGTATTTCAAATTAAGTGGGAACAAGATTACTTGTTAGCTGAAAATAATGAGCACCTTCAGTGCCTTATGTGCATGCAAATGATAGGTGTGCCAAAGGAATATAATATCAGCTGACATTACAAAACCTACCACCATGAAAAAAATAAGAGAAGTGCACTGGAGAACCTAATCATTACAGAATTAAAAGAAACTCCCCCCAAAATCAACATCACAAGCAAAGAAGCATGCTGATTTAAAATGTCACTGCATAAACTCAAAACCTGGCTGCCCCAGATGAGACATGCCTCAAGTGAACCCCTGAAATGGGATGGTGAGCCAGAAAAAGGTATGCAGTTAAAATGTTCTCTGCATCTATGGCTAAAAAAAATTAACAAAACATGGAAGCTTGTTATCATCCCATGTAACTATAGAAAGCAGAATAGTTGGTGCAAACAATCACATGCTCAAAATTTGAGAGCAATCACAGAAAAATGTAAGCACTTATCATTGACTTTGGATGAGACCACTAACAGCAATGAAACCAGGCAGTTGTTAAATTTCAGCTGAGCTATTGCTAAGGTTTTCTTTGTAAAACAAATGGGGCAGTACTTTTACCGTACATTGGAAGTATTTCTTTCTACCACTAGCTCATGTAACAGTTTTCAGAACTCCCTTGTCACAAATAGTGACAAGCAGTGACTGTCTAGAAAAGTCAATTAATGAGTTTGCTGAAAAGAAACTGCAGCTGAATACCTCACTTTCACTGCACAATACTTTACCAGACAGTTGATGGTAAATCTATGAAACAACGAACATGAAGACTAGTATCATATATATTGTTAACCTCATTCACAGAAGAAATACTGCACACACACACAGAAAATGTATCAAATATCTGAAGCAGCTGAAGCTAAACTATGGGAATTTACCCCCTCATTCAAAAGTTGGTGACTGTAAGCAGGGAGGCTGCCTTCTTCACTTTTCCAAATCTGCATGTGTGAAGATGAGAGAGCAAATAACACATTTCAGTTATAAGAGCCTATCTCTGCTCATTGGTCTTCCTACCAGCTCTGTAATAGCTCCAGTCTGCATGGTGCCTAAAATCTGAGAGCTATTCAGGTCACATATTATCCATGGAAGAGCTTAAAATTTACTGGAGTTTCCATGTCGGACTGCAAAATTTTCTACAAAGACACACACACACTTAAAAGTATCCCGAACTGAACTCTTAAAGCTGTAATTGAGAAAGAAGTGCCTAAACTCATCCCTAGAGAGCCCATTCCCACATCTAGCATCCATGAATAGCACTGAATTTAGCTCAAAATCCATTTAGTACTCCCAGCTGACATTAAGCACTCTTATCCCGCCTGTGGAGCGAGCTCCTCCAGAAGACTGCTCTAAGCAGCAGTGTAGAGAATAGCTTAGGATGAGGTCCATATCCTCCCTCCTTTTAACTCTCAGTAACTCACTCATGAGATAGAGATAGTATTTACATTTTGCATTACAGAGTGAGGTAAACTGCATACATATAAATGGAAATAGAGTTTGAATTCCAAGTCTTTTAGACTTTTCATTTTAAAGGAGTATCTTCAGCAACAAGATATAGGGAGTTTGGGTCTGGTTTTATACCCTTCTTGGTTCTGCCTTTCCTTTCTGAACAATAACTCAGTTGCAACGAGAGGGATGGACAGTGGCCTGTATCCTAGGGCATTCTACCATCTGCTCATTCCTTTGGAAAATCAGAATCAGTGGGTTCAGCTTCCTCAAGACTGAAAAGGTTCTAGAAGAAACATTTCTGTCTTCTAAGATAAATACACAAATCAACAGATTCCTGTGCACAGGGCTGCCACAGCTGTGTCCTCCACTGGTACCTGCCTGCTCTGAGGACACAAAACAGTATTTTTAACTCTGAAGTTATGTCTACAGTGGCATATAAACCAAGACCAGCATATGGACTTGAACACAGGACTACGTAGTACTTAACTGTTAGCACAGTTGGCCAATAACCACTGTCTAGCATCATCTGGAGTAGCACATGCCAAGAACCATCCCCAATAGGAAACCTGGATGTAGCCACACTGGTTTGGGGGAGTGAGGAGAGAAGAAAGTGCAGTCATGTGGATGTGAAGTGGGGGCCTCTCACGACCCCTACTTACTTGTAAAAATGTCTTGTTGTCTAGAGTTATTTCTGGCAAAGCCAAACCTGCTGTCTTTTCAGATGGTTTTCAATAGTGTTTTCTACTGATGAGCTCTAAGCAGTTCTCCATTTCAGTATAAGGGAGTCCTGGATCACCTGGCAGCCCTAAGCAGTCGGGGGAGATGTCATGGTTTAATCCCAGCCAGCAGCTAAGCACCACACAGCCGCTCACTCACTTCTCCCCCCACCCAGTGAGATGGGGGAGAGAATCGGAAGGAAAAAGGTAAAACTCATGGGTTGAGATAAGAACAGTTTAATAGAACAGAAAGAAAGAAACTAATAATTATAATAATAACAATAATTAAATGCCAATAATAACAATAAAAGGATTGGAATATACAAAACAAGTGATGCACAATGCAATTGCTCACCACTCGCCAAACGATGCCCAGTTAGTTCCTGAGCAGTGATCTGCCCCTCCCCAGCCAGCTCCCCCCAGTTTATATACTGGGCATGATGTCACATCATTCCATTCATGGTATGGAATATCCCTTTAGCCAGTTGGGTCAGCTGCCCTGGCTGTGTCCCCTTCCAACTTCTTGTGCCCCTCCAGCCTTCTTGCTGGCTGGGCATGAGAAGCCGAAAAATCCTTGACTTAGTCTAAACACTACTTAGCAACAACAGAAAACATCAGTGTGTTATCAACATTCTTCTCATACTGAATCCAAGACATAACACTGTACCAGCTACTAGAAAGAAAATTAACTCTATCCCACCTGAAACCAGCCAAAGCAGAGAAGCCTGTGCCACATACAGGTGCCCTGAATCCCTTTTTACAGGGGCTTATAGTTTTTCACAGACTGCATAAGAAACGTTGCCTTAATATTTTTTGGCACAGCAATGCTTCAATTCCAGATATGGAAATCACTGCTATGCACAACAGTGAAGCATGGAATTTTCAGCTTGTTTCTTAAGGGTATAATTGCCTACCTGAAAAACTTTTCTATGAAGTACTGTTTGGTGTAAAGAAACACATTCATCTGTGAAAGTATGCTCCCAGGAATAAAAATCTGTAAAATCAAAATATTGCAACAAGCCAGAAAGCAATGCCCTTGGCTGCCAATTCTTATTCACTGCTGTGAATATTGACATTGACATTTAGGAAGAAAATGTGTGTTCTGAGAAATAAACTACTCTTTTATTTAATGATACTGCATTCATTTTACCCCTTTAACAACCAAAGTCCAAGAGATCCATCTCATAGGATTCTAATTCCATCTGTGATCTGTAGTTTTAGCCCAAACCTGGCATCTAATACTCTCCTCTGATACACCACCACTGGATTACCTTGGTCTTTAGTGCCTCCTCCTTGTGTTATCTGATCACAGTAGGTTCAGGATTTAGCTCTACCTGGCCCTACAATCAGCCTCAGAGAGAGAAAAATGTTGCTTTCTTAGGGGAAATGACCTCTGGCTTCCCTACACCTGGAAAAGCTGGCTGGGTCTAGACATTTAACCATTCCTTTATTTCATGACCTCTTCAACTGTCGAAGCATGTGAAGTTTTTCAAGATCAAGACAGAAATTTTCATTCAGCCAGTTAAAGCTATGCCTGCTTTTTTGTCCCTTGGCAGTTGATATTGAAATATTATCAAACTCAAGAGACACATCTCTTTCAACACAAAATCCTAATGAAACCAGAAAACAAGTAATATTCATGCCAACAGAGAAAACTTCCTTGAGAGAAAACACCTTTGAAATATAAATACATAAATTGGCCTTGGAAAGCGAGATAGGTTTTTTTCCCATTAACAAGCTCCAGTGAGTAACTCTTCAAATGAGCGCCTAAATATCATTCAGTTGGAATTACAAGCCAAAATATCATGAAAGATATTTTAGAGAGCTTAACAGTGTAGTTGCAAAGTATTGAAATATTAGCTACTTCTTGACAGAAAAATACCCTTTCCCTCTCTCATGCTGCTCAGTGCTTTCTATTTCAGGCTGACAGCCCTGCAGTCAATCACAGTAGCTAGAAATCTCTCCTTAGTGCAGTTACAGGTTTGGAAATGCAGGTACTAGATCTCAGCATGTATTTCCAAACAATTTTTTTCTAAGATCAAAATAGTAATTTTTTTGGTTGGGATTCAATACCCTTTTTTAAATGCCGCTTTTGTCAAACTTGACTTTTTTCCTTATCCTATATGAACTCTTTGTAATAGCTGCTGGCATTAATCAGCCACTCTTAATGGTTCTTTGATATCTATGGAATTAGTTATTTTTAATGGCAGCACTTCCCAGCTTATCAGTTCTATCAGAAAGCAGCAATGGCCATTTTTCCTTCTGCTCCCACACAGATAAAACAGTTAGTTCACGCACACAAAAATATATAGAACAAACATAAGATTATTACAGCCTATAAGTCACGCATACAGATTCCCTTATCTGCCACAGCTTTCAAAATATGTATTTTTTTTAAAGCATCTGAAAACATGCACTCTTTTTGCTTTGCAGTTTTTACCATGGGATCAGATAAGAAAGCTTTTTTGATCAGTCAAAACATAATGTCAGAGTGCCAAGACAATAAGCCATTAATACACAAAGAATCTTTTCTTTTACTGGGGTCTGCAACAGAGTATCATGTTAAGAAAATGCTGATGTATTGGATGAAAAGGATAATACCTTCAATGCAACTACTTTAAGAACTCGATACATTTTCATGTTTCTTTCACTTTTTGTTTCATATAGATCATTAATAAAGATGGAATGACTCTTTTAGTATATTCATTCCAAAATCTGTGGCCAGATCGTCAGCTAGTATAATGCAATCAACTCTGTTTTCAGCATTTTCACTGACTGAGAATATGGCCAATATCTGAAAAAAAACGTTTGGTGGAATTAGTGTGGAACAATAATTGTATTTCTGACGAGTAAGGCAAGGATTGGATGCTGATGCTGCAGGCTACTCAAGGATGGTTAATTGTATTCATGAACTATTTGTAAGACAGCAAGCTGCCAAAACCTCAGACATTTCCAACATGGTAATTCTGGAATGCTGTAGTAAATAGGAAAAAACAGATGTCATAATGTGTTTCATCTAGTTTAAAACTTAACATGTAATTAACTTAATGGCTTGACAATAGCTGATGTAGCAACAAATATAATGCAATTAAATTAGTACCTCATTATGACATCAAATTCTTCTACATGTGCATTACCAAAAAAAAGATCAGATTTTGAGACATTGGTATACTTTACAGTGACTAACTGTCCTTAAAATGCAATTTGTATTGTGTTTCATCACTTGTGAAAATTATCTTATTTTTATAACACTGTACTTTCTGTACCCTTTTCATTATACCACTAGTGAAAGCTGTTCCTTGGTTTACTGTTTCCAATGCTCTATCTAGGTACTTGGACTTTTACATTCATTATGTAGCATAAAGCTTTCATTTTCTTTATCTTTTGTGCTGCTTGGCTGCTTGTCCAAAGTGGTGTAGGCAATTATCGCTGTTCTTTCACATCTTCTCTGAGTATTTCTTACAGTAGATTTCGGGTGGTCTGTTTTATGCACACAGCAGCATGTTGAGACAGAGTCCTGTTCATGTATTATTTTGGACTTCCCAAAGGTTTCTCAGGGTATTATTAGGGTTTCCCAATTGTTAGTACTGCAGGATGAAAAAGGGTAAGAGTACGCTGAAGCAGAATAACTTTAAAAAAAATGTAGGGTCCCAAAGAAATACCAACACCAAGCCCAGCCATTCTTGTTACAGAACAGCACTGCCTGACCTGCAATTTCTGTGACAGTTTCATATGCGTGGTTTGTGTTCAAAGAAAGCAAAAATACATTTTGAGGTTATAGTGATAGGGTTGTATTAAACAGAAAACAATTTTACTTTGAATTTTGTAATTGATTTTTGAAGTGACTCAGATCTTCCAAACTCACCATGCTAGTGCGTTCCTATTAAATATACTGAAACCTGTTAGAGAAAAGTCTGAAAGGAAAAAGGTTGAATTGTGGCCTAATGCAGATCCTACTAAAATTTAATGTTACTTTCCATTCATGGTGGTAGATGAGGTCCTTGATGCTGACAACAAAGTGGCCCTCCGATGTGGTGGGTATCTACAGCTTGCTTTTTCACTGTGCCAGGATATTATTAGGAAAAAGGGATCAGTAAAAAGGAATCTGAAACCTGATCTAGTGCTGAGGAATGCCTTTTGAATGTGTCATTTGAACCTAGTTATTACTTTTGGGAGGTGTGAATGTCTTTGCTCAAAACCTGAAATGGACCGTGAAAGTAGTAAAAAAGTTACACAAGCCTTCATGCAATTAAGCAAAGTAGTTTCAAAGAGGTAATTATATACTCCTGAAGCTGTACATCAAGATACCCAATAAAACGCATCATGTATTTGTTGGATGTTCCTTGTTTCACCTTACATTAAGGTCCATCCATTTTCCAGATTTTAAAAATATCTATGAATTTATGTATATATTTAGATCCTGCACACTTAGATGATCTTTTTTGTTCTTAAACTACATTTATTCCCTCATGAATGTTGCTCTATCTCCATTTCTAAAACGCTGAATGGGCAGATTGTTTCTATCAAGCATTTCATATGAACAGTTTATGAAGTGTGAACAATAGAGGGCTGTCTAATGATTGGTTATCATGACTTTCAAAGTTAACTGATACAGAACCCCTGCTCAGGGAGAATCAGGGTTTTTTATTGCACCTAGCAGGAAATTTTAGGGAATATTATAAACTGGCCAATTTTAAGGAAGTAAGATGGATGGCTGACAGTAAAATGCTTACAAGCCGTGGCTATGTATGTAATACTGAACTGCTGTGCAATTCCTCCTTCGGTATGCTCCTTAATAGGAAAAAAATATTATATGGTGAAATTAATAAACTTTTAGAAATTTACTGGAGACCCTTTCCAGCAGAGGTCAGAATGAAAGAGGGAAACAGTGGTACTTGCTGAGGCTGACAGCTAAAAGCACAAGACCATCAGTCACTCAGATGTGGTTTAGCATTCAACACAGATCATTTAGCCTTGATTTTCCAAACAACTGCTGTCTCCTACAATACACACCCACCTAGTTGTTCTCGCTGTGTGTAGGTTGTCACACAGGGGCAACAAACAGGGTTCCCATAGAGAACTTCCATCTTTGCAGTTCAGAAAGGAAAAGCCACTGATTGGAGTCAGCATGCTGTATCCCTACAGTTTTTTGGAGAAAAAGTTCATTAGCTGCTTCGCATGCCAAGGGACCAGCTGTCCTTCAGCACATGGAGCAGCTCTGATTGACCAGGAGGACAAGTGGGAAATAAGCTCACAGCAGTGCCAGCACGGCATATGGTCATGTACCAGCTGTTTCTGAAATGCTTGCCAAACGGAGATCAGAATCAAGTTGGCTGTTGGGAAAATAAAATCCAACAAAAACCAACAAGCAAACAAAAAATTCCACTGTTGGGATTCCTGAGATCTGACCACAAAACCAGAACTGTCAATCTGAAATGTCACACAGCAACTACGTGACTATTCAGAATAATCTATCATTGGCTTGCATGCTCTGACTTGCTCTATTAGAGGAACACTGATGTTCTGAGCATCTGTCCCTTCTACAGAGCTTTCAGAGAAAAAAATAATTATAGAAAGGGTGAAATAAGGTAAGTGGATTCATATTAGTGATATACCTTACTAACACATTGCAAATATGTTCAGAAGACTGAATGGAGATTGATTAAAATTGGTGCCAACTGTTATTACAGACAAATCCCAGGTGTCCCATATTTTACTATATTTTATTTCTACCTTGAAAAGGGGAATTCAGATTCAGAGCTTGTGAACAAAAGAAGATTTGATTGCAATTGGCGCAAGTCGTATTACAGTGTTGGTGAAATGCTTCTGATAAACCAGTGGAATGACTCAGCAGAAAACAGTCAGCAGGATTTTTCCCCCAAAGCTTTTCAGTTTCAGCTTTTCATAACAAGAAAATAACTTGGAACGGTAATTAAATGGTTCAGAGAATGACGCTGTCCTTCTATCACAGTGTTTAAAGCGCTACTTTCTCTTTAGAGCTTTCCTGTAATACTCCTTCAAGGTTTGGAGAAAGCCGAACTGATGAACTGCACGTTCGTATGACATCAATTACTGCCTCGGCAGCATTTAAGACAATGTCGGTAGCTCGTGTAGCTACATAATCCTGCATATTTAACTTCTGGCTAGCCTAAATCAAATTTATGACTAAATTAGGTGCTAAGGATGTTCAAAAAGGTGAACCCTAGCTAAAAAAAAAAAAAAAAAGAGCAATGCTGCTCATGTATCAGGAAATGAGTACATAGGCTGGGAGGCAGTGGTTACTATCTTGGCTTGCATTCATGTTTCTTATGAGACGTATTTTTATATACGAGCTTAACTTGTCAAAAGGCCTAAACAGGACTACACTCAGGGTGGGGGGAGATCATCTTTTAAAAGATGAGCTTGGTTCCAGTGACCAAAGATGATGTTTGCACAAAAGAAACAGTGTTAGCCAACGTAGATGACGTACCACGTTTTGGAACTCTAGGAGCCACACACCTAGCAGTAAATAAAAGGAAGAAAACCCTTAGAATTACGCGCAGACAGAAGACTTACTCTGACATCTTACCTAATCTTGACTTCCCTTAGACCCGTATGTGTTCACGTATTTGAGAAATGAGAGGTGCTACTGTACACCTGAAAAGGGCATTATTACTTTCGCAATTAAGGAGCTTAATTAGTACTTTGGTGTGTCATCTTTGTCATATTTTCAGTCTTACAGCGGCCCATTTTCACCCATCTACTATGCTAAAAATGTTGCTCTTTCATTACTCCACAGTTGTGTAAACAGTTCCGATTAAGCCGGCATTTAAAAAACTGGAATAAAATCTTCCCGGCTCCTGAGGAGCTCGGCTACCAAAACCGACGTTCAATGGCACCAATCTTCCAAAAGACGACTTTCCTCCCAGACAGGCTTTCATCTAGCAGCAAAATAAACTTTATTTGCTAACCTTGCCCTCAAGAGTCGTTACGGATTTCAGAAGGACCTCCCATCACAAACACCGCCACGCTCCATCATTATCCCCCGGTTTCCTCCTTCGCATTCCTGCCCCGGCCCTTGGGTGTTTCCCTCCCCGTCGTCACCCCGCAGCCAGCCCTCCCGAGGGGGCGAGGGTGGCTCCCGCCGGCAGCTCGCCGAGGGAGCCCAGCCCAG
>NW_010973342.1:1757255-1757513 GCF_000737465.1 Haliaeetus leucocephalus
CCTCCCCTCGCCCGCCGCCCCGCCGCCCCTCGGAGGCGCTCTCCCCGCCGGCCGGCCGGCCGGCGACTTTCAAACGCCTCGCCCGCCCCTTTTCTCCTCAGGCGCCCGGCGGACAGCGCGGCGCTCCCCCGGCGGGCGGGGCCGGGCCGAGGCCGTGCAACCAGGGCAAAGAAGATACTTCCCCTTCTCCCCCGCCCTTCCTGCGCGGCCGCCCGCCATGCAGCCGGCTCGCTGGCGCCCGGGCACTGCCGGACGGCG
>NW_010973342.1:1759261-1837262 GCF_000737465.1 Haliaeetus leucocephalus
CGCATCCTATGGCCGCTCGGAGCTGCGCGCCGCCGGGGCGGGCCCGGCAGGGCCGCAGCCGCTCGTAGGCAACGGGCGGGGTGGGGGGTGGGGGGGGGACAAGGTTTGGCGAAGGTTACAGCTGAATGCAGAAGTGACACAAACTGACGCTTCGTTCCAGCAAACTCATTTCCATCTTCTCCTCGTGTCGTCTCGATTAAAAGCCTACGTTTATTAAGTTGCGTTAGGAAACTTTGAGAAAAGCGAAAGTGCGGTGCCTTTTTTTCTGTTTTGTCTTTGTTTTAATTACTCATTGCAGTACCTGATACTGATCTGAAGGGTGAAAATAGTACGATTTGCTTGTCCTTACAAATAAAAGGCATTCCTGTATTCCGATGTTTTCCGTGTATAAGTAATTCGGGTTGTAGTTTACAGGCCTGGGATCAGAGGACACTGTGGTGCAGGTAGTTGATTTTCCTCATACCAACCCTTTTAAGTGTTTAGTTTTTTACCTTTCTGTTGCACACCGTGTATTACTTCTGTGCTCCTGGGATGAGCTGGGAATTGCAGATCAAATTTGGTTTCTAAGCTGTCAAAAGTGAGCTTGTGATGATTCAGTAGATAATTGTGTAAAACAAACTACTTCACTGCAGTGCTTAAAGCCCAAGTATTGCGGGCTTCTCAGAATCCATGGGAGCCTGAAATTGACATTTTTCTTTATTATTTAAGACAAAAATATGCCTTATAAATGACATGGAACTTGATCGTTACTTGACATGTAGCTGTGCAGATTTTATTTTGTACTAATCCTCCATCTGCTGTTTCTTGTCAGTATGGGTATGCTAAAATGGTAGTGTACAACCCCTCCCAATCAATAAAGCATATTGTATAGGTATCAAAATCTTCTGCTTTGATCATTGAGATATAAGAGGGGATGTAGGTAACTTGAATAAAGTGAGTAGTACACTATATGTTTATAATGTTCTTCATTTTCAAAGACTAAGAATTAAAGGGGAAATCCTGATTTGTACACTCCATTGAAAGCGTCAGCAGTTTATATCCCCGCCATATTCTGCTTAGCAGATATTCGCACACGTACAGTCACAGAACTTTATCAGTTCATTTGTCTCATGCACTGTGGGGGTAATGATCCTCTGAGATGACAGATTCTGCAAATTTCGATTGAATCCATGACCCTCTAGCTTTTCCGCTCATCAGCGAGGGAATCGGAAGGAAAGGAAGGGGCAAACAGCTCTATATGTGACTCAAGAGGAAAAATTGGAGGCCTTAAACTTCTCTTGTTAATGTGCTGATTTCATAGTCTGCATTCCCCACTGCTTTTGTTGTTGTTGTTGCTATTTGTTAATCTTCCAAGTAAGAGAAATTCCATAGGGGTAAAATGATGTCAGCATTTTCCTTTGCTCATTTGCTGTGCATTCTAGCAGGAACAGGGACGGAGGAAGATCTAGATACTGCTCGTAACTTCATTATTTGTCCTTCTTGAGCATCTTGTTTCTAGATGAATAGGGAATGGGTGGCATGGGTGAATTTGCTGTGAAATTTTATTGGGTTTTAGGCGTAGTGCTGTAGAGTCAGAATAGACTTTCTATCTACTTAGAATCCTAGCAAAATTGTATATCAGTTTGCTGCTTCTTTAAGCTTTGCATAAAGCGGTACACAAAATTTGTACTGATGGATGCTGAAAGTAGTGTTAAATACTTCCTTTAAAGCCATCTAGAAGTTAATGTGTTCAATGTAAGAAATTTGAGCTGGTTCTTTTTTTTTAAATTTTTTTTTTTTTTTGTAGCTTGTGAGAGTAAAGGACCCTTATTTCTTGTTATTCCATTGCAGCTTGTTTTTCCTTTTATCTTTTCTTAACACATGCGTTTATAGCGTAGGTTTCATACCTGTCTGATAGTCTGATAATGCGAAGCCCATAAATTGTATAATGGTAACAGCAACTGATAGCTAATTACTAAAAGTAATAACTTATTACTATAATAAGATGAGTAACAACGTCTGTTAAAACAGAATGTGATGAAGAGAGCAAGACTCAGAATTCCTGTAGGCTACAAGAGGTAGCAGGAACAATTCTAGTTATCTGCACTGCTGGTGGAGCTTGGAATACAAATGATCTTCTAGAAGCTATTTAATATGCTCTGTTTATTGGGATAGTTTCTTCTGTATAGTGGAACAGAGATTGGAATCCTTCATTGTAGTCCAAGAACAGTGACAGGCCAGTTAGGTAATTTGTAAATGTAATTATAGAAACAAGTTGTTGTGTTGTGTCGTGTCCATTCCCCTAACCCTGCCCCAAGAAATTTTTTCTGAGTGAAGTCAATTTCATGATACAAAATAAAAATGTTCAAATAAATATTTGAATGCTCAGTTGCATTTCAATACACAGACAAAAAGAAAATTGGCTGATAGGAGGGAAAAGTATGTTGTTTTCATAATTTGGAAATAATTTACCAGATTTTTCTAGGCAGAAATACTGGGTAACTGCAGGACTGGCAGAGTGGTTTAGTAGAAAAAGACCTAGATGAGCTAGTTATAATGTTTTTACTAAAAGCATCTTGTGCTACTTTCCTGAAAGTTGGTTGGGTGCATTTGTGATGGATGCTGCGGGACTGAATGTGTATTTTATTGGGCCACGGTGGCGGTTGGTGGGGTGGGAGGAAGGGTTGAGTAGTTTGAACATTCAGTGCAGAGATTATTTTTTCACAGACTTCTTACTAGAAGTTATTTCTCTAGCTTTATTGGAAGCTACTGAATGTTTTTAATTTTTAATCTGCTGTTTCCTTTATATTTCATATGCAAGTGTTTGGATTTACCTGCATAAAACTGTCCATTTATTATTTCTGCATCATCTAGGTTCTGTTCATAACTTGGCTTCTGTATGTCCACTTTGGTATCTGTCTTTCCAAGATGTTTATTTCTAAGGCAGTAGTGTGGAAATTTCAATTATAAAGGATTTAAATTCATTTTTCACTGTTGTGTTATTAAACGTAGTAGACGAATTATATCCTGCTAGGTTTGTGCGTAGTCTGTGCTCAGGCTTGCTATACCAATTTTAACTTTTAATATAAATTGGGGAATGTTTAAATTTCTCTTTTTTACTGTGTTGAAGAAGTTGCAAATATTCAGTCCATGCTAATTTTACTTTTGTCTGTAACTTTCTAGGCCTTATTCTAGAAAGGATTGCATCTGAAAATTTATACTCTGTGCAAAAAACTTGTTAATAAATAAAAATGAATTGTAACAGGGATGAAATCTGGATAGTTTTGTGTTCTTTTTGTAGCTTTTAAAAGTCTTTCCCTGATTACTGTTAAATTTATGTAAGGAACAAGGTCTGCTGGATGGAACGCTGGACTAGGATTGAAGAGACCTGCAGTTTTCTATCAGCTGTGTCACTGACTGAATTCAAGCAAATTGTTTCATCTTAATGTGCCTGTGTTTAAGATGCTGTGTGGAAAGGAGGAGCTGTTTTGCCTTTTGTGTGTTATTAAATAGTGTGAGTGTGGGTTTTTTGTTGTTTTTATGGTTTGGTTAAATGAACTAGCTTGGTTATAGAATTCTGAAGGGAGCCATAGTTGCATTGCAGATGAGGTTTTGCACATATAGACTGCAGAAGAAAGTACAGAGAGAGATAAGAGGTACAAGACTAGGGGAAGCTGAAGACCAGAGAAAATAAAGCAACTTTTCATACGATTGTGTAGTTTTAACATCAGAACACCAGAGTTGAGTTGCAAGATACGTATACTCTGCAAGGTTATTCCAGGTAGTGTTAGCTTAGTCAGGACTTAGATTGAGATCATAATCTTCAACAGTAAAGTGGGAAAACGTGCTAAAACATACACAGAGTGATTAAGGAAATTATTTTGGTCATTTAGTATGTGTCATATGTGCTTGTTAAGAAAATAAAGTGTTTTATTAGCCTAAAGAAAAAAGGCTGCTTGAAGCATCACTAATGAAGAAATCAGTAATGCGTATTGCTGCCATTGGATGAGTAATTAATTCTCACTAAATCCTTGTGACACTGTAATCTGTTATTACAAACTTGAAACAAATTTGAAGACTGTGGCTGAGTGGGAGTGCAACATTAAAACACTGCATTGAATTTAGGACACTGGAGTGTCTTTAAAGAAACAGAGCCATCTTCCAGTGATTTGTCTGACTGATAACTTAGCTTATGAAACTTCAGGAAAAGCTTTTACTGTTTCATGATATTTTAATTCTGCTGGCTGAAGATTTTGAGCTAATGACTGTTACTAATTAGCTAAAGGTTGCTGTTGAGTTAATTCCTATTCTCCTGGTTCTGTCTTCTGGGGTAGAAGTTCACTCTGCTGCTTGTTTGACTATTGCACTTAACAGTGAAACTGAATTACCTATAGCAATTTTTGTTTTATTGAAGTTTTTATAGCTGCTTTGCTGGGAAGTCATGTTGAATTGTGTGGGGTGACATAAGAGTTTTAAAATGTTTCTGTAAGTCCAGATATTAGTTTAATTTTCATATTTATGTAGATCGCTTTTTCAGCAGCTTCTCTGAACAGGATATCTTATCAGCTTGAGAGAAACCTCAGACTTCCAGTTTTTAGTAACTTTGTTCTTGAGTTGTGAAAGAAATGCCTTGGTTAACAGTATAGTAACTTCCTTGAAGAGAAGTAATATAATGCTGACCTGCTGGTTTTGTAAGAGGTTTTCTGGTGGTGATAGTTAAATATTTTGTATTTTATGTAAAATAAGATTGCCGGTTGTCATTTGAACTAGCAAACAGCAAAGTTATTATTTTAAGAGCAATATTAACCTGTCCTACCTGTTCAGTCTGTAAACTTTTTTTTTTTAAATAAGCAATAGCATTTTTCAGCAACATACTTAATCATAAAAGTGGAGATGTGATGAGGCAACAAATATCACCACTGTTTTTATGGAAAAAGAGAAGAAAAAGTTGTTTTCCTGGTGGTCTTACAACATAAACTGAACAAACAATGCCTAAGCAAATGCACTCAAATGCTAAAATATGTATTCCTTCATGTGAATTGTTATTCAGTTCAAAATTGCAGAGTCTCCTACTTCTGATCTCAATTTCATAAATATATAGAATTTCATTTACTCACATTTTGGATTAAAAATTAGAGGTGGTAGCAGTGCAGGAGAAGAGCGTTTGAAACAATTTCCTTTGTCAGTCTGCCATATTTTCTCTGCTGCAAAGTCAGTACCTTCTCTGCTGGCTAAGTCATAGAGCTTGCAAATTCAACTTGTCATAACTCCTTGCCATTACTGAGCTTCTTGTGGCTGACACATACTATACATTTTTACACAGTTCTTACTGAAATCATTGTTTATATGTGACTTCCAACTGAATTTATGCTAACATCTTTTTTTTTTTATGAAAAGAGCTGTTGAAAAGACTATATGTTTAGGCAATAGTTATATTTGTTTTCAAACCCTTCATGAGGCTATTTTAAGGTTTTCCAAAAAGGTAGTCATTAACTCCTTGAATCGCAGACCAAGTATAGAAAACTTCAATAGTAAGCATTCAGAGAAGACTTTCATAGAAATTAAAGAAGTTAATAAAGCAAAGTAAAATATATAGTATGGTCATTAACTGGTTAGATGTTTATATACAGCTGGATTATTAACTTTGGAAGTATAAATAGCTGGAGAAATACCATAGCCTTTAAATGGGCAGTGGTTATTTGATCTTTGGAAGTCATAATTCATTCTCCTTTTCCCTCCCCAGCTGAAAGATGCAACGTATGTCTAAGAAAAAATTGTATATTAATTGAAATAAATCCTATATGGTTGCACTAGAAGAGTGGCCACTGGGCTACTTGGTGCCACAGTAGCGTTCCAGCTCATGTGAAGAGCACTGAATATTTTATCAGAGTGGCCCCACTGGTGGCCTGGGGGATGGGATGACTCCTTCTGGTGGCTGCCTGTGCATCGGAGGAGGCTGGCAACACCTCTTGGGGCACACTGGTGTCTGTGTCTATGCACTGAGAGGTTCTGAAACTGGAGGCAAGTCTGTTTTAATGGATGCACATTGCTCAGGCCTCCAAGCCATTACCATCGCGCTTGGGAAGGGAGTTCAAACACAGGTAAATAGCTGTTAGTAACAGGTAGTTTGAACTGCTCTAAAAGTCAGGTAAATAGAAGACATCAGGAGGGCAGGAAGGAGAGTGATCAAAGTAGTGGAGAGCATGTATCTGATCCCGTTACCTGACTGCATCCTCTGTTGCGTTACATTCTAGGTGATGGAAAGGCTAGTAAATACAGTGAGACACAAGTAGTAGAAAGCTTACAGATATTACATGCCAAAAATCCTGAGGATAAATGTCTCGGTGAGCTTAAAATGTGTGCATCCTTTGTGATCTTAGTTATATTTGGTTTTGGTTTTTATTAACTTCGTTTACGTTTCCTTAAGTCTGAGAAAGAGTTATTGAAGTATGATGATGGTAATCAACGATGTGTGGTCTGCTGCTTGTGTACATAGTAAAAGATACAGCTTTTGATAAATAGTGTCCCTGTGAAGATTCTCATGGGACTGAACAAGAAAGACTACCTGTCTCCTCCTTGAAGTTACCGCTAGACAAGTATTTCTCCTCAAGACCTCTCAGGCCCAGTAGCAGTCCATCCAGGCAATCCCAATGTGTAATAGACTTGAGGTAAACAGGGGAGGGTGAGATGTTTGTCACTGACTTTGCTCTGGTATGCTGATAAGATCTGCAATTTTAAATTGAAAAACTTAAATCATACCAATGTCTTCAATGGTAAAAAGAAACGTAACAGAACAGTCTGAAACCTGATGTCGGTCATACTGAAATTACACCGATGGTTGAGGAGTGCTGTAAAGTAGGAGCTGAGGCAACGTCTACCTTTTTGAGGTGTACACATGCCGCCTTCTGGATTAGCACCCACACTTACTCTTGGGTTCTCCACACTTCAGTGACCCATAATATTCTAGGCTAGTTACAGCGCAACACCTGCCTCTCTGTGACCAAACTTGAAGCAACCAGTAATTTCTTTGTCATCTCCAGGCTACTGTTGTGGTGGGGTTCTGTTTGTTTTGAGGCTGAATCTGCTGAATTATGTGAACATGGGATACAGTTGCAAGGGTCAGTAGGGAATTTCTGTAAAAATGTTGGAAGTACATATCATACCTTCTGAAATACCTGTACTGGCTTCCACGCTTCATGTTCCAAAGAATAATGGTGGTCTGGAAGACTTGTATCTGAATTAGCTAAAATGTAGTTTCTGAACTCTGCCTTCCTAATGTTTTCTTGTTATACTTAACTGGATCTAACAGTGGGTTGCTTCTGAAAGGGACAACCCCACTTCCTCTCGTATGCCAGATGTAGAAATATTGTGGCAAGGGAGTGAGTTGATAGCTTATTTGTATTTTTTTGAAGACTGGCCCACAAAAATGATTTTTTTTGCATTTGGAACAGGCTGATCCAGTTCATCCCTGCAACCACACAGTGGACAGGTTAAGTACAAGGATAAAAGGTTGAGAATGCTAGGAAGGGACAATGGGAGAAACAGTAGAACATCCTCTCTTGGTAGCAATATGCAGTTGCGGTGCAGTTTGTGTTATGCTGACTAGCCTTTGAGTCAGCCACACAGGTTCCTCTGTCAAGATGCTGCTGCTGGTGTCGTTCTCTTGAAAGTTAGGTGCTGCTGGTATAAAAAACATCACTTCTGTTTTTTGCAAACTGGCACTTGTGCTGGCAATACCAGCAATTCAAATTTTGTCATTAACATGCAGCATTTTTTTAAGTTCATTTTTAACGTGAAAAATATTTACTTAATCCTTGTCATTAGATGCCTATTTGTATTTTTAAACTTACTAAAAATTATCATTTTGAAGTTACGTGATATGTGTACTTTTTTTTTTTTTCAGATAGGATTTAAAAAAAAAATGTAGTCTTGTTTAAACAAAGGAGTAAAATTTAGTTCAAACACCAATTTTAAGCAAGCTTGAAATTTAGCTCAAAATCCAGTCTGGACAGTAAACTGGAAAAAAAAAATCTCTCATGGCAGTTTATGTTCATCATTTTTTAAGAATAGAATAGAATTATTAGGACTGTACTGGTGGCTGGATAACCTTGTTTGGACGAATTCATACTAAAATAAGGTAAATGTTGCCATTGTTAATGGCAGATGGGCATTTGAAATTAGTGAAGCAGTGTTTTACTCCTTTAGATTCAGACAGTCTATAAATACCTTTCGATTTATTAAATCTGATCAATGTTTGAAGGCGTTTTTAAGAGTTGTAAGCCCTTCTTAAAATTAATACTAAAATTTTTTGAGACATAGTGCTTTGGGTTGGAGGGGTGCAGGTTACAGATGTGCTGTACTTAGACTTACCTGGTACAACTGCACAACAAACTGTGGTACCAGAAGTTATTTTATTTTGTCAGAAATGTTCTGGGCTCCCTCATGTTTATTGAAATGGAAGTGGTGGCTATGTGCTGCATAATGAAGTGCTTGCTTTTGATTTTTTTAATGCATCTTTAATATTGAGTCTTGACCTCATGAAACAGTTTCCTGAGTGATGCTATGAAATAACAATACTTCTGTCTTGAAGGTAAAATTTGCTTCCTAAATTATCAAGACAGCTATTGGACCATGATACGCAAAACTTGCCAACTGTTAGGGCTTATTAATTAAATTAAGTCATATTACATGTAGTGAAGAACCACTTCCTAGGTCTCCACTATGCAGAGATGCTTCTTTACAAGTCTGCTAAATGTAATAGGAACCCTTTCAAAAGAGTCTGTTTATGAAGCCACTTTCAGACCTTCTTACAATTCTATAAAGCGATGACGTTTTGGTATGTGGTGGACATAGTATGCTGTGAGTGTTCTTCACAATGTTTGTAGGTTTTGCTGCTAGGTCATGCTTTTTCCTCTTTCCATCTTGCCTTTTTTTCCTAACTTACAAATTGTACTTTTTCCAGCTTATATTACATGTTTGTTTTGAGGAAGTGGAGAATATTCAGATTACGGAGAATTTGCGGTCTTGGATATGCAGTTGAACCCCTAGTGCAGGTGCCTCACCTGCTAATTCTGCAGTCCATTAACAATTGTTTCCCATAGCTCAGTTTTTGCTCTGTGACAGGATTGATATACTGATATCTTGTAACAAAGTTCATATATGTTAATAATTTGCAGCCCTGTGAGTGGATCAGCTAATTGAACTCCTCCAGCTACTGTTTTTTGAATTGTTCTTGTATTATGGTGAACATTAATGTTTTATAAGAACAGCTGTACTGGTTCAGACAAAGGCTTTCTCAAATCTGGTACTTGTCTGCAACAGCATCTGTAAGTGAGCTGTTAGGGATGAAAAAGAACAGGGAGAGTATATGTGATACCTCTCCTGAATACTCCCTCAGCCTCACACCATTTTCAGTCTAGGGGATTTCCTCAGCCTGATGTGGTTTGTCTAGTTGGAAACTCTCAAGGGATCTCTCTTGTTCAATTTCCTTTGAAGCCCATCTAATTTTTTTTTGTGTGTGTCCTCAGTGTCTTCTGGCAAGGAATTTCTAGTAGCTGTTTTGTGAAGTTTTGTACATAGCTCTTACTAACTCGTTGGTACTTTCTATTAAAAAAAAGACATTGACCAGTCAATCTCTATCCATGGAGAGGTATGTTGTCTTTGATATTACAGGACCAGGGTTGCACATTATGTACAATATGCGTGCAAAACATTAATTCAGTGGCACAAGTATGACTTTAGTTTTGTTCTGTGATTTGCTCTTTTGACTGCTGCTGGGTTTGAGCTTACAGTTTCATGAAATATCTAACATACTACTTAGGAAATAGATCCTGGGATTAATAGTCAGCTCACAACTTGTTGTTCTATGTATTAATAGCGTGAGGTTATTACTCCTGCTATGTCTCATTTCAAGTTTACCTATGCTGAATTTTGTTTGCCTTTTGGTTGCCCAGTCCAGTTTCATAAAGTCCTTCTGCATTTTTTCAGTTACGTTTTGTTCACTATCCCTGATAGCTTGCTGTTGTTTGGTAGCTTCTCAGCTGTCACCCATCTCATCTTCCAGGTCACTTACAAATTTGTTAAGCAATGCAGGTCCCAGTGCAGAATCCTACAGAGCTGCACTGGTAACTCCCCTGGTGTCATCTTGGTTACATCTCTGTTCATCTTCTTTGCTAACCTAAGTAAATGAGGCTTATATGGTAGCTCTTGAATCCTTTGAGTAATTCCATTAAGCTTTTATACAGGATTAGCAGCTTCAGATTTTCATTTGGATAAGTGTTATGAAAATAAGCTTGCAGATTTAGAAGAAAAAAAATCCTGCAGTAACACCCACACACTGGTTTCTGCGTCCTCTGTGGGTTCTCTGACTTGACTTGAGTTACACTAGAACCATAGCATAAGCCCAGCCTCGTTAGGCATCAGTCAACCATAAAACATATATCCATTACAAATGAGATCATATCACTCTTGCACTTCCCAATAATACTTCTTAAAAAAGGAAATTCTATGTATATCTAAAAGTTAATTCACAGAGCTGCTTTTATGCTTCCAACCATTTTTAGTGTTCCTTGCGTTGATTCCAGCCAGGTGTTTTAATCTGTGTTTCTCATGGCATGGCAATGCTTCTGAAGCTTTGTGTCAGAAATTGTCTGAACTGAGGTAGAGGGAGAGGTTTGTTTATACCATAGGCATTATAAATTTTTTTGTTTTACAATAGTGTTTCAGTGCCTTGGTCATGAATCAAGTCCCTGCTTTGCTGTTTATTGTACAATAACATCAAACATCACCAACACATAAAAAAGCTGTCCTTGCTCTGAAGACTATACAGCCAAGTTTTGTAGATTATCGAGGAATGTGATTAAAAAATAACAACTTCTTTTACTTCTGAATTCACATGTCTTTTAAATGCCATGTGAAATTTATTAAGGACACAGTTTCCATTGTTTGCTAGATTTTAAATAGGCTTTGTTTCTGGGCTTTGACAGTGCCCTCCCCAGTGTGTGGTCGTTTGGTTTGTATGTTAAGGATTTGTTTAGATTTTTCACTGAAAGAAACAAAAGAAATGATGGTAAAATTGCTTATTCCTCCATAATATATAAGAACAGTTTGGGGCTTCTGGTGCCATCATATGATGTGACCATGCTTTTGATTATCAGTTTTCTAGAGGGGACTGAAATTTACTGAAGCAAGTATGTGATTTTAGTATGTTATTGACCAAACTTGATAAAATTTTCACTTTGATTTATAGTAATTAGGGTTTGCATTGTTTTTGGTACATGTAGTTGCCAGGGAGAGGAAGGATTGTTTGCTTTTGATACAACCATTCTGGGGAAAAATTACTACTACTAAAAAAACTTTGTCCTGGTTAAAAAATGTGGACACTTACATCCACATTAAAAAAAAAAAAAAAGTAAGAAAGAATTCTATAATCTTTTTTTTTCTTGATGCCTTGAAAAATTGTCATACATTGACAAAGACCACAGCGAGGAAAAAAACTTCTGAAAATGAGAGCTGTTAATTGTAAACTTTGTAATGTACTGGCATATTTCAAAGAATAATAGAGGAAACTTTGTATAAAACAGCAGCTATGACTTAACTATTGTGTGAGAATGTGTTCGGTCTAATTGTTAACATATAGCAGTAGGCAGAATGAAGCACTGAAAACACAGATTTTATCCCTTTTGGGAATGGAAAGAAGGAAAAAGGTAGCATCTGTAGCTTTATCCAAGAGATTGATTCCTCTGTAGTAAATGTATCAGAATGTGTAAGGAGTAACTTTTAGGCTTGAGAGACTTTATTTGTAGAATATACAAATAAATAACATTTTAGTTTTCAACTTCCTTCAATATGTAGATCCTGTAATCTTTTTCCATTGAGAGTGTAGACCCCAGTGTAGTGAATTTAAGCCTGCAGACAATTTGCTTCCTTTTTAAGTTACCTTTTTATGATCTCCAAGAAATGGTTTGTGGACCTTTAGTTTACCTGAAAGGACACTAGTAAGCGGTATGGTTTTTACTCTCCTATTCTAATATTTTCTGTTGCACCTACTATCAACTCTTAAAGTATCTTTAAGAAAGCTTGAAAGCTTGTTAAAGGGTTAAGCCTACTTATTTTTTTCATTTCTGAACAAACATTTTTTTGTAACCTTACTGTGTAGATACGTAATTTTCAGAGGCCTCTTGGTGCTGATAAAATACAGGTGAGGCTACCTTAGATTAATTCAGTGGATTTTGTGGTTTGGCTTTGGTCACTGTGTTCTAAGATTAGAAACAGTTGGAAAAAAAGGCCTTACTTAAAAGTAAGCTAAGTAAGCTATCAAGCTCCTTAAAATAACTTTTTTTTTTTTTTTTATAAAAGGGAATTATGGAGAAAAAAAGCTGTTGAAGACATGGAAATGGCTTGCCTGGCATGACCTTTTAGCCAATTTACTCTTTTGGTTGATAGTCTGATATGAACAGTTGCATATGCTAGCATTTTCTTGGTGGGCTTGTATCAAACTTCATTGAAGAGTGATTTAATTACACTGTTCTTTTACTGCAAGCTTTGGTAATCTTAGTGTAATTTTATACTATCATGCTGTATTCCTGTAGACATAACTATCACAAGAAGGTGTTTGTGTGGCTCTCATTATACTGTAGTACCAAGGCACTTTTTATTATTTTATGTATTTGTTGTGACAATAACTGTATTCAGGGTCACTTACAGGGAAGCCTAGGATTATTTAGTTTTCAGAAAAGATTATTTACCATGAAAGAACAACTCTATTCTAGGGAATGGCCCTGGAGTGTTCTAGCTTCAGTGTCTGTACCGTTGATCCTCCTTCCTGCTTCTTGCTATCGATTACTTAAAGTTGTTGCTTTTCCATAACTAGATCTCAGGAGACTAAAAGTCTTCTGCTGTCTATTTTAGGTCAAAAGAATGTTTAGTAACTATCACACTGAGTAGAATTTTGAGAAAGAGTATGTTGTAAAGTCTGAGTGTTTACACAATTACCTATTCTCATTCCTTTACAAGACACTTCATAAGTTGGCTCTTGTGCCTCTAGTTGTTAAGCTGTTGACAACTTACCTAACAGTGACCTTATTAAGGTCATTGATTAATGTTACAAAAACTGAAGGTTACTTAAAAGGAAAAATTCTGCTAGGAAGTGGAGTAAGTAGAAATTCTTTTGAAATAATTTCGTCATCTATTTTTTTACTTTAGGATTTGTAAGTAATCAGTAGTTTTTACAAACTATTGAGAGAGATGTGTAAATTTTTACTTGGTAATTCTCATTATAGGGCATGTCCCTCCATCGTATTTTATAGCTGTAAATGGAAAATTCTTTCCAACTTGGTAGTTCAAATAACTAGCCTTGCACTAATTACTTAGGTTGTATTGTAGTCTTCCTGTTCAGATTAGCCATGGTCATTGTGAGCATGGAGAAAGTTATTTTTAACAAGACAGTACATTGTGAAAAAGATTTAAAAGGGGTGATAACTTAGAAAATGTTGTCTCTAAAATGGAGCTTCACATCTGTTAGCAGAAATGCTCATTCTCTGCGTGACTTGTATTAATTTGATATGGAAAGCCTCTCTAGTACTGGGATGGGAAAATACTCAGTTTGCATGAAATTTTGTTAGTTCTAAAACATAATGGAAATACATTTAAGACTGTGTAAAACAAAGTACTTGAGACAATTTTAAAATGAGAACTCTCAAATATTATTTCAGAATTTTGTTCAGTTTCCAGTTTTTGTCATGTATATATTTTGAAACTTAAAATAATGTTAAAATATGTAATTGAATATGATACTTAAAAAAGATGGACTATAATATTTGAACATCAAAGAAATTTTGTTGTTGTCGTTTCTTAAATCCCGTGATAACCTGTCTCTTTTTTTTGCTGCCCCCCCCCCCCCGCTAAAAAAAGAAGACATGCTTTAACTGGTCAGCCAAAGTCAATCAGATTTTGTTAGCCTGGATCTCAACAACTGAATTTCTCAAATGCCTCATGAAAATAAGTGTTAAGATAGGCCGCATTATCATTATCACCTCATTCAGGGAAAAGCTGTAGCATAAACTCAGTATTTACTAGGTGCTAAGGATCTAAACCATGTGTCTAAGTAAGTTTTGCTTGAAGTGACTCAGTATCCAGAAGCCCTTTGCTTTTCTATATTGTAGAATCAGAATGGTTTGGGTTAGAAGAAACCTTTAAAGATCATCTAGTCCAACCTACGCCTACTGTGGGCAGGGACATCTTTCACTAGGTCAGGTTGCTCAAAGCCCTGCCCAGCCTTACCTTGAACACTTCAAATAGGTCATCCACAACTTCTCTGGATAAGCTGTTCCAGTGTCTCACCACCCTCATTGTAAAAAATCTCTTCCTTATATCTAGTCTAAATCTACCCTTTTTGAGTTTAAAACCATTATCCCTTGTCCTGTCACAACAGGCCCTATTAAAAAGTCTGTCCCTGTCTTTCTCATAAGCCCCCTTTAAGTACTGAAAGGCTGCAATAAGGTCTTCCCAGAGCCTTCTCTTCTCCAGGCTGAACAGTGCCAGCTCTCTCAACCTTTTTTCATAGGAGAGGTATTCCATCTATCTGATCATTTTTGTGGTCCTCCACTGAATCTGCTCTAACAGGTCTGTGTCTTTCTTGTACTGGGGACCCCAGAGCTGGATGCAGTACTCCAGGTAGGATTTCAGAAGAGTGGAGTAGAGGGGGTGAATCTCCTCCCTTGACCTGCTGTCCACACTTCTTTGGATGCAGCCCAGGATACAACTGGCTTTCTGGGCTGCAAACTCCGGCTTATGTCCAGTTTTTCATCTACGAGTATCCCCAAGTCCTTCTTTGCAGAGCTGCTCTCCATCCCTTCATCCCCCAGCCTGTATTGATACTGAGGATTGCCCCGACCAATGTGCAGGACCTTGCACTTGGCCTTGTTGAACTTAATGAGGTTCACATGGGCACTCTTCTCAAGCCTATCAAGGTCCCTCTGGATGGCATCCCTTCCCTCAAGCCAATCAATTGCACCACTCAGCTTGGTGTCACCTGTGAACCTGCTGAGGGTGCACTCAAGCCCACTATCTATTTAATTGATGGAAGATATTAAGTAGTAGTGGTCCCAATATGGACCTTAGATGGACACCATTCATTACTGGTTTCCACTTGGACATTGAGCCATTAACTGTAACTCTTTGGACACAGCCATCCAGCCAATTCCTTATCCATCTAATAGTGCATCCATCAAATCCAATTTAGCAGCAAGGATGTTGTGTGGGACCATGTCAAAGGCCTTAGAGAAGTCTAGGTAGGTGACATCTATAGGTCTTCTGTTGTCCACTGATGCAGTCACTTCTGATTGAAGTAACTCAATTTCCAGAAGCCCATTGCTTTGCTATATTGGGTACTCCAATGTCGGGAGAGGTTTCGATATGATCCCAAGAGTGAGATTAAGATACAAACGAGGTCAAATGCCGTATAGTCAAAATAGCCTTTATTATCAGAAGTATCAAAAGTGGAAAATGGTGGCGATAGGATAGAATGGAAGAAAAGGTAGAAATCAAGCAAGGAGTCGGGATAGGATTGCTAGGATAGTCACCACCACGGATCCAGCAGCGTCCCGTTGGTCCTCAGGCAAGCAGTCGGTGGTGGGAGTTGCAAGGAGGGTCACCACCACGCATCCAGCGGCGTCCCGTTGGTCCTCAGTCTTCAGTCCTTTGGTGGTGAAGAAGGCTGCCCACAGCTTGTCTCTGTGGGTCTTTATAGGGCATATTTCAATGATGTCATGCACTGCAGGTTTTGTTTATCACACGACCTTTGCGTGATCAACACCAGATCAGCTCCAGCCCGTTTCCTCCCCTGGATGTCTCAATGGCCTGGTAATCGTCCTTATGGACAGAGGAGTGTCTTGCTTAAACAGACCATCTTAGAGACAAAGGACTCGAGATAAGCAGTTCACAGTTCCTTGAGATGATGGTCCAGTCCCTCACACCTAACAATCTTTAAGGCAAATGGTTCAGGATAACAATTCAGTCTCTTACAGGTACTAAAAACCTTCAATGAAAAATGTGATCACCTTAACCAAGCTCTCTCCATTCTGCCCCTCTTGACTGTTTTTGGTGGTATCTTTGCAAACCAGAGACTACTTGGAACGTGTGTTTGTGGTCCCTCTCCATTCTCTGTACACTTTATAAAAGAAAAGATTATGGGTAGGTGGGAGACCTGCTGAGTTAGAATAAATGAATTTCTCATTTGGTCAATTTCTCACTTTTTTTTTTCCCCTGACTTTCCTCACTGTCCACCTTTTCATAATTCCCCTTTCCAGTGGAACTTTGTCAACTCTGTCAAAAAGTTGTTGATTTCCTGACTATTCAGGTAGTTCTGCTCCATGTCTCAAAAAAGACAAATCATGAGTGTCTGTTTTCCCCAATCTTTGAAACATGGGGCTTGGGGGGCTGACTGGGATTGTGGCATTGACTTCGCAAGAGTGTTCATCACATGCTGTGATGTGGAGTACCAACAGGAGAAGGACAAAATAGACTTTGAGTGGAATGTTGTTCTTCAACAATTAAGAGAATATGGAATGCTTAAGAGTTTGGACTTGTGGCTCTTGATTTGGAGTATCTTGGTCACAATATTAGACTTTTCTCATACTTTGTGTTCTCTTAATTACGTGATGAAGCAGTAACCTCCAGGCCCTTTGCAGGATGTTTCTACCTACTGTTATTTGTGCTTACTTATGAGATTCTGACTAATACAAACATGTTACTGACAAAGATTGAATACTCTTGCATTACTTACTTTCTCAAAATGGACATTGTCATCAGAGAAATAAGGTGGCTTTAGTGTAGTGTGGGGTTTTGTCAGCTTTGTAGGAACTGATTATAATGAGTTTGTTTTTGATGATGTCACAGCTGACTCAGTAAAGATCTGGAATATACAGTTGTACCTGGGTGGTGATGCAAAGAAAGCTCCTAAAAACTATGGTCATTTGTTGTGTGGGCATAGGTATCAACTGTAAGGTCACCTTTCAATTTTGTTTGGCCACAAAACACATGCTGCCCACAGTATATAGTTTAGATATATTAGGTGATGTCTGTTTTGAGTGTATTGGTCATCTTGCAGTGGGGTTGACACAAAACAGTAGATTTTGCTTAGATCCTTTAGTCTTTGTTTCCTTTCAGTGAAGGGATATTTTCTGCTAGGATTTGAGCTTTGTTTTCTCTGCTGAGAAGCTGGAGAGGAGAGAGAAGGCCTACACAAATGCCAGATTGGCATGTGGTTGATTGGCAGACCAGTCAAAAATGCCTTTTTATTGACTGGCTGCTTCTGGGTTAGAGGGCAGAATGCCTACGTGTGTGGTGCTTGCACCTTCTGCCCCTTACTTATTGAGATTGATTTGGGATTATGGGTGGTATAAGTCTTAGGATGGTTTGTCTCTTTTAGGATATGGTATAGAGTGTAAGCTCTCAGGTAAGACTGGTGTATGCTTTCTGTAAAGAGGGCTAAATGTTAATTCTGGCACTGATAAGTTATGTTCTGCTAAATTTTTTTAAGTTATTCCAGAGATTTATGTTTTTATGAGGACAGATTTTGGATGATAAAATGCTTTGCTGTCCTGAGGCAAGACAAATATTGAAACTAAAAAAAGCACTCAAAACCCAAGCTTGAAGATAGCAACTATTTAGTAGTAGGATTTTTGAAACTCCTGGCCAGATGAATTTAATAAATTCAATGTTTTATAAACAAGACACTTTTTTCTATCCCAGAAACAGAAATCACTGTAGAACAGTAGGATTATATTGTCTTCTAGTGATGCAAAATATACAGTCAGTCTTTATGCAAACTAACATAGATTGGGCGTTTTTTTGTTTTTATCAAAGTGGGTTTTTTTCAGCTGATAGTGAAAGTAATAAAGTCTCAACTTGCTCATAAAGCTAGGTCAAACATACATTTCAGTCAATGGATCAGTTGTGAAGTCTTTGATGAAAGAGTCTCTCTTCCTGCATTAAAAAGTACCTTTTCTAAAAGTCACCTTTAAACTTGGAATAATTCCTGTTACTCTTCAAAATGACACTGAATAGGTGTACTATATATGTGGAGTAAGCAGTATGTAAATGACTGCTTTCTACATTGGGTGTTCTTTTCACTGTTTAATATTATTCATGTATGGATACATATTATCACAACTTATCATTTTTTCCTCTTTATAGGTCCTGCTGGGGACTTGCGTCTGGCCTCAATGTGAAATTAAGGTAGAAAAACACATCTACATATGTGTTTGCTATTAGGATTTAGTTTATTCACTGGTCATGCCTGAAGAGTGATGTTCGTCTCTAGACGGCTAACTGCCAGGAAATATAAATGATTGTCCTAGAAGTCAAGCCTCTCTCCTATTTACTGGAGTGAAAATCACCTCCAGATATCGACGGAATATCAACTACAGAAAATGCTTCACGTTATAAGGATGCCAACCACCTAGATTCATGCGCCCTATCTGTACAGTTGTTGTGGATGGTTTGCCATCTGAAAGCTCCTCAAGCTCTTATCCAGGCCCTGTATCTGTTTCTGAAATGTCTCTGCTACATGCTTTGGGTCCAGTGCAGACCTGGCTGGGACAAGAGCTAGAGAAGTGTGGCATTGATGCCATGATTTATACTCGGTATGTCCTCAGTCTTCTGCTGCATGATAGCTATGACTACGACCTGCAGGAACAGGTATTTACATATTTTAGATGTTGTCCAGTGAAAGTGAGTTTTTGTATCAGTTATGTTTTGTGTATTATACATGGGTGTGGTTCAGATGGGGAGGTGGTTGTCTTTCAGTGTGTGGGTGGAAGGGGGGCATAACCCACATGGGAATCAGATTTGATGGGTGAACTGAGATTAATGTAGTTAGTTTGTTGTTTGAGCAATTACATTAAACAATATTTTCACATTGCTACAACTGATATCACTGGGATGTTCTGTTTCATAAATGCAGACCATCAGTACTCGTGATTATAAGGTTAATTTAATTTTGGAACATTAGTAAACTAATGTAATTCTTGTAAACTGTGTGTCAAATTGGCCTGCCTCACAGTACTTTGTAGACTCCCCCATCACTTCTCATGGATTTCTTCTTGTGCTATTTTCAGTAAAGAAAAGAAAACCCACTCTTTTTTTTTGTAGTATTCAGGTATTTAAAATAAATTATTGCACATGCGTTCTTCATCTCTTCTAAAAGAATGTTAGTGCTTAATCCTGATAAAAGGTATGCAGAAGAGTTGTGGAACAGTGAGTCGCTGTACATGGCTGTAATAGGGGGAGAAAAGTGAAACTATGTATCAGATAGGCACAACTTTATTACTGTTTCTATGTGCCTTTATTGCTATGAGTTTCATATGTCCATAGAACATACTTTTCAGTCCTGATTTCACCTCTTTTTTTTCTTTTTTTTTCTTTTTTTATTTTAATTTCTCTGTATCATCAACCTATATCAAAATACTTTTAATACTGGACTTTTCTGGATATAGGACTCGGGGAAGTTCTGATGTTTTCAAGAAGGGATGAGGTTGCTGTTGATCATAGACTTCATCTCATAAGATGGCTGTGATTACAGTGGGAAGGAAGGAAAGCAAATGCCTCTTATTTGGTGGCTTTATTAGTTGTTTTTTTGTTGCTGTTGTTTTGGCTGTACTTCACACATTGCTATCTAACTGCTTCAGAACTTTCATTGTTTTCTGGTTTACCTTTTTTCATTGTTTTCTGGTTTACCTTTTTAAAAATCCAGCAAAAGCAGGGCAGGATATTGCAGAAGAGATGTAAATGTAGCTGAAGCAGAAAAAAATTCATGTCAGATGCTGCCAGTTTCTGAACTCTTAGCAACCATTACTGTGCATAAAAGCCTTCATGCTTCCATTGTGCAAAACAGAAAACTTTATGAGCAAAAGTAATTTTTGTTCAAAAGTTTATCTGGCAGCAGTGGAAGTCACTAGGAGCAACCTCCTGATTAATAATAATAATTAAAAAAAAACCCAAACCCAAAACCAACACTGTAAGCACTCTTTGGAATGTACCTTAACAGTGAACTTACTTAAGTCTTGGTCAGACATGAATAGCTATATTTTAGAAGGGGACAGAATAAAGTTCCAAAACCTGCTTGAAAGGAGGGTGTAGGGTGAGGAAAAAGAAACCAAGTTAAACCACACCAGAATTTGAGGAGCCTTATAGATAGTCCTGTGGCCTTGGGGAAGAATGAAGACTTGTTTCTTTTCAGTCCATTTTAGTCATAACTGTGAAGTCACTACTGTGATTATTTGAAATGACTGGAGTGCCAAAATTAGTTTTCTTTTTATCAGACTTTGCAAGAAGCAGGGTAACTATATTATGAAAACCTCATTCAGTTTATTTCTTGTTTTGATACCTTAACTGGGTGCTTTGCGGGTTGATAGTAGATCTTTAAGGAATGTGTCTGTTCTTTTTCCAAGTTGATTATCTGAACCTAATGAGCCAAAGAGAGAAGAATACTACATGCTGACAGGGTAGCCAAAACCTGTGTTGCTGAGCAGGTGCTGTAGTACAAACGTACAGGATGTCTTCTGAACAACATCATCATTTGAAGAAGCTGGAAGTTTCTTTTTCACCTTCTCCAATTTGATCCTGCTTATAACATACCTTATTGGATTTGTTCCCTCTACTTCAAATAACCATTTTTGAAGTTTTGAGACCTAATATCAATTTAGTTTTGGGATGATATTATATAATAATGATTGGATGCATATGTTGTGAAACATACTGCTACCTAATTGCTTTCTCAAATAGCTTAGTCTTTAAAGACTGCAAATACAAATATCTTATGTGGAGAACTGAGGAAATCTTAAACCACATGTGCTTGTCCTTTTATTTATTTTATTATTTATTTTTTTATTTACTATTGGTTACTGGTTATTTGTATAACCTTGCATTTTAAAATTAATTTTGGTTTAGTTAAGTCATTGAGAAGCAAGAAAATGTGTACTCTAAAGCATATGTTTGCATATAAGCAGTTTCAATCTGATTTTGGTGATGCGTACAACATTGACAAAGGGGAAAAACAAATACTAGTGTTGTTTACAAATAGAAATCAGGGAAGAGTGCAGCAATTCAACATCTAAATGAGAAATAATTTAGAAGTAAAATACTGAGATTTGCTGAGCTCCTGTAATTCAGATTAATTCCCATGGAAGAGTTGGTTCTTGGCATCTCAGGGATTTTCTCCCATATGATTGCTTTGATTCTTGAGAAAGATGACAGAATTTCCAGGGAAAGAACTGTTCTAAGTTGTGGGTTTATTGCAGTGATTTCTCCCCAACTGAGAGGACAGCTACAAATAGGATGGAGGCTGTCTTTTCACAAGGAGCCACATGGAGAAGACAAAGGAAAATGGGTACAAGTTGTGCTGGGGGAAGTTTCACCTCAGTGTGAGACAGAAATTTGTTTATTTTTTGTAGTAAGAACAATCATTCACTGGAACAACCTCCTCAGGAATGTGATAGAGCCCCTGTTGCTGGAGGTTTTCAAGATGCAGTAGGACAGGGTGCTTGAAAATCTAGCTAGGCTCCCTTTCCCTCGAAAGGGGGGACCACGTGATCTTTTGAGGTCCCTTCCAACCTGGGCTGTTCTATGATTCTATGATTCTTTGCTTCTAGAACTCTGTTTCTGTGGGGAGTGATTAGCCATCACTTCTTCCACAAAATACAGCAATCGCTTCTGTTTCGAACAGGTTAGAAGGAATGTGTGGTCTCTGAACACTCAAAATGGGATTACACATATGAACAATCCATTGCAATGTGTTTTTTGGGAGGCAGGGCGGGGTGCACAGGTGGGCAGGTGGTAAAGAGGAACAATTTAGGAAGTCTTAATCTTATGGATACGGTATAAATCATCTTCATTAGAAATGTTACAAACTGAAGTTAAGATGGTCATTAAGATCTTTCCACCTCACAATGTTGATGACATCATTAGCACTGTTTTAGTCACTTCAGGGAGCCTCCTTCCATGCTTTCTTTATAGTATTCTGGTGTCATCAACGGTAACAGGGAAATGGAACTCTGAAGTCCTGGACTGAGGTTCTGTCAGGTAAGTACAGAAAGATTTAAAATAAAAAAATGTATGAAAAAATATCCCCAACCTTACTAGGTATACCCAGCTATTTAAGATATCAGTGTTAGTGTGTTATCAGTCACTTCTGCTTACATTTAAAATAAGTATTTCAAAAGAATATGTGAGTCTTGATTGACTAGGTCTTCAGGGTTATTTTTGAGAATAAGCAGGAATGTTCCATTTGGTTTGTTAGTAATATATAATATGTGGTTTCTGGTCTTGATTCTGCTGCAGACTTCTGTGGCTTGGGTCACTTGACCTCTCTTCCTCCAATACTATCTGTCTCTGTACAGAGAGGTAGTTTGATATGTAGATAGAAGATAAAATGTGTTCAAGGGTTTGGTGTGTGGGGTGGTTGGTTTTTTTTCTTTGTTTTGTTTTTTGTTTGGTTTGGGTTTTTTTTTGTGAGTTGAGTTTTTGGTTGTTTGCGGTTGGGTTTTTTTTGCTTTTATTATTACTGTTAATTCTGTGCCTTGCCCAATTAGAGTGGTCTCTGTTGGGCATCATATGGAGTCAGACTCAATATCACAAAATGATAGATCAGTAAGTCATGAGTTTTCAGACAGTTAATAGGGGCTTTTTGCAAGTACTTGTGGGGGGACCGTGGAGGGAGGCACAGTAGAGAAAACATAGATGAAAGTAAAACCCTAATACACTGCAACCAAATTTTACTGGAATGTTTGCGGTTTTTATTGATGACTCTTTGGCTTAAATTGAAATATCTGTTAAAATATTGGGAAAATTGATAAGCAGGTATGTTTCGCCCAGCTGTGTTTCAAAGTACTAGAGAGCTTTCAAGAAAAGAATCTTGTTTATGGTAAATTGCACTCTGGTACCAAGATCTTCCAGAGCTGTTATGGTTATGCATATGTTATACATACCTGTCAAGAATTACTGAAACACCTCTGAAATATACAGCTTTAAACATTTTTTAAAAAATACTCAAGTACTGAAGTGAACTTATCTTTGGCATTTATAGCACAATTCTTATTCAAGCCATACTTGCTACTTTTGGAAATGAGTCTAAAAGCTTAAGATGTAAAAGTTCTTAAGCAATCCTTCATTCTTCAAGTGTGTGCACTTTTTTCTTTTTTTTTAATTTTTTTTTTCTCCCCCCCCCCCCCCTTTCTCTTTTTGCGGCAATGATACTGCTGATGGGAAGGTTTAAGAGGGTGGAAGGAAGGAGGCACTTTGGGATTTTTTCCCCAGCGTTGACTGATGGAGGAGAGAATACAAAGACAATATGAATTGGGTTTGCACATTTTCCTTGATTACTGTGACACAGCAGGATGTTCATAGAATTAGTTTGGGTTTGGGTTTTGGTGGGTAGTTAGTTTAGGCCTGTGATACAGAAGACAAGTAAGGACTTTAGTGGTAGATTTGCTTTTTTTTTTTTTCCCCCCCCTCCTAGAAACAAAGATGTTTCTTGCTTACAAACTTTCTAGACAACATGATTCTCAAATTGATTTACACATAAATTCGATGTTTAATGGTCAAAATTACTAAAGGAATCTGTTGAACCATGTTTTATAACATATTATATTCATTATTTAGGTGTGTTAGGGTTTTTTTTGTTTGTTTTGGGTTTGTTTTTTTAAGATTTGAGGCCTATCAATGGTCTCTGTTCAAAATGTTTTGTTCTGAGGTAGATGACCTTTTAGATGGTTTTGGTCTGTTAAGGAAAACTTCATAAAATCAGTATGGATTTGAAGACTGTGTGATGGTAACTAAAGTGCAGAATGTTTCTGTTAAGTACATTTGCTTTCATAATTTGCATTTTATTACTGATTTTTTTCTTATTTTGGAATGAAGGATAAATTAAGGAGAAGAACCCATGAAATTACTGACAAATCTTTAACTTTTGGGGACCCGCAGAATTGCTGTTGAGGGAGATCTGAACATTGTGAGACAGTCATTTGACTTCAGACTAGATTGGTTTTTATCAGAATGTTTCGTTCTTAGTTTCCTAATGTTAAACCAACTAGGTGCTTTTAAGATTTCTGATTGTTATTTAAATGCTAATTAAAGGTACATTTGTAGATACATGTGTTTTCAAACCAGTTTGTGATACAGTAAATATTGCATTAAGATAGTATAATCTGTGTGAAGTGGAAGGCATTGCCTTAAAATATATTTTGTGTGAAACATTATTTCATTGATCTTTATTTGTACAGTATTAAAATCAGTGTTCTGTATTGTATCATCTATATACTATTTGTAAGCGTAGCTGTTTCTGAATGTAACAAGTTCATGTTTTTTTGCCTGCAGACTGTTCTCCCTTTTGAAGAGATAGAGCCTTTATTTAAAAAAAAAAAAAAAACAAAACCCAAACCCAACAGCTAGACACTCTGTGAGATAAAGGCTTTGTTTGTAAGCCTTTGGTCATGCAGCATGAAGGTCTAAATGCATTTGTTATGCATACTTTCCATATCAAGTGTTTTCTGTTGCTTTTGATCTACTTCTTTCAACTCATTTTTGGAAGTTGACATTTTTTTCTGACCCTCAAAAGTAAAAATCCTAAAAAAGTGGGTTTTTTAAAAGATATTTTCCTAACTCTCAGAATTGAGTAGCTATTGTACTGCAAACTGTGTTCTTCTGTGACCAGCATGAGATTTTTCCTTTTGATTTTTCAGTCTGTAAGAGGGAGGCTTTCATTCTGGAAGACTGATTATTTGTAGACTGATTTGAAATAGTTCCATTCGGGTAATCTTTTACATGGAGGGTTAGGAAAAGTCTTCAGAATGATAGCTACACTTCTGCTGATCATAGTTTTTATTCTTGCTTTTTCATCATTAGCACATACATATTTAAAGTCCAAAATGTAGTTTTCATTTTGTATTGAGAAGAACAGAGCAGTGGAAAAGAGGCCTCAGCCCACATATGATAAATTTTAGGTCTTTCCTGTGTGGTTTTATCTCTGCAAATGCTTTTGGCCTTTCACTCTGAACTGGGATGGGGATATCATTGCCAACTCTTCTGCATTTGGCTAGCGTGGGCTGGTGATGTGGGACACTTTGCTGACAGCACCTGTGATGCACCTGTGCTGTTCGTTCCAAGATACAGTCAAATGTGGGGCATTTGTTCTCCCTGCCATCCCATGTTAACCCAGTAGAGGGACCTGATGTCTAGATTTATATTCTAGTAATAGATATTTAGTTTTTCACATGTATATTTTAGGGGGAAGAGGATGTGTTTTGTTGTTTGTTTTGAAGTGAAAATCTCATCCATAATCTAAAGATAGGAGGAGAAATATGGATTTGGTCCTCTGTACTACACTAACCCTGTGTTAAATGTTAAATAGGCATACCAGCCAGATTAACAAAAGATGACAATGCAGGTTCTCATATAAGTACAACTGCTCTTCTATCATCCCTAAGAAATCTGTGGGTCATTCAAACCCATTTTTTTAAAATGCATTAAAATATGCAGAGTATAGTTCAGTTACAGTAGAGTAATGCCATGTGACTGCTGCACACAAGCATCATTAAGTTCCAAAATTCACCAGCAGCATGTAGAAGTAAATTTCTTGAATGCAGAACACTTTCAGTTTAGTTGTTATTTGTGTTACTGCTTATTAACCTGTGCAGCATTCCCATTGGAGCGATTTTGAAAATATTCTGACGTTAGTTTTTTAATCATTACCCAAACTAAGTATGTAAAATTCAAGTTATGAAAATTAGTGAATGAAGAAAAGAATAGTTAGGTAGGAAAGGGAACTGTGAGACCAAGACTTCTGCCTGTACTTTTTTATATGATTAATGTGAAGTCCTTAGAGTATTCAAATGTGTACGTGTTTGCAGGGTTGGGAATAAAACCCCTCTTTTTCTCATACATGGATATGTAAACTGAAGAAAGAGTAGGTTTATCATATTTAGGAAACAGTACTATAGCCTCAAGTTAATATGCCCATAAAACTTATTTATTAATAGAAAATAGTTTATCTTTTGTAAAAGCTCAGACAACTAAGTTAAGTTCACAGAGGAAAACTTAGCTGTGTTTCCTTTAAACTTTGGAAAATAAATCTTTTGTATACAGTATTAACTTGGTGAGAAAAATAGGGGTGGGGAGATTCCTCTTCAGTTAAGCAGTGGAAGATGACTGAAATGGCTTTACTGTAAAGGCATGTGCCTCAGAAAACTCCCAGATATTCTCTCTGAACTGCTGCGTGTGCAGCAGGGTATGGCCTCTTGTTTTCGGTCTTAGAGCACACTTGTGATTCCCCCAGTGCAATAGGCTTTGTCCTGTGAAAGCACCTGTAGATAGGCTTATGAAGAACAGCTGCACCTATAGTTGTTTGCAGGTGCTGAAGTCATTTCAGTTGGGTTCCTTTGCACGTGCTGTCAGTACAAGAGCTTCCAGCTGTCGTGGTTTAACCCCAGCCATCAACTAAGCACCATGCAGTCACTCAACTCACTTCCCTCCCACCCAGTGGGATGGGGAAAAAAAAGTAAAGCTCGTGTGTTGAGATAAGAACAGTTTAATAGAACAGAAAGGAAGAAAATAATAACAATAATAATAATAGAATTGGAATATACAAAACAAGTGATGCATAATGCAATTGCTCACCACTTGCTGACTGATGCCCAGTTAGTTCCCGAGCAGCAGTCCCCCCCTGCCCTGGCCAACTCCCCCCCAGTTTATATACTGGGCCTGATATCACATGGTATGGAATGTTCCTTTGGCCAGTTTGGGTCAGCTGCCCTGGCTGTGTCCCCTCCCATCTTCTTGTGCCCTTCCAGCCTTCTTGCTGGCTGGGCATGAGAAGCTGAAAAATCCTTGACTTAGTCTAAACATGATTTAGCAACAACTGAAAACATCAGTGTGTTATCAACATTCTTCTCATACTGAACCCAAGACAACACTGTACCAGCTACTAGAAAGAAAATTAACTCTGTCCCAGCTGAAACCAGGACACCAGCCAAAGCTCATGTAACAGTTCTGACCAATGCAACTCAAGTTCTCACTGGTGCAGTGTCTCTGAGGGACTTACTCTTTTTTTTTTCTTTTCTTTTTTAAAAATTTATTAATTTGTAGTTGGCATTTGACTTGTTAATTAGAACTGCTCTGTTCTGTATTTCTGTCTTGGTGACTGTTAGATGTGGGGTAGATTTGGATTATCATGGACTAGGCATTTATATTCTTTATTCCACTTCAGGGATAGGAATTATGGTGGCAGGGATTGGAGCTCAGCAGTAGGCTCTCAGGGTCATTGTATTTATGCAAACCATACAGGTTTCAGGGTAGTCAGCTTCAGATGATGTGTTAGTGCAAAAGAAAACGCATTTATTCTTAAAGACTGTGGTTATCTGAGAAAGTTTTTCTTTCAAACTGTCTTCTGCCTTTGTACCGATGTGAGTGATGATGTTGAAATGCAGATTCCTTTGCAAACATGTTTGTTCCAATATGTGAAACATAACTTTCAGGACATTAAACTTATGTAGGGTCTGTGGTGCCTATCTTATGTACTGTCCTATTGAAGTAGGCACATCCGTGTAATACAGTTAAAATGTTATCATTAGCTTCTGCTCTGAGTAATCAAACCTATCTTTAAAACAGTACTATATTGCCTTCTCTGACTTTCTAAATAGCATCCATCTAACAGTCATGCAAAAAGAATAACAGAATCACTTTTTCATTGTTACGACTACTAATGTATTCTCACAAAGGCTTACAGAATGCAAAGCAGAGATATAAGCTCAAGTGCCAAGCTGGTTAGTCCTCCTAAGAGTCAGGATTTATTTGCAGCCATCTCTGTGTTGATGTAATTGTATTGTTTTGGATTCTGGGGCTAGCTGAGATACGTCCTCAGTGTTCTTTGTACAGTAGACCATTGTGTGACAGTACACTCAGCACGTGTCTCCAAGCATAGGTGTGCACTGCCTATATTCTCTGAAATCAGATGGTTACAGTGGTCTGTGATGCTTGCCACACAACTTTATCCCTAAGTCCAAGACAGCTACCATAAATTCTGTGGGATAACTTCTCCAGTCATAACATGTTCCTTTCAGGTATATGCACTCTGTAGTGGCAGTTTCTGCTGAGTTCTTGGCTTTCTTTTCTGCCAGGTAGGTAAGACGTGCAAGTAAAATTGTGTCTTTGTAGCTGTAGCTATAGCCTTGCTAAATTTTCTTCTTTTCTGCTTTTACTTTAATGGGAAAACTCTAAAGGCAGACTGTTCAACGAACATAGGATTTCAACAGATGCAGCATTTGCATGTTCTCTCGCTCTTTGGAGTAGGTGTGATCAAATTTCTTCTGCTTGGTTTCAGCCTAGAGTAGCTTCTAATTAGTGAACAACACATACACTGCCCTTTCGAGTTGGTAGCATTATAAGCAAGAGTTTATAATTGACAGAAACTCAAATTACAGGATTTTATACTTGGATTGATTGGTTTTGATAGGTAGAGTTCTTCCCTGCCTGCAGATAGTGGAATCATCAGTCCTGAATGCCTTGAGGACCTTGAAGTTGTAGCAGTGTGTGATGTGGTCTGATATATTATCAGCTGTTCCGTTGCAGTCCAACTGCATAGGATTGTAATGTTCCAGTTACAGCAACCAGGAAAGAGGTGACTGTAGTGACTGGATGGTTCTCTGGCTTTTCACAAAAAACCTAAGATGAATTCTTTCTCTGGTAATATGTGGATTTGGAGTAATTATCTAACATTAAAGAATGTTTTCCGGTCTTCTCCATTCCATTGTAGCATGGCTTTTGACATGGAGAAAACTTGTGCTGCTCTCTTGACAGTGTCCTTATCTGCTGTTTGTCTGTTGAACCTCTTGTTGCATGTCTTTTGGAGAATATAAGCTGAGCTTGTGCCACTGTTCTTGTGTTTTATTCTGAATTGTCTTGCATATGTATTATCTCATTATCTTTGTCTCAGTCTGAGGCAGCCTGTGAGGAATGTCTGAGCTGATCCTGGCCCATTATAGACCTTTCTCATTAATTATAATGAGATGCAATGTCTCTTAAAAATTTTCGCAGAAGCCATTATGAAAAGGTATATATCCCTGTGGCTTTAAGCAATCTATGAGAGTTTTTCTTGAATCTCAGTTTAGGGGAAGTATTTTTTCAGGGAAGTTCACTCAAATTATTTATACAGTCTTGAATAATCTTAAAGGTGAAATACATGTGTGATCTGTTGCAGTTTTCCCCAAATTCTCCACTATGAGATCCTCCTAGAGGTAGTGAGGACCTGTTCCATTTTGGATATAAATTATGGCTATTTTCTTCCATTCCCTGCCTATCCAAACATCTGAAGAGTTGATTTTTGGAGTTCTTTGAGTAAGTTTTTGGAAAAGCTTCCTTGCAGAGCACAATGGTTCGTACCTGTCTATGTGAACACTGCATTTAATTAAACATCAATGCTGTAAAAACTGTTGTTGCCAGAAGAGACCAGGACTGCTGGACTACCTGGGTTTTCATTATGCCAGATTATATAGTCTTTGTTTTCATTTATTCACTACAAACCTTGATAGCTGTCACTGAGTTAAGTTGTACTGATGATAGACTTTAGTAGGGAAATTTTGTGGACTGCATATTGATATTCAGGAAATATTTTGGGTGTGTTTGTGGAGAGGAGAATGTGAATGCCTTTGGAGAATGCTGCTGGCCTGAGTTGAGACTGTTCTGTCTCATAGACAGAGTAAAGGTCTGCAAATTCTGTAGTTCCATCAAAACATTTTGGGGTTTGTGGCATCTTGTACAATCCATGACCACAGTATAGCATTTGGTTTGGGTGAGCTGTCTTTTCCTGGTTTTGAGCTTCTTTATAAGGAATGACGGCATATGCATTCACTGTTCACTCTGTCCATATAATCATTCGTTCTGTTTTTCCCTTTGGCCTGTCCAGTAATTTGATGATCTATTTTAATTGCATTTGAGCATCTTTTAAAAAGTTTTGTCAGAAAGGTTTCTCACACAGCTTAGTAGAGGAGTCTGCATACTAATGCCCCATTTTGGAACAAGCAGACAAAACTTAATCGTTATGTACTACGCTGGACAGAACTGGGCAGACATTCAGTAGACATACAACTCCAAACTGTTCATGGCAGAAATACAGATCAACTGTTCTACTGAGTCTTTGGCAAATGTTTGGCCCTTTTAAAAAAACTGCGGGTAATTTTTTTCCCCTTCCCTGGGGATATATCTTAATCTGTTAACTGAGAATTATAAGAAGGAAAGATTGTTCACATGTTAGTCTTGCAGGACTCTGCTTGCATACCGTAACAATTTTGGTAATTCTTTTTCACATTAGATGATCTTGTCTGGATGTTTAGGTTACTTATTTTGATGGTATTCTTTGAGTTGGATCCTTCAAGGGAGAGACTCTGCATGTGTGATTATTTTGTATTTGAGAAATTATGATATTGAATGCTGCTTACTTTTTTTGTATGAACTTGTTGTTACTAGAACTTGCTTGTTGAAGCAGCAAGTTTTGTCTGGCCAGCAATAACTTCTATGAGAGCAAGAAACACCAAGTTGGTGATATGCTTGATTAGCAACTGGTTTGTGCTGAAATTAAAACACTCAAAAAAGAGTTCTTCAAAATTCACTGATTCAGACTTTTTTTTAACTCAGTATTTTATTCTCTCCTCTAAGAGAATAGAAATTCTTGCCCTAAAGTCTCTTGTATATAATTTGAAATAGAAATGTTGACCACATAGATAATTAAGGCTGTTCAATACATTATCTGAAAACTTAATATACGCTATATTTGTTCATCATCTTAGTGTGTATCTAATTAAATCTGTAGTGCATTTACACAGGGAGAATCTTAGGGAATCGGTTTCCCTGAACTAACTTGAAGAAAAAAAGTCTGATTTTTTTAAAAACATGGATTTCCCCATTTGGGGAGTTTGTTGATCTGATTTCTTTCCTGCGTATTCTGCTGATAAGGCAAAATTTAAGCCTGTTTACTTACCTGAACAGAAACTGGGATCTTGAGTCATCTAGTGTTTCTGCATCAGTGAACTTGACTCCAGCTTCTATGTAATACAGGTAGTTCCTGGCAGATTCTTGAAGTGTGTTTTAACACTGATTTTTTGTTTATGTAGATTATGAACTTCAGAACAATTTTCAATCTTATCACAAGGCGTCACGTCTGTTCTCTTACTGATAATAGATATTTCTCTATTATCTTTCTAACAAAAGTAAGAATCACTACCAGACTTGCTTTTCTTTTGCTTCTCCAATTTCTTGGTAGTGTGGAAGGAAGCAGTGGAATTCCTGCTTTTGCGTAGTTGAGCAGGAGAAACAATTTAGAAATCTTTTTCTAGAATTTGCATGTGTACGTTAATTCAGGATTGAATTAAGCACTGCAAATACTGGATTTCTTGAGGCAGCATTAGCATAAAGAATACAGATACTTCAAAATTTCTTTACCCACATTTATGGTTCTTAAGTTACTCTTGTCATGAAACTTTGCACTTTCACTGTCTTTACGATTAAAAATCTCTAATATGATATTATCTAGTTGTGTAGTAGATAGGTACAGTAGGACTCTGAAGAATATATGTTTAAATAACAGTTTAGATATTCAAACTTGAATTTTTCCAATATCCAGATGGCCCTGGCTTACTGTTGATATTTAATATTGGGTGGTTGTCCCTTAAAAATTTAAGTAGTGGTAGTCTGTTTTAAGTATTAGAATCTTGTAAGCCAAATTTCAGTTTTTCTTCTGTGTGTATGCATGCTTTTTAAATCTCTAAGTTTGGGGTGGCATTGCTGTTAGGAAATATTCAGCAACCACTGAACAGAATCGTGAAAATTCTAAGCTTATGGTAGAGCTCTTGCATTAAAACAAGCATTATAATAGAATCTCTAGTTCTGTTAGGAAACCAAGGTAAACAAAGGCATCTAGTAGCTGAAGAGATCAGAAGTCCTTAGTGATTCTTTCCATGTGAAGTAGCTAGTTTATTTGCCTTCGTGCATACAGAATGTTTTCTTGAACGTCTTTCTTTCCTGTTTGTCATGGGCTTAATATTTTCCAGTCTAAGAAGTAAACCTACTGATGGGCTTCTGACCACTGGAGACAAAGGGGAAAAAAAAAAATGGGGAAAAAAGCAAGAGATTAATTTAAACCATTTGAAACTACTGGATTGTCTTTTTTTTAAAATCAATTTAGTCATCATAAAAGCAGAATTCCACTTGGTTTCTGTGTAACACCTCAAGTTCTACAAACTCACTCTCTAGGGTATGTGACGTTGCCTTGTTTCTTAGCCATTCCACTGTAATGCTTTTTTTTCTTTTCTTTTTTTTTTTTAATTGATTTAGAGTCATTCTGATAGATTATAACACAAGAATTATATGTAAGGATTTTTTTTCTTCACTGTTCTATAGTGCTTTATGGCTGTGGTGTTTGATTTGTATGCAGGAAGTGCAAGGTCCTCAATAAATTTAGACTATATCAAATTCATATATAGTCCTGATAAATATTGAAGTTTACGTGAGGATTTTAAACTTCAAAATTTTATGTGGCATAGCTGTAATCCATGGTGTTTGCTAATCTTTTAAAATCTGAGGCTAAAAAACTAGCAAGTTTGTCCAGGAAAAAAAAAATCAAAAACTCAAGTTCAGGCTTTTTCCTATAAAACCTAAAATGGTGGCGTGAAGCACTAGCAGCCAGGTGTGACTGAAAACTATATGTTCAGAAACAAATTTTCTGTGTATTGTATAAAGAGCTAGAAAGGAGGAGAGGATTTGACTGGAGCGCTGTCCTCAACTGCTGCATCCTACAAGATGAGCCGTGTTGTTTGCAGAGTGCATGAACAACGTCTTTACTCTGGAAGGAGGGATGAGACTGTGATACACGCAGCTCTGTGGTGGGGGCCTGAAGGAGAATTCCACCTGGCCTCCCTTACCCCATTTAAAAATGGGTATTTGTTGCAAGGATTAAATTTTTAAAAATTGGAAAGTGTCAAAGTTTGTGGAAGAGTGTCAGATACCTTTCAAATTATGTATGTGGAGAACTGAATGAAATGCTTTATAAATTTCTGTAAGCATGAAGGTTCTTACTGCTCTGCTGACAGACTGCTAGCGTATACAGCTAGTAAAGCTACTCTTGCGGAGGTTAGCTTTAATGTACTAGTACAAAGCAAAGCTTTGTTGATGTAGATAAAACAAAATAATATATAGCGTTTTGGCAATGTTTTCCTAGTGTAGATGTTGCCTTAATCAGCCTTCCATCTAAAAGCAGAATAAATTAAGTTAACCCAGTGTACATTTGCTGGTGTGCCTGGATTTTCATTTTGAGTAACGTGTTGCAAGTGGGTATGTATTTTTTCATTTGTAATTGTGCCCATGTGGATGAGCAGAACAGGCTTTGGAAGCTGGTAGATGCAGGTGGGTCTCATCAGTTTGTATACTTTCAGATGAATATTGGGAAGAATTTTGAGTGCTCCACAGCCTCATTGTGTATAAAAAAATATATAAACTACAATTTTGGAAAATACTTATAAATTTATTTTTAAAAAATGGAGTATGTGTGTGCACATTCTATTGAACCTATTTTCTGAGATTTTGTTTTTTCTTATTTTTTTTCCTATTGCATATTTCTGTTACCCCTAAGAACAGTAGCCTGTTCAAATTTCTTGTTTTAAATGAATCACTGGCATCTTGCACAAGTGTAAGGAGAAGAAGATTGACTGGTAGCTTTTTGTTCTTTCAGAACTAAAGCCATTTCTCCAGTTTTTGGTGATCAAATAAGGCTTTAAGAAATAAATTCAACAAATTGTTCTACCCTTTTCCTGAAGGGCTTGGTCATGTAAAATCACGAACAGCAGCCATTTCAATGGCTGCTTCTGAAGGTGATCGGTCTCTCTACACCCCCTTTTTTCCCCATCTTATTCTTTGCACAGAGACAACTAGTTTCACTGACAACTTGATTTTACTTCATTTTGAAGCCATGGGGAATTGGGAGTTGTTTTAAATGAGGGTAGGCCTTAGCTGGGACTTCATTAGCAGTAATAACAGATATGTTGAAAAGGTTGAAACAGGTATGTTGAAAAGCATCAGGTGTTTGTGGATCTCTCTGAATAAGATGATTTAGACCAGTGTACATTAAAAGACGTTAAAGATTATTTTCCTGGTAGCCAAAATATTTCTTTGATGAGATTAATATGGGAAATTCTGTATATATATGAACGGACAGTGAAGAATATGCAAGTCTGATAATAAATCTTGTAAATTCTGAAAAGCAATATAAAATAGATACTACATATCCTCAGATGATTACATATAATACAGTAGCATTCTTTGATTTTATTGTTCTTAATTAAATGTTCTCACATGTATGGGAAACTCCCCGCCCCATGTCTAATTTTCTTCTGAAATTAGTTCAGATTCATTTTAAGATAGGCACTGCTATCTCTAGTCTTAATGATGTTCATTGTGAGACTGAGTTGAAGGCTTTGGGATCTAACGTTGCATTTTCTTCTTTTGGCTTATTTAGCTTTCTCTCAAGTTTGATCCTAACTCTGAACTACTTGCTTTTCATCCTTATTATTTCAGAGATCAGTGAAACTCTCTAACATATTTTGTGTAAATTATAGTAATACATTCAACCATAAGTTGGCCATAAAATGATCTTTATGTATATGCTTTGCAATTAGAAAATATTGCCAAGAAGTGTGAGTAGCCTCCATGTCCTGTGAAAAATATGTGTGTTTTTCTGAATAGTAAGTGTAAGTTTTCTGTAATCAAACTTACCTTTAATTTGGCAAAAAGTAGTTTTTAGTAGATAGGATGAGGTTGTTTTTATTTTGAACAATATGTTATTTGTAGTCCTGTTCTGCTGTAGTACTGAGATATTCATGTATTTTAAATAATGTAATTTCTTTATTTTGATTTTAGGAGAATGACATCTTCCTGGGCTGGGAAAAGGGAGCTTACAAGAAATGGGGAAAGAGTAAGAAAAAGTGCTCTGATCTAACACTAGAGGAAATGAAAAAACAGGCTGCTGTCCAGTGTCTTCGCTCTGCTTCTGATGAAGTAAGTTTGGACTATTTAATAGATTCTTAAGTCTTTATGTCCTTCTTTGTGTTAGATATATTTAGTTTGTGATGCTCATCTTTTAATTTGTGGCTTCTCAAAATGCAAGTTCGACGAGAGTTCTCAGAGTTCTTCATTTTTCTTTAGGAAATTATGAAACCTGTGTATGGCAGCAGGATTTCACAAAAGATTCTGTAGTGTCATGCTTTCCTTTCTGTAAGCCCTCACCTATTCTTGTCAGGGACAGTTGCAATGCACCAGTTTGTGTTGAAATGACCACAAAGCTTTGCATAAAGGTATTTCTTAAAATTCTAAACTTACTTCGTGTTGTGTGTGAGCAGCAAGGAATGGAATATTTGGGCAGAAAGCTATTTTGTTTTGTGCATGCTGTATGTGTAATCCAGAATTGCTAAATAAACTGCAATGTATAGTAGCAAATGTTCACTTTCCAGATTACATCATTGAGTGGAAGTGGAGTTGAAGTGCACTGACTGGAGAAGGTGAGGAGAGGTGAAGGCAACAGGTTGAACGAAGATACCAGAGGCAGCAGATACCATGTAGCTCATTGGAAAAGTGGAGAAAGGGAGAGACCATCGAAAGAAATGTTTAAAAAGCAAAAATAATCTGTAGCACAGGTCAATGAAAGCTCTCCAGGGAGATTTTTCAGACAGCAGAAATGACAAAGTCTATCTTTTAGTTTACAGAACTACAAATACTCTGACTTGTAAGAAGAAACTCTACCCCGCCTATGCAGCCTGGTTGCGTTACTGCTCTTGGTCACAGTTTGTGCTTGCGCAAGCATTTGTGTGGTTGTGTGGAGAACTGGATTGGGAAAGTGAATCAGTTTCTGGAGATTAACCTGGTTTGGGTGGAGGAAATGTTAACCCAGAGAGGTTTCCTGGTCAGATTTGTAGCACAGTTACTTGTGCCAGCAAGAGTGGGGAAGGTATGTGGCCAGGAACAATGAAGGAAGTGGGGTTGATTTGTGTGGTTATTCCCACCACTACCACCTTCAGCAGCATTGCCATCATATACTGGCTTACTGTTTGTGAAGCTGCTTGAGCATTTGTTCAGTTACTAAAGTGCTAATTGACTAATTGGGTGATTTCTGAACTCCCATTTTCCCATTACTTATTTTAATGAAGTGATGCAAAATATAATTTTGTTGGTAACTTGCTCTGCTCTCATAGTTACAGAATATTGAGGTCAGCACTCTGACTACCATAAAAGTTAATTTAAAATATAGAGCAAGTAAGAAGAAATAATTGCAAGAAGTAATGTCTTTCTTGAGGATATGACTATCTTTGTATACACATGAACAACAAGAAGTAGTAGTCTCATACACAGACCACAGAAATACTGATGATTGATTTTTTTAGCTTTAGAAATTACTCTCTTGATGCATCTTCACAAAGCTGAAAATCAAGGAGCATCACTTAGAGCTAAATTTATATTATATAGAGAAATCTTGTTGAAAAGAAAAAGGAAGGAGGTAAATTTATTAATAATCCCTGGTCTGCCTCCACTTGAAAGTTCGTATAATCTAAAACAGAAGAAGGGAAGAAACCCTTCAACTAGAGTTTTGAAAGAGTAAAAAGATGTGTGATCTGAAAGATTGAACAAGTAACTTCCTCCTTTGACTCCTGCCACCTAGTCAGATTTTAATTGTTCAACATTAACCTATAATCTACAACCTGTAGACTTCTGTTATTTCAGGGCTGTTTTGACTTCTGTTGCATGCTCAAACAATTAAGTTTGCACATTTGTTGTCTAAGGAAATTGTAGGTCATAATCTTATTAAATGTATTTTCAAACACAGGGTGGAACTTTAAGCCTTTAAAAAAAAAAGTTACTTAAAGCTGTTTTGTAGGTGGTTTTTCATGTGTATTGCATAAGAGAGAAATATAGATTACTTGTTTTATTTATTTTTTTTATGCTGAAGTTGGGAGGAAGGGTGATCCTGCTTTGATGCTAGTGATATTTTAAAGTAACTTGTATCTTTTCTTTCTGCTTTTCAAATACATTTCCTATGCTGGCTGGTTTCTGTACTTATGTTTGTACGCTAATCTGATGGGAATAATCAGTAGTTTTTGGACTGTGAAACATAATGTTAAAATACTATTTCTGCTGACGCATTCAAGATGCTCCATGGAATCTTCATGATTTCATCTCCACAAAAAGATAAAAATACTCTGTAAACTGTAGCCAAAATTGATGATTAGTGGTGTGTGTGAGGACCATTTATAAAAACTATTGACATAGAAATAAATACTTTGTTTCTAATACCACTTGAATTTTTTTAAATTGTTTTCTGAATCATCTGAAAATGTTTACCTGTGGAGATTTTTTTTTTTTTGTTGTCAAATAGGTAGATGTGTTCATTAGGAACTTCATAAATATGTCAATTAGTAGCTTTGTTCTCGCAGTTTTTTCTTCTTGCAAGGGGTCTGACAATAGTCCACATGGGCAGTTCTGGAGCTTGCTTATAGTTTTGCTATCCTTCTGTGATCCTTTTTTCAAAGTAGGTGGATACAGAAATACCAATATCCTCAAATGGATATGTAACACATTCTTTTCCAGCCTAACCTCTTCTTTCAACCTTAGCACTGGAGCAAAGCAAGAAGGGTTGAGGTAGCTCCATTATTGGGAGTAATCAAAAGAAGTCTTAGTGTATTTAAACTTAAGTATATTTAAATAAAATTGTATTGAAGTGAAATGGTTAGAATGTTAACCCTGCGTATGTCTGTAGAGAGAATATATATACACACGTGTGTGTACACTCACACAGGCAAAAAAAAAAAAAAGCAAAATGAAAACTTCAGGACTCTGCAGCCTGATCTGTTTTAGGGGGGAAAACATGCAGAGGATGAAAAGGTATTGAGGGTTAATAATAACTTTTTTAACTCTCATAGGAAATGACAGAGATCCAGGTACCATAATTTTGGTGTTTACATTTAATTACTTAAACCAGTAATGTGCTGAGAAATTGCAGACAGTCTGCCTCCTCCCCCCTACCAGTAATCAAAGGCCCTAAAACTGGGTGATCATTTCAAAAAGATACTTGATGGGGAGAGGAAGTCATAAAAGAGATTAGATGAAAATTGACTTGATAACAGTAAACACTGTTTTGTCAGTCCTTCATTTAATGGTTGAAATAAATATTTTGAAATCTTGTCTCTTGTGGATTTTCAATTACATAGTATTCATTCTTAGGGAGTACTTTATTTGATAGCTTAGTTTTGTTTGAATTCAGTTTTTTATCTCTTATTAAAAAGAGTAGTGCTGTAAAACACTAGTCTGACAGAAATCCAAGATTCTAGTTATAATTTTGTGGTGCAGAAAACAAACATTTGACTTAAAAAAGCCTACAGTTTGGTGTTTATTTCTAAAACATTTCCTGAGTTATGGAGTATGACAAGTCAGAGAAGCTGCAGTCTTTTGACCACTCTGCATCACTGTGTCTTACAGTGGCAAAGTATGTTGTGGACTAAGTGCTTTTCTGAGAGGAGGCCTGATTTTGACAGATACTATCTGGTATATGTAAGAATGCAAATTGTTAATGTATGTATGTATGTTCTGAGGACAGTATTTTTTGTGTGACAAGCATTTTGGTGTCTCAAATTGTCTATATTCATATGAATCTTTGGCTGCAGATGCTCTTGATGCAGTCAGAAGCAGAGAAAATCTAAGTATATTGCAACTTGCCAGAAAATGAAGACAGAATGATGGTGAGAAGAACTTTTAAGACAAGTACTTTAATGTAGCAATCAGTTGCTATTCTTACCGCAGTTCTAAAGTTTATTTTTTCCCAAACACTTGAATGGAGTATAAATAGCAGTTCAAAGACATGCTGAAGAATTGTTCAAATTTTAAAAAGCTTGTTAACATTGACCTGTGGTGTGTTGATCCTGGCTGGATGCCAGGTGCCCACCAAAGCCGCTCTATCACTCCCCTCTCCTCAGCTGGACAGGGGAGAGAAAATATAATGAAAAGCTCATGGGTTGAGATGAGGACAGGGAGAGATCATTCACCAATTACTGTCATGGGCAAAACAGACTCGACTTCGGGAAAACTAATTTAATTTGTTACCAATCAAATCAGAGTAGGGTAATGAGAAATAAAACCAGATCTTAAAACACTTTCCCCCCCAAACCTCCCTTCTTTCCAGGCACAGCTTCCCTCCCAATTTTCTCTACCTTTTCCCCCCAGCGGCACAGGGGGACAGGGAATGGGGGTTGGGGTCAGTTCATCACACGTTGTCTCTGCCGCTCCTTCCTCCTCAGGGGGAGGACTCCTCGCTCTTCCCCTGCTCCAGCGTGGGCTCCTCTCTCCATGGGGCCACAGGTCCTCTCAGGAGCCTGCTCCAGTGCAGGCTTCCCACAGGATCACAGCCTGTTTCAGGCATCCCCCTGCTCCAGCGTGGGGTCCTCTCTCCCTGGGCTGCAGGGGGACAGCCTGCCTCACCATGGTCTTCCCCACAGGCTGCAGGGGAATCTCTGCTCCAGCGCCTGGAGCACCTCCTCCCCCTCCTTCTTCACTGACCTGGGGGTCTGCAGGGTTGGTTCCCTCACATGTTCTCACTCCTCTCTCTGGCTGCAGTTTCTGTGCCCCAGCAACTTTTTTTTCTGTTCTTACATCTGTTCTCCCAGAGGCACTACCACCGTCGCTGATGGGCTCGGCCTTGGCCAGCGGCGGGTCCATCTTGGAGCCGGCTGGCATTGGCTCTGTCAGATACAGGGGAAGCTTCCAGCAGCTTCTCACAGAAGCCGTCCCTGTAGCCCCCACCCTGCTCAGCTACCAAAACCTTGCCATGCAAACCCAATACTTCCCCACCTTGAGTAGAGATTTCATCTTAATTCTTATCCTGCTGAATTGTAGAAGAAATTTTAAAATATTGTTTTGCAATTAACTGGCAAAGTAAAGGTATCCCTTCTAATGAAATGTTGGGTTAAAAAAAACCCCAGCTGTTTAGGACTGGGGAGTATTTATGTAAAAGTCCTTTGAGGAAAATAAGAAATTTTATCCTGAAATTACTGCCTCAGATTTTAAGTAAAAACAGCTGTTTCTGTCAGCATTAAATGACTTCTTTAGTTAGGTTTGTTGTGGTGGTGGTTTTTTAATTCCTGTGTGGTACACCTAAAATTGAGAAGGTCAATTTGTTCATGTTTAGTTTCCAAGAGGCTTTTTTTTTTTCTTTCTTTTTTAAGCCTCCTAATTCTGAAAGTCTGTAAATGACTTTGGATGTGAATAATGAAACTTGCCAGTAACAAGACAAAATATCTTTGAGACTCAAAAGGTTATTAAAAATTAAGAGTTTAGAAATTCACCTGTGTTGTATTTTTGCAAGGTGGATACTGTCTGAGCAAGATGGGAATTAGAGGTTACTTGTTGAGACTGATATGTGTAAGACTTTTCAGTAGGTATATTTCCTAGTAATAATACTCATGTTGCCTGTCCACTGGTCATAAATCCAAGTGTAATTACCTTTTAACTGACTAGTTTTCAGCTAAAAGTTGTGTTGCTCAATAGAGTAAGCATCTTTTTCAGCTGTGTTATTGCAGTTCCTATATAATATAGTTCATTCACTGAACCCTTGTAGTATTACATGTGAAATTCCACCCCAAGATGGTGCTAGAATTTCAGTTAAAGCAATCGGTGTCTTTATTCTGCTGAACTGTATGAGGACATTTTAAGAATGAGCAAAGGAGACTACTTCATATATATCTTGCTTTCGGCACTGATGAAACCAGATCTCCCAGACTCTTTCCTTCTCTGCCTGTAGATGGCCACTTCACCTAAGCTGTTCCACAGCACATACTGAGACACTGCGCTGGTGTCTAATGCAGCTGATCTCGCAAGGCATGTCCTAATGCAGTTAAGAGAATGTGGTCCATTTCTGAACTAACCAGGCTCTCAAAATCTGCTAACTGCCACATGAAACAGTATACAACATGTTAAAGTAAGAATTAGTCTTGGTTGATAGATTCCATAATGGATTTTGAAAGAGCACTGCTCTAATATATTTGACAAAAGAAAAGAGTGCCTTCCATCCCACTGTTCTAGGAAGTTACTGCTTGGGGTAACACTGAGACATAGTTGGTGAAACTTCGTAACCGTAATTTCTTTGAAATGTAGTCAGGTGTGGACATGCTGTTACTTGGAGCATTGGCTTTGCTTGCTTTGAATTATGAGGGGAATGTGACCCTGCCGATAGCTGTGTTATATGGGAGCAGTTAGAGAGGAACAAGTGTGGCTCTAGTGAACAGTGTTGTTAAAAATTTGAAAAGATAATCTTATTCTCAAATGTACCTTGCTTTCGGTACAATTTTGAGAGGTGTCTAAAATAAGATTCTGTTGAAATTTTTTTAGCATTTGTCATCTTTCTTACTCTCAGTGCAGAACTGTCAAACTTTCCATGCAGTTACTACAGTTCTACACATAAACCTTATTTGAAGAAATAAGTTCTTAATCAGGCCAAAGTAATCAATTGGTTATTATTCCATGTCTGAGCATGTTTTTATTGATGGGTTACTCTGGCCAACTATTGTAGTCTCCAAAGATTATGGTATCTGTGTGCCAGTTAGACCAAGGCACTATTGCATGATCTGTCTTGCACTTCGCAATAGTGATGTGCAAGGACTGAGGTAAAAGGACTTGTGGAGCCTGTAGCACAGGGACTATGTTTCTTTTCTTCTTATGTAGGGTGCCAGATTAACTAGATTATTTAAAATTAATTTTGATCACTGATTTATTTCTGTTGTTCTCTGCTTCTCTGATGTAAGCCAATATTAATTAGGTAGTACACTCTGACCACTATGCTGGGGTACCAGGGAATCAGGTAGTAAACATTAGATGGCTTGTTAAGTGTTTTAACTTGCACATTTTCATATAACTAGAATTGACATGAACAAGAGAGGTGTAAGGAAAGTGCCTGATATTCTTTTAAATTATTTTTTGAAATAAGTGAAAAACATTACTCAAAAAGCCCTGTAAGGAGAGTAACGAAGTGCTAGGATGAACACTTAATGTAAAGGACGGCACAAGAATGAAGCGAGTTGTGTAAAAGCCATCTTAATGAATCAGAAGGATGAAATGCTGAAGTTGCTGTTGAAAAGTTTGAATTTATTAAAGCAAAAAAATGAAGATCAGGTTCCAAAACAACCATAATGCTTCTTGAAGCGTGTATCCTGACTAGTTCAGTAGTAAGCATTTCTGTATGTCTGAGGATGATTGTTCAGAATTTTTTTCCAAGAATGCCAAAACACTTTACAAACCCAGTGAATATTATCTTTCTTCTGGGTTGTATCCAGTTGGAGTTCTGGAAGGGGATATACTAGCTGTTTCTAGAACACACAGCATTATTTAGGAAAGGATTTTAAAATTTTTCAGGAGCTAAGAAGAATTTTAAACGAGATTTATGTTTTGAAAAATAACCAAGCTAGGACTGATGTCACTTAGCTGCTTCTGTAAGAAGGCACCATAGGGTTTTATTGTTTCCAGCCAGTCATTGTTTTTCTATGATAATTTAATTTGTATTGGTTTAAGAGAATTTGTATTGGCTCTGTATTATCAAATCCAGTGGCTTCAAAAGTTTTACTTCTTTCTCCATTCATTTACTAAGCAAGTTATGTGGTATTGAATTTGGCAGACTATATTAGCCTGTGTTTTATAACTTCAGATACCATATAGAAAATTGAAGTGAATTGTCTTGCCAAGGTAACCATCACAGAATAAAATAATTACAATAATCCAGTTCCTTTTTCCTTATGACTTTGGCATTTAAATAGATATTTATAGTACTGCATATCTGATTTGTCACACGTGAAGCTGAAGCTGCTACCCTAAGTATAATAATAACTTTAATGGAAGTTGACAGAAGTTTTAATTATTCCAATTTTTGTATTGAGTTTTCTCGATATAGAAAAAGTATATATCGAACTGGGAAAGTTCTTTGTGGGAGCTTAGCCTACACAGAAGTTGCTTTGTAGGATTTTTGGGGGTATTTGTTTCCCAGTTTACATCAAGCCAGCAGAAGTAAATTAAAGCTTCTCTTGTATTTCTTGTATTTAAGTATCTCCCATAGTTTAGATCATTTTGTCTTGGAGACTGAAAGTAGGTGTTTGGTATGACTGAAAGTTATTTCACCTAGTGTGTACTCCCAATGATAATGGGAACAAAATGAGGCAAGGTAATTTTCTCGCCAGCAGCTTCTCTGATAAGTCTGGAACAGAAAGAAAGTTTGCATATGCACGTCTTGGAGGGAGAAGGCGGGACAGTCATTCATATACACAAGCATGGCCATGAAGATGCCAGAGAAGTTGGTTACAGAGCTCTCCTGGATAATGCCTTGTGTTTCATTGCAGAACAATGTTATTAGATGATAATTTTCCTTAATATAGAACAATCATTTTCACCAAAGATTTGAATTGGGGTCCATTATGAATTCTTACCATAGGTACAAGCAAACTTCAATGAATATGGCAGAGTACCTACTGAGGAAATTTCAAGTGTCCTTTCTGCATTTCACTTGATGCAGAAAATAACTTTTGCATAATTGTTGGGAACAAACTTCAAAAGTTTCTCCCGTTTCATTGATAATATAGATAAGAACATTTCAGCATCCGCAAGCTGAAGTACTGTGATTAAGTGAAGTCTCACAGCAGCACTGCTTACAAGGATAGTAAGTCTTTTCTGGCTTTGAAGTCAGCATGTTTGTTTATAAGCAATGAATAATAATCAAGAAGAAGAGTTTCTAGAGAGGAATTATCCTTTCTTGGGATAACTTTTATCTCAATGTAGCCCGCTATGGGAGGGAGCTACAAGAATTAAGTTTTAAATAACGGAAGTCAGATTAGCTGCTCTAGTAACCTACATTTAGGGATAGCGTGTTCATTTTAAGGTAATTTGAGCTGGTAGTTGACCTCTTTTATCTAGAATTGGTAAATAACATGTACTATTATATCTCTGTCTTAGAATGTGTGAAGTGATGAATTACAGCTCTGAAATCTGAGCCTGATCTTAGTTATGTGATTTACCTTTCCTAATGCTGTTTTAATACAGAAGACAGGACTAAGAGAGTTGCAGTAACGTATTTTTATCTCCTTGTTGGATAGCTATTGCTCTTGTATTGCTTGAGATTGCTTGGGGGTTTGTGATGTTAAGTCAGTTTATCTGCTTGGAAATCAATATTCTAAGGTCATGCATCTATTGAAGATTACTTAGATCAAGTATTCATGAGCCCCAGATGAGAAGTTAATAAATAGAATTTGTTTTTCTGACTGGTCCAGTGTCTTTGTTGTAAATCATTATGTAGTCAAATGAAAAGATAAAGATTTAATTGTGTTCTCACTACTGTAGGATCAAAAAAGTGTTGTACAAATACATACTCTCAAATGTCTCTTAGTGTCATCCACCTTACTATGCTGGAGGAAAATCCCATAATGCAAACTGGAACCTTGTTTTATTCCTTTTAACTCTACCTGGATTTAATACCCCAGGGAGGCTGCTGTTTTGGTGGATTGATTTATTTATTCATTTATTTATGTAGTGGTGATCTTGGGGTTAGGGATTTTTTTAAATTTATTTTGTTTTTAGTGCTTTTTTAGTTTTTCCGTCTCTTGAGCACCTCTTTTGAGAGTACTTGTAATCAGATGACTTATACTGTATCACAATGTTAGAAAATAAAAACCTAGACTTTTATCTAGCTCTCATCATCCCACAAAATATAGAAATAGATGTGTGGTTGCAATGAATCACATTTTGTGCCTTATTCAGTTCACGTGGCTTAACAGCTGATTCATATAGAACAGCTACCTAATCCTGCTCTTGGTGACAGGCTACATGCCAAGAAAACAGTCCTAGTACACTAAGAGTACCATCTCTGTCTGGAGAGTCCTGTGACCTGTTAAAAGAATGATTGAAAACTATGAATATTTTCATTTACTTTAATTTCTAGATTGTTTGAACTTGTATTCTGTGAAAGGAGCATCTGTATTCTGCTCTAGCTGATTCTGCTTCAGCAGGGGTTTGGACTAGATGATCTGCAGAGGTCCTTTCCAACCTAAACAATTCTGTATGTCTGGGAAAGTGAAATGAGGATTTCTTTTAAAAGTGTAAGCTAGAAAGCTCTTAAAAAACTAAAAGCAAATGAGTGATTATTTTAGTTGTTAAAGTAAAATCAAGTGTAATGCTTCTGTCATTTCAAAAAGCTTAAAGAGGAACAAAGAACTTTCTTCATACCTTACAGGCCTGAAGTAACAAGCCATATTTAGTAAATATTTACACTACACAGTTCAAAGCTTCTGGTGGAAGCTATTAACTTATGTTAGGTTAGAAGCAAAAAAAACATCCCCCCCAGAACCCAAACTAAAACACCCCCCCCAAAACAACCCTTCCCTTTGAGTTGTATCATCTGATGGAATTTTTCAGTTTCTGTGTATATATTTGTGGTATATCAGATGTGGAAAGCTCATGCTGAGTATTGGCTATGAGAACTTGTTTTCCTTTTTTTGTCCAGAATTTTTGGCTATTGCATATGTACAGATGTGCAGAACAAAGTATACATTTGCATGGCATTTTTTGTATGGAAGTATGAGAGCCATAGCCAGACATCATTACTGGGTGACAACAAGGGATGAAAGCTCAGTGAAAATGAAAAAAAATTGCTGACCAGTGCTATCCTCAGTTCCATAGAATAACTATGTGAAATAATAGTGGTGCATGAACATTTGTGATCAAATTCAGGAAAAACTTGCTCAGTCTCCTGGACGGTGACTGTGCAGTGCTTGTTTGCAACATTCACAAGTAATCTACTAGCAGAGATGAATGTCAACAAGAATTAAAGTGATTCATCAAGAATCTGAGAGGAGCTAATGTTTCACAGCTTCTTACTAAAAACTCTCAGAACATAGAAGTCGGTGCCCACTGTTAACATAGGCAAGAGTTTTTAGTGGATTTGAATTTGTGTACATAATATTGTTTTATTTTCATGGTTCACAATTAAACCGATTATTTTAAATTTATAAAAATATTTCAGAAGTAACTAAATTTATAGATTTAATATCTTTTGGGAACATTTTCTGCAGCTATACAGGGGTGTGAACATATGTATAAAAGTGATTGGGTTGCTTTAAGCTAATGAGTTACCACTTGTCATCTCTGACTGCTCTATTTCCAAAGTAGAGCATGTTAAAAAGATCTTTGATTTAAGATTTGGTATTACATATATATATATGCGCATGTGTGTTAACAAACAAAACCAAAACCCAACAAACATTTTTACCCAACAAACATACTTTTACATTTATGTAAAAATGTGAGAGCTTTATTATTTTTTTTAATTGCTCTCATTCCTCATTATGCAGAACTACATTAATTTGGCTCTGAATGGAGTCATGTTGGTGAGTAAGGAAGACACTGGCTATTAGAGTCCTGTAACTCCAGCAGTAAGGTTGACTGTTCTTGTTCATGCTGGGTGAGTTCAGAAGCTTAATTTATCTGGTCACTCCTATGCCAGTAACATAACACCTATCCTTTATGTAATCCTTCCCTTGCTTCAGCGAGCTGATGAAAAGCCCAAAAGACCAACTTATGATGGAACTGGATGTAAGTTAAAGCAGGGGAAGGAAACAGAAATATGTTGGAAACAGGAGAACACAATAAAATGCATTTTCATTGTGAGGAAGTTTTGTTACGCAAAATGAAAAATATGAATTAAAAAAATGATGTGCTGCCCTTTGTAGTTTGAATGAGAGAAAAGGATTGGTAGAAATTTGGGTCAGTGGTTTAAATAATCTTATAGATAATCATGAGATTTAAGCCTTTTGTGTTGGAATTACAAAAGCAATCATAATTAGGCACTTCCATGTTGAAAAATGTCTTTAAGGTACTCCGGTATTTGTACTTGGGGACTGCCTTTAAATTTGAACATAAGCAAAGCAGTTCAGGCAGATCACCTAATTTTGTTAACTGATTGTGTCCTATTGAACCAAGCCAGTGCCTGGAATGCCTTACTTTGTGGCAATGGGTTTTCTGCAACTACAATGCATTAACTTAAACAGTGAAAAAATACAGTAACAAAACCTCATGTTTAGAGAACAACACTGTCATACACAAAATAATTGCTGAGCCATTTGTTACATTAAGCCTGCGGCTTGTTTTTATATACTGCAGTAAGAGGTTGAGCAAGTGGTCTCCAGAGACTTGGCATTCTGCACAGTGGCTTCCCCCCCGCTTTTTTTTTTTTTTTTTTTAAAGCTAGCGCTAACTACATCAGTGTGCTATGCAGGACAGCGTGCAGTCTGTCAGCTGACTCAAGTATTAGTTTCATGGTACAGGAGGAAATGAAGCATTTGATTCCAAAAGTTTTCACTTCTTCGGTGTAATGGTGAGCATATTGTTGCTGGTTTGGGGGAATTTGGGGGGGTTTTTTTGTACGTGGTGTTATAATTAAGTTAAGGAAGTGAATCTATATTCATTAGATTTTGAGTATTTGCTACAGGTGTCCTTTCGATTAGACAGTTTGGAGGGCTAGGCAAAACCAAGGCCAGCTCCTCCTCTGTTGCCCTTTTGGGGTGAGGAGGGGGGGAGTTAGGAGTGGTGTAGGCATAAAGTGACAATTATTACAACTACATAGGTTTGTCTGTATTACTGTGCTACTTGGTTATTTCTAAACAATTTAATTTATGTTGGTAAATTTACTGATACAGAAGATGCCTTCTAAAGTTTAATATTGCTAAGTCATCCTCAGTTAAGTGTGTGGCATAAAGGTTTATATTTAGCACTTCAGTGCAGCAATGCAGTTAGGAATAGAAAATTGCTTTCTCACTTGACTGCAAATAATTAAAATTTAGAAGTTAGCGTATAAGTCATTGCTTCCAGTATGTGATTTTTCAAGTGTGTGTTTCTGACAGAGAATTAAACAAGCTAGTTTCACTGTATAAATTAGTATTCCCTTTTCCATAATATTTTCTTGTGCTTTAGCAACATATATTCACATTTCTCAGTAATTTCTAGCTGGTGATCAAGAGAGAGGAGAAACTCTTAGATCTTGGAAAAATGAAACCTTTACACCGCCATGGTGACACAGCAAATCAAACTCTTTTTTATGCATTTCTGTAACTTGATATTTGACCTGCATTACCTTTGGAGAGAATGCATATTCCATGACTATATGCACACAAGATCATGTCAAATTCAGGTGGTAAGATAATTTTGCAGGAGGTTTGTATAAGTCTCAGAATCTCCAGGTACAATGGGGACAAGATGTTGGAGCTGTTATTGAGGAAACTGTGCACAGGATACAAGAAGCTGCGTGGTTCTCCTTGTTACCATTCCCAGCTGTATGGTGATGTGCAGGGGACTTCTTGCATCCTCCTCACTTGTTTTGGATTGCTGCGTTTAGCTGTGATTCCAGCCTTCTGTTTGCAGTTATGGAAAGTGCAAAGTGTAATCTCCAAGTGTGATCCCTGAGCATCAAAATACTACGAACACAAATATCTACGTAGTACCCACCTTGCCTAGTTTTCCTTCCGAGAACGGTCATTTCAGGCTGTAGGTTGGTATTTAGTATTTCTCTGACTAGAATTCAACGAATAGCACAGGGTTTTCTCCTGTGGGACAGTTAGTATATTGTACCATTTTGTGCGTGTGTGTTTATTTTTCAGCATTTTGCTCTTCTGGTGCTGTTGCTTTATCTGGAACTGCTTGCAAGTCTAGGCAGATAGTAAAAGCAGAATCCTGTGAGAATAACACTGAAATGGGATTTAAAAGGAAGCTTGAGTGTATAGAAGGTTTATGTGGAGGAATAAAGGAGGAAAATAGAGGCTTATAGGGAAGATGAATAAGGTGTTTATTCTTCCTTGTGCTTTCTTGAGCAAACAAGACAATGTTTATAAAAGAAAAAAACTAGGCATTGTAAACTGGCAAAACTATGGGATAAGTTTTGCATGAAGATATCGTGGAAGCGTTTCCTCTCCTTCTCTGCCACCTACACATACATGTCTTCATACTGTTTTCCTTTTCACCTTCACTCCTGACTTTGCGTCCTTTTAACAGTCCCTTTCTCACAGGTATAAGTTGTGCAACCAAAAGGGTTAGGCTTAGCTTTTTAACATGCATCTTAGTGATCGGTTGATTCTTGAACTTTTATCCTGAGACTCTGGGCTAAATCCTAAGTGATATAGTAATGCAGTGCAGTAAATGTGACAGTGCAGAGTTTGTAAAACCCTGGATATGCAATAGTGCAACAATGTGACTTGTAGTTTGAAACCTTTGTGGGAATGTATCTACATGTTTAGTGGAATCATTTTGACCTCTAATTAATGTATTTTTAGGAATGGATTTATATCTAGTAATAATTTTTGTTCCTTTTTAATGTGTAGTTACCACGCAAAAATAAAAATACATGTCTGCTAAGGTATGTTTATTGTATTAATGTCTTTCTATAAAATGAATATTCTTTTTATTAAGTTATGTTTTCTTTTTTTCTTCCCCCACCCCCCCACCCCGTGGTTTTGTTGTTGTTGTGCAGAGCTCTGGGATTGAAACGTTAGTGGAGGAGCTTTGCTCCAGACTGAAAGACCTTCAGAGTAAGCAAGGTGAGGAATAAATCTCTAAACTTCTGAGGCCATATATCGTATTTATCAACTGTGTAACATTCTGAGATGTGGGGCTGGGGGAGCAGGCTGCTAATTCACTAGCTTTTAATACAGGCCATGCAATTTTAAAATACATTTGAGTAATTTCATTCAAATAATTGAAGTGATTCTGTACTAGTATGCTTTGTTTACCTAAGAAATAGCCATTCACAAAGGGACTTTTCCTCATGAAAAGCTATAACTGTTCATAACCAGCTATGCTTGCTTTTTTAGTAAATATGCCGTATTCAGCACCCCCCTTCCCCACCAAAAGAAATAAAAATAAAGTAGGCTTGATTCTGTTCCTGTTTTGTATTGATACTTGCAAACAGTAGATTGGCCTCAAAATCATTATATAGTAGCTATTCCTGTGACAAGCATCCAAGTAGCCATCACAGAGAGGTGTGCTTAAAATTTCCGGGCTTTAGGGAAATGATAATGGGGACTCTATGTTGTCAAGCTTAGGGCAGGGAGCATAATATAAAATTGTGGTGTGTCCAATGAAAGTTCATTGCCCATAAATGTTTGTTCAGGTACATAGCAGCAGCCTTTGACACTTACAGTAAAATTAATATGCTTATTGTGTAGTATAAATAGCAATAAATAAGGGATAAATATTTACCTGCTTAAAGCATGTTTTTAGCTGTTTTCATTCCCTTTTCCTGTTTTTAAACAGTAATTACTAGTCAGCTCCTAGTATTTCATAGTGCTATGCTGTGGCACTTTATTACTGAGCCAAGGTGATGTTGACCATTTATTTTGAAAAAAAGTAACATTAATGTGTATCTTACAGCATTTTTTTGGTATTTTACAGATTTTAATATAAAGAATTAGAAATCTTTAGAGTCACCTCTCACAGGAAATATGCCTTTACATCCACCCAAAGCACAGCAACTACTGCAGGGGTACTTCCTTGTAGTGCAATAGGTGAGAAGTTAGATGCAACCATTCATAAAAATATTTAGTGAAATAGTTGATTTTTTTATATGTATATGTAGCAATGCAAGAAGTTAAGGATTTGTATGTGAAATAACTAAAAATTCAATAGGAGGTCTCCTAGTGGGGGCATTTCTAACCATGGAGTTGCATGCAGCTGCTAGCCAGTCATGTTTGGTGAAATTTGCAGGACATAACAAGACGACTGTGGAAAACTTGAATTTTGGGTGGTAACTTGTAACTTCTTTATGTATAATAACCAGACTATAAATTGTTCTGTTATTTACAGTGTTTTATGGAAATTTACTACTATTACAGGTATACATCCTAATGTTCTTTGTTAAATACTGTTATAATATACACTGGCTTTTTGAATTTTTCTGTTAAGCATTTGGAATTTTCTTCCAAAACAGAGGAGAAGATTCACAAAAAGTTAGAAGGCTCTTTGTCTCCTGAGACTGATTTATCTCCCACAGCAAAGGATCAAGTAGAAATGTATGCATTTTTTTATTATTATTTTTGTCTGAGATGCTTTTTTCTTTTCTCGTTTTACTCCCATGTTTTAACACAGTGAAGTTAACTTAGTGGGGAATCTGGACTTTGTGGATATTAATACATTTTTTTTCCTGCCACCTTCTTTTGTTAATTTCATATATTTAAATATGAGCATTTGGTACCATGGGCTAGTTTAATTTCTGGCAAAGTCCTGACTGCTTTCTTTTGACTGTGTGTACAACTCAAGCAATACTGCATTTTAGTTTCTTTAAGGCCAAGTCAACTAGGCAAATTAAACATCTTTAAAACAGCATTAATTGACACGTTAGACTTGCAGGGAGAGAATCAGTTTCCTGGGTTCAGAACTCTTTGTCTTCTGTTGCAGAAATGGGAAACAAACTCTTTTCTAACCTTTAAACTCTTTATAACCGAAGTGGTCTGCTAGTTACCAAGTACCCGAGTCCAGTGTTACTGAAGTACCCAGGAGTTTTCTCATTGACTTTTCTTGGAGATATGACTGCTTCTGTATCTCTTAATAGTAACCATTGGTGGCAGAAAGTGTTGCTAAATGGATGATACTTCTTCAGGGAACTGATTGTGCTAATGTGCCTTTAACTTAACTGACTTCTGAATGTTGGTTAATAGGTTTTCATTGAAATATATGTGATTCAGTATAAATCTCTTTGCTGTCAAACACATACTACTTTAAACATTGCAGAAAACCATCTTTTAATCTTGTCCCTGTTGCACAAAGCTGTTAAGCATCTTAAAATACTCAAGAACTAATCTTTTTTTGCAATAGCTTTTTCTTAATAACTGGCCGATCAAACTGTGTAGAACTTAACAGATAGTGTCTCAGTTCACTGAGGGGAATTTTTAAAAAACAGAAATTCGGGACTGAACTGACTGAAATTCACGACTTCCTCATTTATACTCTAAATCAAACATGTTTAAGAAGACTGTAGTGAATTGCTACATTATCTAATAAATCTGGAGGTAGGCCTTCACTGTTTCAAGCATCCACAATTTCTGTCTACAGTGAAGTTTAGTACTCCCTAAAAATGGGATTTTTTTTTACTTGGCAGTATGCTTTTAAACATATATTAATATAAGCACTTCTAAAGCTTATCTTAATCTCCCCTTTGTTATCATTCAAATAAACAGTGCAATGAGTGGCATGTGCATATGTAGAACAAACTAGATTTTTTGGCAATTAGATTGGTAGTGTTTTGATGTGGTTTAGTAATACCTTCTAATCTTAATGCCTATCTGAATGTCACCTTTTTGTTTTGATTTCAGGTACTATGAAGCATTTCCTCCTCTTTCTGAAAAGCCAGTTTGCCTGCAGGAAATTATGACTGTATGGAATAAATCCAAAGTATGCTCTTACTCTAGCTCCTCATCTTCATCCACTGCTCCACCAACTAGCACGGATACATCTTCTCCAAAGGACTGCAATAGTGAAAGTGAAGTAACTAAAGACAGAAGTAATAAAGCATCTGCCACTGTACAGGAAAGAACCCAGCAGAAGAAAAGTAAAAATGAGAAAGAAAACAAATTTAGTAACAACAGTGTTGAAGAGAAGCCTGTTTTGTACAAAAAGCAAGTCCGACATAAGTCTGAGGGAAAGATGCGTCCTCGCTCCTGGTCATCTGGATCCAGTGAGGCTGGGTCAAGTTCTAGTGGTAATCAAGGTGAATACAAGGCATCAATGAAATGTATTAAAGTAAGACACAAAACAAGAGAGGTTCGAAATAAAAAAGGGCGTAATGGGCAAAGCAGGCTTTCAGTGAAATCTGGTGAAAAGGCTGATAGAAAAGTCCACAGTGGAAGCAGTAGCAGCAGTAGCAGCGGTTCCATCAAACAGCTGTGCAAAAGAGGTAAAAGGCCGTTAAAAGAAATTGGAAGAAAAGAAGCTGGCGGTAGTGATGGAAAAGATTTGTATTTAGACAGCAGAAATGAAAAGGAATATAAAGAAGAACCCTTGTGGTATACTGAGCCGATTACAGAGTACTTTGTTCCTCTTAGCAGAAAAAGCAAGCTGGAGACTACATACCGCAACAGAGAAGATATATGTGGCGTAACATCAGAGGCTGTAGAAGAGTTGTCTGAATCAGTGCATGGTCTTTGTATTAGCAACAATAATATTCATAAAACATACCTCGCAGCAGGTACTTTCATCGATGGTCACTTTGTAGAAATGCCTGCAGTTCTAAATGAGGATATTGACCTCGCTGGGACCTCAATATGTTCTCAACCAGAGGACGACAAATATTTAGATGATGTTCATCTGTCAGAACTAACACACTTCTATGAAGTGGATATTGATCAATCCATGTTGGATCCTGGTGCCTCAGATACGATGCAAGGGGAGAGTCGGATTTTAAATATGATTCGACAAAAGAGTAAAGAAAAAACTGATTTTGAGGCAGAATGTTGCATAGTGTTAGATGGAATGGAGTTGCAAGGGGAAAGTGCAATATGGACAGATTCGACCAGCTCTGTTGGTGCTGAAGGGTGGTTCTTGCAAGACCTTAGTAATTTAGCTCAATTTTGGGAGTGCTGTTCATCTTCTAGTTCTGGTGATGCAGATGGGGAAAGTTTTGGAGGAGATTCTCCGATCAGATTCTCCCCCATCTTAGACAGCACAATGCTTAATTCACACATGCTTGCTGGCAATCAAGAGCTCTTTTCAGATATTAATGAAGGGTCTGGTATAAACTCTTGTTTTTCAGTGTTTGAAGTGCAATGCAGTAACTCTGTTTTACCATTTTCTTTTGAAACACTCAACTTGGGAAATGAAAATGCAGATTCTAGTAGCACTGCTAATATTCTTGGGAAAACACAGTCTAGATTGCTAATATGGACCAAAAATAGTGCCTTTGATGAAAATGAACACTGTTCCAATCTTTCAACAAGAACTTGTAGTCCATGGTCACACTCGGAAGAAACACGTTCAGACAATGAGACTTTAAATATTCCATATGAAGAATCCACGCAATTTAATGCAGAAGATATTAATTATGTAGTTCCTAGAGTGTCTTCGAGTTATGTAGATGAAGAAATTCTAGATTTTTTGCCAGAAGAAACCTGCCAGCAACAAGCTAGAACTTTAGGAGAAATGCCCACTTTGATTTTCAAAAAAAAATCTAAGCTAGAATCTGTCTGTGGTATTCAGCTAGAACAAAAAGCAGAAAGTAAAGACTATGAAACTACACAAGGGTGTAGTGAAAACAGTCCACATGGAGATGGCTACAGCTCAGGGGTTATTAAAGATATTTGGACAAATATGACAGACAGAAATTCTGCAGCGATGGTAGAAATAGAAGGAATAGAAGATGAATTGTTTTCAACTGATGTAAATAACTATTGCTGCTGTTTGGATACAGAAGCAAAAGTTGAAACCCTCCAGGAGCCCAATAAAGCAGTGCAGAGATCAGAGTATCATCTTTGGGAAGGTCAAAAGGAGAATTTAGAGAAGAGAGCCTTTGTCTCAAATGATTTATCAAAAGTAGATGGTGGTGACTATACTACACCATCAAAACCTTGGGATGTTAACCAGGATAAAGAAAACTCATTTATACTTGGTGGTGTGTATGGGGAGCTCAAAACATTTAACAGTGATGGAGAATGGGCAGTGGTGCCACCTAGTCACTCAAAAGGGAGCTTATTACAATGTGCAGCTTCTGATGTAGTGACAATAGCTGGTACAGATGTTTTTATGACTCCAGGTAATAGCTTTGCCCCTGGTCATAGGCAATTATGGAGGCCATTTGTATCATTTGAACAGAATGAGCAATCAAAGAGTGGTGATAACGGATTAAATAAGGGTTTTTCTTTTATCTTCCATGAAGACTTACTGGGAGCTTGTGGTAACTTTCAAGTTGAAGAACCAGGGCTTGAATACTCATTCTCTTCCTTTGACCTGAACAATCCATTTTCACAAGTTCTTCATGTAGAGTGTTCATTTGAGCCAGAAGGAATTGCATCTTTCAGCCCTAGTTTTAAACCTAAGTCAATTCTGTGCTCTGATTCAGACAGTGAGGTTTTACACCCCAGGATATGTGGTGTTGATCGAACGCAGTACAGGGCTATACGGATTTCTCCAAGGACTCACTTTCGCCCAATTTCTGCATCTGAACTTTCTCCAGGTGGTGGAAGTGAGTCAGAATTTGAGTCAGAAAAAGATGAGGGAAGTATTGCTGTCCCTTCTCAAGTAGATGTATTTGAGGATCCACAAGCAGATCTCAAACCTCTGGAAGAAGATGCAGAAAAAGAAGGGCATTATTATGGAAAATCAGAGCTTGAATCTGGAAAATTCCTTCCCAGATTAAAAAAGTCTGGAATGGAGAAGAGTGCACAAACATCATTGGATTCCCAAGAAGAGTCGGCTGGGATGTTGCCAGTAGGAAACCAAGATCCCTGTTTAGAATGCAGTATGAAAGAATCTCTAGATGGGAGGGCAATGGAGAGCTCCAAAGTAAACTGCAGAATAGTGGAGCCACGTGAGGAGACTAGCAGGTTTTGCAGTTGTAAAGCAGGGTGCCATTTCCCCACGTACGAGGATAATCCTGTTTCTTCAGGAGAGCTTGAAGAGGTATGTGGATATATAAAATTACAGAATTTGCAGCTGGCAGCTGATAACCAGCAATTTGTCATGTGACAGTTCAATTTTAATGCTTGTAATTGTATAGCTCTCTAGAAAGTTCAGTTTTGTTGAAACACTGGAGGTTCCATCTGAATATAAGGAAAAACTTTTTTGCTGTAAGGGTGACCTAGTGCTGGCACAGGTTGCCCAGGAAGGTTGTAGAGTCTCCATCCTTGGAGATACTCAAAAGACATCTGGATGCGGTCCTGGGCAACCTGCTGTGGGTGGCCCAGCTTGAGCGGGGGTAGTTGGACACAATGACCTCCAGAGTTCGCTTTGAACCTCAGTCATTCTGTGATTCTTTGAAAAATGAACCATCTTCAGTCATTATGGTGTCATCTTGCATACCTGTAGAAATATATGCATGTATACACTCATGTAACTTTACAATCTGTTTACCTTAGGTTTTTAGCTTATTTGATTTACATATAATATGTTAAAATGTGCATAAAGTTTGAATAATGAGAAATTACTGATTTTGATTCAAACCTATTTTAAAATTTTGAACAGGAAGATCTGAAGTCAGTTTTTTTAATATAGTTACTTCCAAGTAGAATAATTTGGAGTTGAATTATTGAATGTAAACTTCAGCAAAGAAAGGTTTGTAGAAAGGCTTAATTGTCTGAAAATTAAAATGTTCTCTTGTCAGCATAGACACAAAAAGAAATAAAACATGGATGCAAAATATCCATGTCTACTACAGTACTGTCAGGAGGCCTAACTATAACTACGAGTTAAGCTCAGAGTTTTCTTTCAGGTACTTGTAGCCATAGGTTAAGTAATGGTCAAGAGCAAAAATCCTTTCCAGCCAAAAATATCCAAGTTCCTTCTTGCGATGAGTTCCTTCTGCTCTTGAGAAGAAATATTTGACCAACAAAATAATTTAGTTGTGCGGCCAGCCCAGAGATATTGTCTGGATAGTTATAAGTTGCATCTTACATTTTCTTTTCTTCTTCAGCCTCCTCTTCCACATACTCAGCAGTTGTAATATCTACATTAGGAGGGATTTTTTTTTCATTTTCAACTGAAGAGGTGCACCCAGCTTTGTTGTGCTATTGTATACTCCTCAATTATTAGTTTGAAACACTAATTCATGCAGGGAAAGCTAACTTTTCTCTTGCTAAAACTAAAGCTAACCTTTTTGTTGAACAAAATCAGAGTTCCTTATTTTCCTTCTTCCCTATTTGTTTCTCCTCTCATCCTCCTTTAAATTCATTGCTATTGCAGCTTCTTTTCCCACTGTTAATAAGTTGATTTCTGCTGCTTGCACAAGAGAATCAAATTTGTGACTTTTCCAGACCCTTTCTAGACATCTTGGTTCCTGCTGCTCTGTTAAGTTAATGGAGATGAAGTGGCTCCAAAAGTCTTTTCTGGAGCCTGGGAAGCTTCTGTGTTTGTGCCAGGCCTTGCAAAAAGAGTCACCAAAAACATTAATAAACTTAGACTGTAAGTCAGAACAGATTCTAGAATTACCTTTTACCAGGAGTAAGCAGAATCTAACTTCATCATGCAGTAGGACATAATGAATGAACAAATGGTATAATACAGTTGTTTGTGACACCAAGAGTCTAAAGTTCCTTTCAGCCCCTTCCAGATATCCTTTCTGAATGCATAGTGCTCCGTGAGGATGTTTATTCTCATCTTTGCTTCAACCACTTATCCACTCGAGAAAGTAGAAAGTGTCTGGTATAAGTTTACAGTGATTCCATAGTTTATGATAGCTATGAGGCTTGAAAAAAACGTTGGTACTGAATGGTGCTCAAAAAGCTCTGGTATTTTATTTTCTTTAAGTTCCTTAGTGCAGGAGGAAACCCAACTGCTTCTCTTGCTCAGGTCACATGATTTTGTAGGCATTTTCATAGCTTCAAAATTATAAGCCACTGAGAAGTACAAAGGGCCAACAACCATCTCAGCAGTCTAGACTCCAATCTGGTTTGCAATTAAGCTCTTCCTGGGGGGCTTGAGGAGCCTGATTACAACCTAAACTCAGAAGGACTGGGTTAACTAGCTCTCCTGTATCTAGTGTGTCTCAAGAGGGTGTATGCACACTGTGGGCTTTTCTGAGAGCCATTAATGTGCATCTGAAGATAATTGGCTTTTTGGCTTGAGACCATTTATCTAAATTTATTATTGTAGTTAAGTCTATCTGTAAAGGAAGAGGGTATTTTTAAGCATTAAAGCAATTTTAATATGTTGGTTATGAAGTAAACTTTAATCAGTAAAGATGATGACTATATTGTGTGTAGGAAGGGGTGCAAATGTCTTATGTGTGTGAGCTTTTTTCTTTTTAAGAGTGATATTATTTATTTTCATGAACATTAAACAAAATCAATATAAAATACTTAGAAGTAGAACAGTTTAGGAGAAGTATTCCTCCTGGACACCCCACGTGTACATGCATGGGAAAAAGAGTTTTAACTTGAGAAGGGGCTGTGGAATTGACTGATTAGTATAGATCAATATTTGTGAAGAATTTTTTTAAATGAAACCTCTGTGCTTCCTTTTATTGAATTATGACAAAAATTAAAGTTATTCTTTAACTCACTGTTGTCTAACATAAAGTTTGAGTTGTGTTCTGAGGTACCTCCAATATTTTTGCATAAATAATGGATGTGAAAATACTAATGTAGACCACAGTGTAATAGTAACACATTCTGTTTTGCATCACATAAACTTGTATTATATATGTGCTGTGCAAACACATGTCTTTAAATACCTATTCATCAGACTGTAGGAGAATCTGGTTCAGTTTTGTCCCTCTTACCTCGTATATTAGAGCACTTCTTTTAGAATTATAGCATATTTTGCAGCAGGAATTTGCTTGATAGCTCCTGCAGAAGTTCTTCAAAAGTGATTGATAATTATATACCTAGCCTTAAGATTAAAAAATACCCCAAAAACCCAAACAAACAAGACCCCATCCCCCCCACCAACAACCTCTAAACAACAACAACAAAACCCACAAAAATAACCCCTGAAGTACAGTCCCTTTTCTTCCAAGTAAATGCTCTTGCTACTTAGGTGTGGAGTCATGGGTAAGTACGCAATCTGGTCCAGTTAATGGTCTCTGCATATAACAGCGCTGAATCTCTTATCAACAAAGGTTATATGGGCTCTGATCTAGTAGGTGTGCCCTAATAATGCTTATACTATCAAGTCCTTGAGATAGATAAAGGGACTTGTGGGGTTTGTTGGGATCAGTACCAAACTTTTAAGGTCTGAACATGCCTAGGACTATGCATTTGGGGATGAGGAAATTTTACTGGCAAAAGCCATAAGTGTTTATGGATCTCATGACTTAATTGGTCTATTAGTTTTGGTGAGGTACTTTGCTTGACTGGAGTAATGCAATGTAAGTGTATAACTCCTTTAGGAAGGGCTGGCAAGAGAGGAAGGGAAGAAGGGTGCCTTACAGAGATCAGTAGTGTAGGAGATAACATTCCATAAACCTAGGTAGTGATAAGAGGGAGGCAAAATTCAGAGAGGTCTGCTTTGTGCCTTAAAATCAGGAAAATCAAGTGGGAAAAACATTAAAGAGCGCATAGAGTCATCCACATAGAAAGCAAAGGACTTCACTGTAAAAGAGAGAGTAACCTGGGGGCTGAGAAAGGGTTGGTCCAGATAGTTCGTGGTATGTGCTGGTCATGGCAGATGATGAAAACACCTACAAAGAGTCTGAGCTCTAACTTTCTAATTAATAAGACATTAATTTGCTGAGATTTTGAAGGGTGAAGAAGGTATCTTGTATATACGAGAGGGTCCTTAAAAAGATAGAGTTCACAATGACAGTATAAAAATTACAAGGAAAAAACCAAGGTTTAAAGTAGGCCAATAAAATAAAGATTTGGTATACCTGAAAGTCCTGGAAGTAAATTGGAAGCAGAAAAATGACTGAAGGATATTTCTGAGAGACAGAACTAACAGGCTTCGAAAGCTATGGAAAGATAATGTCAAAAAGGTATTGTTTATTGCATTTTTGTCACTGTTTGAATTGTTGGTGAAAAGATAATTAAGCAAAGCAGTAGTAAGATAAACTACACTGTTTCAGCTAGTCATAGGAATATTCGGCTAAATATCATGAGGAGCAGCAAGTAATTTGAAAAAAGCATAGTAGAATACTTGTTTGAGAACACACAGAAGATGGAAATGTGTTTGCCTTTTATATATTTTTTTATCTTTTAAAAGAGGAAAATGGAACTTGGGGTGTTACCAATGACTCTCTTAAATTCCGTAAAGAAATGTTTTAAACTGTAAGTGGCACAGATGCATGAGAAACTGAGAAAATGTCTAAGTATTGGTTTGGCCAAAAGGTTGTACTCTCAAAATAACAGTCAGTGGCTTACTAGAGGGCAAGGGAGATGATTAATTTCTCTGGTCTAGGGCATAAAATGCATGTTTATGAAAATTCCTGATGATACCAAACTGGGAAAGTCTGCAGTTACGTTGGAAGACAGGATTAGAATCAAAAGGTTGTTAAATTGGAGAAATGGTCTGAAAAATACAATGCAGTCCAGCAGGGACAAATACAAACTTCTGAAGAAAATAATCCTCTTCACAAACACAGTGTGAGGACTGACAGGCGAGGAAATGATGTGAAACAGAAAAGCATCTTCAAGTAGGTCATAAGCTGAGCATAAGTCAGGAATGACACACTGCGAAAGACAGCGACATTGTTATAAATAGGAGTGCCTTTCTGTAAGAGGGGAAGTAATTGCTCCTCTGTAGTTGGAACTGGAAAGCCTTCTGCTGGAGTACTGGGCTCAGCTCCCATTGCTTTGTATCAAGAAAGATGTCCTGAGGAGAGCAACACAAAGATCACTACTTGTGAAAACAAAGTGAAGGAATTGGGGTTATTTTATCTCAAAAAAGAGAAACTTGAAGAAGAACCCAGCAGTTTTGCAGAAGCCATGTTCACAGTTACAGGAGATAAGGAAAAAGCTGTGCTTGTTCTGTAGGCTCTGGTAAACATGAAGGAAGTTGATGTGATGACCTTGAATCACAGCAAGGGAAATTGAACTAAAAGAATTCTAACCAGAAAATGAGCTTACTGTAAGGCTCAATTATTTTTAGGGAAGCAGTGCAAATTCTGTCTTGAAGAGATTTAGAGTGTAGGAATAGTGCATTATAGTTGATTCTGGCTTTGTGCAAGAGTAGGGGCCAGGTGATCTCGTAGGGTTCCTTGCACATATATTTTCAGTGAAATTAGAGAATTAGGTGACTGCCAAATAGGTTTTAAGAATATTAAGTCTAGACTCAGCTCCCTTTATTCATTTGTGACCAGCTTCTTGAGCTAGTTGTATCTTCCCTGGGTAGCTGATGAACTAAAATTAGGATCTGATCTTTTGGAATGGGACTCAATGGGTTCATTGCTGCTTTGACTTCTAACGTATTCATGTGTTTCTTGTATTCTTTGATAACAAGGGGTTGCAGAGCCAGGTTCAAGGCAGTTTGTACTTACAGATTAATATGACTTACTTTTCCTGTGTTTGGTTATGAAACTCAGTCGTAACACTTCAGAAAATATTCAGATCATAATGAGGCTTTAGTGCTTATTCTGTTCAGATTGTGCAAAACTCTTCACTGCCTCGATCCTTGTCAGCATGCATTTTGAAAGAGTAGAAATATTTTATGCTGGTGTTTTCAAATTAGTATTTAAAGCCCAAAGAGTCTACCCTGAAAGGCATATCAATTTAGATGAAAAAATAATAGCTATTTAGATGAGTAGCTGGAAAACTTAATAAAACTTTTCATAAAATACTGAAAGTACCCGTTTTTTCAAGACATTCAGGCGGATGGTCCTTAAAACTGTAGACCCCAGCTCTGCGAAGATGCTTTGCATAAATTTTGCTTGAAGAATAAAGTTCTGACAGATGTACCTTTTCTGACTAGCAAATGACTAATCTGCCATATGAACTTGCTGTTGACTTTTGTCTGTAATTGCAGGGAAAGACACCTGGTCCTTCCCAACTTTGGTAGTCGTTGTTTCCTCACCTGCCTAAATGCTCTGTCAAAGATATTCCTAAAAGTTGGCTTAGATAGAAACTACAGTTAAATTTCAGCTCTGTCAGCAAGCCAACAGTACCACTCAAATGTGCTGTTTATTAGGCTGCCTCCTGGTCACAGTTGAAAACCATGGCATTGGATACATCCCTTGCTGTAGTGAGTACAGGACACTTTACACAAGCAAAATAAGCAAAAGAGTAAAATGCTCCTCCCGGGCATTCGTTCTGGCAGGCCGAGCTCTCCAGTCTGAAATGTGTTCACCAAAGCAGCTTGTCCTTTTCCCCAGATTAATATAATATGATATTCTGCTGCATACTCACCATACAGCTTCATCAGCTAATGAATTACATATTGCTGTCCGTAGCAGTCTGGTGAAGAAACCAGCAATACAATAAAACTCTGTAGAACAATAATCTTCTTTGGCTGCTGTATTTCAAATATGTGTGTGAGTGAAAGAGGTGAGGAAAAATCTCATCGATTGTAGGAAATGGCATTCATGGTGCAGGAAACAATCTTTCGCTTTTATGCTTGTTTTCCCTTTTCATTTCTGTCCTTAAAACACTGAATTACTTTTCCGTTGTGATGCTGGAGATCAAATACACTCTTTAAAACGGTTGTCGCCCACTTAAGCTCACAAAATCTCTCCTTCGTGTAGCTACTTTAGCTAGATTACGGAGTCATTTCACTGTAATTTGATCTTTTAGTTGAAAAAACCCTAATACTTGCTTTTGTTCCTTTAGAAAGTATTTGTACTGATGTTTGCCAGGAATGACTGTTCTTTTGTATACCAGAGGTTTCATTTGAAGTTTTGGATAAAAGACCTACGTGGACAGCCCTGCTGTTGTATGAAGTTCTTAGGAATGTTCATTTGAGAAGACAGACATAAAATGATGTTGGAGGGAACACATGTGAGTTAGATGCCAGTGAAGCACATATAACTGCTATTTAAAGTTTGAAACTATTTTACTCTTTCAAACTCTGATGCAAACATTAAAATTATTTTTTTCTGCTGTTGGCTTAACTCAGTATAGGAGAGGCAACAGGGGGACAGAAGCATAATTTGAGTTTTAGTTTTTGCATGTAACTGCACAATTCTGACCCAAATCTGCTGAAAATTCATAGACAGTTGTGGTTGAAATCAGCTGTGACTTGGCGCAGGAGAATCTTGCATAGCTATAATATTATGGTGGTGTTTGTGCTTGTGAATGCCGAAGTCCTCAAGTGATTTTACATCGCCTGAAACAGAGGCTCTCAGAGAAGCCTCAGTTACCATACATCTAGCTGTAGAACAAGATAGGAAACCCATCAGTCTTCTCTCAGACCTGAGCAAGACTGGGAGCGAAACAGCATTGCAGTTGGGTTTGCCTTGTTGTCTTTGAGCTCTGCTTGAGAATAAAGTAAAATAAATATGAATAGTTTCAAAGGAAAGACTTCCCCTTGCAATTTCTAATACCAGTACCACTGAGAATCATAGCTATTTAGATGGGTAGCTGGTAAATTTAATAAAACTTTTCACAGAACGCTGGAAGTGTATGTGAGTATGTGTGAGAGAGAGGAAGGAAGCAAAAATTGAAAATGCTGTTTTAAAAGGGAGAGAATGCCAACAAAAGAAGGTAGAGTCATGGTACTATTCTGGAGTTGGTATTTCGTATTTACTAATTGTGAGTATTTCTTTAATTCACAGAAATTTTCATGATGATAGACTGTGCAATTATAGTAAACATCTAAGCAACTGTAGGAAAAAATGGTTTTCTTCAGTGAATGTATAAAACGGACATCAGCTTGTGCCCTCCATCCCTTCCCAAACAAAACCCCCAAATGGCTTCAGTATGGATAGTGGGTCTTTCTACAGCCGTGCTTTTGCTTTATACATCTGACCTTGATGCTGATTCAGAAAGCAACACAAGTCATTCCACGAGGGTCAGTGTGAGGGCAAGAGGGCCAGGTCTGAGCTCAAACTGAAGTCTTGCTGGGCTGCTTCTGCATTCAGCCAGGAGATGTGTGTCTGGCTTTCTCTAAATCTTCTGGTATTGAGGCAGTGATGGAAGGACACGGGAGCTGAGGCAGCCTGCAGCCAGCATCAGTTCAGTCGCCAAGCTGTCCTGAAGGAGGTGTGTAGGCTCTGATGGTGACTTAGCCCAAGAAGCAAGACTGCCGTAGCTTGTTACACCCTGCCAGACTCAAGCTGGCTTTGCTTGTGACCAGTGGTGGTTCATCCAGCTTATCACGAGTGCAGGTGTGACGCCAGCAATGTGGGAAACTTTGAAGTTAATTAAGTGTTGTGCCTGTGGAGTTTAGATGCCTCTATCTATAGTCAGTAGCAGAGTGAGGCTTCCATGATTGAATTTATTTGTAAATGCACATATTTCTTACTAAGTCCTGCTTCAAATACCCTTGAGCTTGCTTTTTTTTCCCCTTTCTTTCTTTTTGCCTTTTTTTTTTTACTTAAACTATAGTTTAACGTTCTAAGATCTTCCTCATGTTGACACATTTATTATCTAGTTTAATTTTATGTTATCCCATTGGTGGTAATGGTACTGCTAATTCACCCTTCCAGACTTTAAACATTAAATTTTGCCGCTTTCTGTTTGCTTTCTTTTCTGTTTTGTTTTACACTGAACTATTTGTCATGTTGACTGATGTTGTTTCATTGTATTTTCATCTCTTGGGTAGCTGTCTGTTCTCCCTGGTTTTATACTTAGATTATAAAGTGTAGGGCTGGAATTCATCTTTTTGTTCCGGATTTGTACAAGTCTATGTGGGCGAAGCAGGAGTGTGGAGTTCATATTGGCTACAAGAGTTCACATAACGGATGTTCTATTGTAGTTTGACAGTCCTTTCCCATTAGAAATTGAACAGTGTGACCTGTAAGACCTAGCAAATTGGTTGTAATACCCGAGTGTCCTCCTTTACATGTAAGTATATTATTTATGGCATAATGAAGTGTGATTATTGTCTAAACACTTTCCTATATTGAATACTAATCTGCAGAGAATGAGTGGCAGCCAGGAAAAGCAATGCTGGTGGGAAAAGGCGCTCTATTCTCCCCTTTTTCCTGCATCACAGTGTGAAGGTAAGAAGCTATGGCTGTTTGAACTACCTTGCTGTTGCACCTGTGTTAGAATGAAATGCTCTTTCTTACGGATTGGAATTGCTGCAGATGAATTGGAAGTACCAAAAACTAGTAAACTTCCACAATAAATTGTCTTTATCTGAGAGAAAACTGGGATGCTTCAGTTACATTTGTAATAGATCTCTAGCATGCTTCTAAATAGTTTTTAAATGAAAGTGCTTTTAAAATAGTCTTAACATTTATGCACATTTACTTAATTCCAGTACCTGGAATTAAGTAAGTAGAATATTAATCTCTGACTCTGAAAATACTTTACTGCATTTTTTAGGATGTTTCAACCTGAATAATACTTACTAGGTAGCTAATTTTATAAGAATGAAAACATGATAATTACCTTTATGGGTTCGTATAAATAACATACCAGTTACTCAGTGAATGTGTGGACTTTCTCTAAAGCTGAGAAGGAGAGGGATTTGCCTCTCGGCCACTCCCTTCACAGTGACAATCTGGGAATTTCTCTGTCCTGCACAGAGATTAAGTCCAGTCTTGGTAGGCAGGCTGCTCGCAAGCGGAAGCAGGTGTGCTTCCAGCACTCTCTGTTGCCTCCCAAGAATTCGTAGCATCTGACAGCTGGCCCAAGCCCAGTTTTTCAGTGGACAGGCAAGAATCCAGACACCTTTTTTTTTCCCTGCATACCAATTTACCTTTGCTGGGGAGAAGGCAAGAAGTTAAATAAGAACATCCTGTATACCAAATTGACAGGCTGGCTGATGCTTTCTGTTGGTAGAGGCTCAGTGCAAGAAACTCTTGATCAGAGACTTGGTTCCGTAATAAGCCGTAAGTAGATTAGCTAGTAATTATTACTGAACTATTTTTGGAGTGCACCTTAAAGTGCAGCCAACTAAACTCTGTTCTCGGTGCCTAAATGCCCTTACTTTGGTGTTTAGGATAGTTTGGATTACTTTCAAGAACACCTTAACTTACTTCACTCCCAACTATAGAAGTGTGTTTGCACAGTGAGAGAGAATAGATTGATACCTACAGGACTGTAATTTGCCTCCTGGACTGGTCACAGAAGCTCCCATATTAGAAAAATACTCAGTATTTACAAAGTAAAGATATTTAGTGTTCTTTTGTAAAGTTGTGGGGGTTTTTTTGCACGGTGATAATTGCAGAGGTATTGTTGGTCTAATAGCAAATGCAGTGACTTGCACTCTTGAGTATTTATTTTATACAGAGTAGTCCTTGAATATCTGTGAGTGAATTGTGTCATCTTTTTGCTGACATCTGCTGGTGAACCTGCATAACCATCCAAGTGTTTCACCACATTATTTCGCCAGAGGGAGACAGAATATGCAGTATAATATACTAGGAAGTCCAGAGCCTGCTTGATACAGTGGCAGAATTTCTGTGGAGTAGTTCCAGGATTTCCTCTTTTAGACTAAGTTTAACAAAACCAGAGCTTTATCCTCAGAGATAATGTTATTTCACAGATCTTTAGCTGCATCCAGTTTTCTGTATGGCTATTTTTTGTATATGGATATTGATGCATGTGATCCATATATATCTGTATGATATATGTTGATATTATATATGGAAGTTTACTCTGGTAAGTAGAAACCACAGCCATTCACATCAACTTTTTTTTTTGAGCTTCAGTCAGGATCAAGCTGCTGCTGCAGTATATTTTGTATGGGTATAGAAATAGGAATGATCTTGAACACCATGCAGTATCAGAACTGAAAAATGTACTGAAGCATTTATAATAAAGAAGTAATTCTTGCTCTTTGTACCTTACTATTTTAGATGTTTTCATTAACTAAGTAGCTTCTTTTTTTTTTATTATTTGGTTATCCAGGTAAGATGTGATGAAGCTTCCGTAAGGTATTATGCTTATCTCTTTAAGGATGTCAGACTATAAAATCCCCCACAAGCACAGAGTTTACATGGCTTAGAGTGTGAATTTCAAGAATACTTCTCTAGATGCTTTCATTTTGGCTAAATGTAAATAACAGTGTTCCTCAATTCTGTTTTTTTCTTCCTTTTTCCTCTGAAACACCCCCACAAACACAATGTAAGAGTGTTATACAAATGCCAAGGCAGAGAATGGTGTAGGAGAATTTGCAGATGTAAAGGAAGTACCCAATGATGATGAACATCTTTTAGATTTTAATATGGTAAGTGCGTCATTGATTTGGGGGAGGAGTTTTTTTATTTTATAAGGGTGTGCTACTACGTCTTTCCTTTCATCACAGTTTTCAGTCTGGCCTCAAATGAAATTCCTGCAAAAACCTTCAAAAGCTTTTCTTGCCTTACTTTGTTTTTTAATCTTCTCTGCGTCTTGAGCATTCTTGTGAAAATGCCTCCAAGCGTTGTACTTTGGGGAGTACAACCCTTTGTACAAGCAGTTGTACTTCTAGTAGTTAAGCAAACTCAGTTTCCTTTGGGAACACTTGGCTTTTGCTTGTCATGTGTTAAACATGAGTCTTCTTTTCCTCAACTTCTAGTTTCAGTAAGCATAGAGTGGGCTGATGTGCACTATGAAGGCAGAAAGGACCAGTAATGAAAGGCGTAAACATAATGTATGCTGAATTCTGTCCTGCTTACAAGCAAAAAAACCCTGTTTTTTTTCTGTAGGGAGAAAATTCTGTGTACACGTGCACTTACTGATACACTTTTAAACTTTATAGTGATGATAGCACTTAAATTTACAGTGTGACATGCTTGCTATAGCTTTACTGATTCAACTGAAAATATATTGGGTTTGCCTGAAATTTAGTCAGATTTGCCTGTGTTTTCTTGATATTTAATACTTACTACCAAATTTTGGAGATAACTTTTACAGTAATTTTCTAACATGACCTGTGGTAATGATGCATTCTAACTGAGTTCACTTTTGATTCTCTTGCTGTTTTGTGCAAAACCTAAAATTAAAGAATAGGAAAAAAAAAATAAAAGCCCCGCCTTTTTTTCCTGCTGTTCTGCAGTCCTTTCTACATAGTGGACTAAGTCAGGAAAGAGGAGGACTTGCCCTGTAATCGTGACATCTCTCTTGAACAACTACAGAATTATATAACCTCCCAGCCCAGAAAAAAGCAAGCATGTTCTTTATTGTTCCCCATCAACACTGTCAGTTTAAATCCTTAGGTTTCTTCTGTTTATGAAGCAAGATGTGCAGATGATATAAATGCTGAGGCAAAACCAAATGGCTTCAGGAAGAAGATCTACTCCAGTGATAGCTCCAGCTCTGAAGACACAGCTTCAGAAGGTGGAAGTGAATGGGCTGATCCGTGTGAGGAGGAGCTTTTTTCTCGAACTCAACTATAAAAACTGCAGAGTAGAACAGATGATTTAAAAGTAACATGAGATGGAAAACTATCCTTCTTGAGGGTCTGTAGCTCTAAAACAACAACTTGAGTTTCCTCTTCAGTTAATGGATTCAGATGTGTATTTATCTTTCTCTTCTTGCTTATTTTATAGATGAGGACACAGCTGTCCTGTTGAAGATTTTTTTTTTTCCCCAAAAAAAACCCTGTTAAATTCTTGGCTATTTGAACTAGACTAGATTGTGTTGTCAAATCAAGAATGGATGTGCATGTGCTTGTCTTAGTAGTACCACTGCTTTTTTGCATCTTAATTGCAGTTATTTTCATTCGTAACTGTAGCCCTACCACTATTACTATCTTCTTAGCATCGCAGTGTCTACAACTACTTCTGCTATTCAGAGACTTCAGCTTTCTGCACATTAGGCTTTGTTCTTTAAGAACTGGGAGATAAATACTTAACACTGTAATCTATCAGTGCCTTTCTGAATGCAGGAGAAAAGCATGAATGACTTGTCCAGTCTTCATTCAATAAATCTCATAACTTTGAAGTAGGAACAACAGGGTTGTGCTTTAGAGACTTACAGAAACTGTGTTTTCTATCCTATGATTCCCCCCTCCCGCAAACCAACACTGAGGATACCATGGTTTGTATTTTTGCTAACTGGAGAAGCCAAGGATTTTTTGTAGGTATGGAGGCAATGTGGGGTTTTTTTCCTTTTTTTTTTTTTTTTTTTTTTTTTTTTTTTTTGTCCTTTTTAGCAACTTGCCAATGTGGGGCAGAAGTTTAAAAAGTAACACCAAAAATAATAAACCACTGGGGTGATGTGTGGATTGTTGTGAATTTTGTAACGAGTAATGAGAATGTTGTCTTGTTGCAGATGATGGCATTCATGTAACCTGCAAAAGCATCCTGTACTGAACTTGAGCCTGAATGACTGAAACTATCTAAAATGCTCAGAGTGTTCAATGTTTTAAATGCAAAGGGTCAGTGCTTCACTTGAAAGAAATCCTGTGGCTGCTGCAGTTAGCTGCTGTTGTGGCTGTAATTTAGTAAATCTCGTAGTTCATTTTGTGTTTCTGAGAGAATGTGTGGGGCAAGTTCTGTGTGTGGTGGGTGGGGGTAGGGAAAGTGATGACTTACAACATACATGTGTGAGTGCAGTAGTGATTGTTGCTTTATGTGACTTGCTTTTAAATTTTATTTTGTTAACTTAGAAAGTCAATACATTGTCAAGTCGCATCTGTACAAGACTATCAACTCCTTGTGCTTTTAACACATTATGCAAAATGTATAAGCCAGGAGGAGCAATATTTGCAAAACTAAACATTCTAAGTTTTCACCAACTCATAGTTTAAAAAACAACAACAACTAACTAGTCTATACAATAGCAGCATGTCTATAACATCAGGAAGTGCAGAAAGTCCAATACTGACTTGAAAAGCTTAACCATTAATTTTGACAGGCAATAAACCTCATGAGAACTATAGCTGTTTGAAATGTGAGCTGAACTGCCTTTGAAATATGTTCTGTGCTAGAAGGGTTTTCTGAGTAACTGGGTTTTGTTGCCTTTATTCAATTGATAATGTAAGAATTTAAATACATGGTTGGAAAACCATGCCATTCTTTGTGCAACGCTTTTGTTGAGATCCTTACTTAAAATGGGATTGGTCTGTCCTTACCCAGGGACTTTCTTTTGGTCCTCCTCTTAGACTATGTTTTGGGGTTTGTATTCATACAACAACTCTTTTGACACTTTACAGTTTCTTTTCTTAATTTATTTGCAGACTTTGGATAGATTTTTTTTTTATATATATTTTACTTTCTTCTGGAGCTTCCTTGAGAGGTTGTTTAGCACCTGCACTGAGAACTAGTTAACTGTAACATGAAAGTAAAAAAGAACTTCACACAAATTCTTGAAATCACTACAGTGAAGAATGGAATAGAACTTCATTTGAGAACAAGAAATGACCAAATGGACATATTTCAAACACAAACTTCAGCTCAGTTAATTTTGGCTAGAGCTGCTTCTTTGGTAAGAAAGGGCTCAAAAATAACAAAGGTGTTGCTTATAGTTACATTGTGGCATGTAATAATTCCAGCACCTTTGGGGAAAATAAAATCGTATATTGAGCTTGGGCAATAATGAATTGTCTTTACTTGTTTTCATAGTTTAATGGCTAAAGCTCTAAAGCTTTCAGTGAGAGTTGAAGTGTGGTTTTTAGTTTTTCTGTATGGATAGAAACACACACAACAACAACAAAAGCATTAAAGGTTGGCATACGCTGAACCGCACTGTGGTATGAAGCGCATTGCATATCCATAGCACTGAAGTATCAGTTTTCCATTCCTGGGCTGAAATTTGTTTCTACTTTTTGCTTCAAGTGGTTGTATTGTTCTGATTTCACGTACACCAGAGTAACTGATTTTGTTTTCTTGTGGAGTTACTTAACACCGAATAAAAATATAAAAGGACAATTGGATGGCGTGTGCGTGTGTGTGTTCATTTTCTTTGGCTAACTTATATAACTTAGCTACAACACAGCAGTTAAGCATTAAAGATTCTGGAGAGATAGCATGAGGTATCTAATTTGGGAGTGCTTTTCATTGCTGTAATTTTTTAATCTATTTTTTCTTCTTTTTCAATACAAGGCAGGAAAATGAAATACACTGCATATATTCTTAAAAAAAAAAAAAAGACAAGCAAACAAAATAAGCTTAGTCCCCACTTTAATTATTTCTGTAGAAAATATCATAGTCTCATTACGAAAATTAATTTGTAATTACAACTTCACATTTAGAGAACATGAGACCTCTTTAAAAAAAAAAAAAAATTAAAAACCATACCCTCTCTCAGAAAACAGTTAAAGAACTTTTATATAGTACAGGATCTAAAATAGCAGGCTTCTATTCCTGCTTTCAACTTGTGTTCAGCCATCAAATGGCCAGTATCTCACTTCTACATTTAGAAAAACTGCATCTGTGACAAGAAAATGCATATTCCTAACTCCATGGCCGGACCCCTATACAAAAAGGAAAAAAAGACCCAGTTTTCAACAGCTCACATTCAGCTTGGTGGAGATATGCGCATTGTGCTGCTGCAAGTTTACAGCCATAGTGAGTTGGGATTCCGTGCAGAATGATTCCGACTCTCCTGAATTAGAAGTGCAATGAAGATAACACATAAATACACACTTGGGAAATAATGGAAAGTAGTTGCTGTGTAAGGTCCTTGGGTCAATACTTTTGTTCACTAGTATCTAGCATGCTTTAAACTTGGTAGTTAAAACTTTCAAAGGCATAAATTATTTCTAATTTTCTTAAATACAGCAGAAGTATATTTTCATTGTGTTTATAGAAGATGCTTGATAAAAGAATTAAGCAGCCAGGCCTTTCAGTTATTGTATTTGAATTAATATTAACTCCACATATCCTAAAGAATTAGTTTCCCATGTAAACAATGCTTCTATCATGCAAAACCCACTGTATAATCCTAGGCAGCAATTGCATCTGCCAGTGGTAGGGCAGGCTTTAAATGCGTGTCCGACTATGGCTTCATGGGAGTGCTGTCCGCAGTGAAAATCCACGGAAAGGTGCTGCAGCTCGTGGAGAGCCAGTCTTCCCTTGACAGTAACTCATTCTTTTCCTGCCAGCACCAGCATATTTAAGTATTATCCCCAATGAATTTGTCATCTACCTTTCACATACAGCATCTCACATAATTTTATTTTATGACCTATGAAACTAGTAGCAACAAGACTCCAGAGGTTTGGGACCAATGAGACTTTGATACATTTTAGCTTTCTACAGTAAGATATCTTTTCCCTTCTTCAAGCTGCTTTTCAAATGTATTACAACATACAAGTGCTTATAAATTTTATGAGCTACCTCTGTGCTCTGATGTGATGATAATGGGATTAAAAGGAAAACCAAAGCTGACAGAGCTGGCAGTGGGTCAGCATGCTGCCAAGAACAAGTGACTGGGTGGCAAAACATTGGTTTCCCTGCCCTACTTCATCGTTGCGTATAGCTTCACCTATAGAGAAAGCACTGAGGACAGAGATGGAGATGAGAGACTTGCAAGTACGCTGCCTTCTCGTACCTGACGGCCTTCCTGCAGGGAAGTGCTTCTGGAAGAACTGTGTCTGTTACTGTAATGTATTTGCAACTGTAGAACCCAGTTAATCGAAGAACATGAGGAGATGCAAAAGCAGTAGTTGGTCTCTGTTTCCCTCTCAGTACAATGCAGGGTCACTTTTATTAACAGCAGTAACAGCTATATAACATTGCTACAACTGCTTTTCACATAAAGATTTTAGAAATTGTTAATGAAGAAGGCTTGACTGCCCATCATTTCTGTGTAGACCTTGTTTTCCTCACTACAAGGAAGCAGAGGCACAGTGAGATGTAGCAACTCTCCTTATATTACAGAACTGAGCAGTCTCAAATTCTTGAATTTCTTTTAAAGTCAGTCAGTCTGAACAATCAAGCCTGTTAAAAAGAATAGATGAGTATATTTTCATATTCGTTTCAGTGCTTTTCTTGTTTGTAGCCATGGAAATGCCCGAGCAAAGGGCACTACAGTACAGTAGCAGTACTGAAAGCAAATACATAAGCACTAGAACAGACTGCCTAAAAAAGGGACGCTACTTCTACCATTGGAGATTTTTAGGAACAGATTAGACAAATGTGTCAGAAATGATGTATATATAGGTATGTATACATACATCCTGCCTGGGAAAAACAAGGAACTAAGTGATCTCCAGACTTCTCGGAATCCTGTTTTCCACACAGGAACAGTTTATATCCAGAAGGGCTATTAAATTGATTCAGAGTTTACAGAGAAAAAAGAACAATTAGATTGCCTATAGGACATTAAAACTTGTGCACTTTTTCCTTTATCGATCCCCAACTTGTATTTGAAAAAAGTACTTGTTTGTGGTTTAAGCCCATCATCCAAAGAGTAATTTGCCTCATTAATCCCTACCTGCTCTCGTAGGCCACCCTGAGCCCTTCCAGATATAGGACAGAAATTGCTATTGAATTTTTCTTTTTTGCAGTTACTTTATTCATGTAATAATGAATGTTAAGGACTGTTATCATCCTTTTTTGTTCCTAATACCCTTTTGGTAGGATTTTTCCCTTTTTTTTTTTTTTTTTTACATTTCATAACTTCTAATTTTTCTATTGATGTCTGGCTTTTAATTGTCTTCACTTTGCAATGGGGTTTTAGCCCATAGTCTTTTGACTCTGGAACCCTCATTTATTTGACAATGAAGTCTTCTTTATGCTTTTTAAATATTTTTCCTCCCTTTTTCCTATAATTTCATTCAATACAAAAACATTAAATTCTTTGAAGCACTGCAGATCCATAGAGATATAATAATGGGTCTGTTATCTGCCCAAATTGAATGTTACTTGGTTTCATTCATCATTATTAGTTCTAGACAACAACTAATTTTTAGTCCAGTATTTTTTTTTCCTAGTGAGTTCCAGCAAAAAGTTACCACATGTTGGGTGCAATGCCTGTTGTGTTACAGAATTCATATATTTGCTTTTGGAAATGTAATTTAAGTTGTGCTTGCTTAAGAGAATAAATCTGCTATAGCATCCCAACTTTTCATTATGCAGCTATGCATAATAAAAACCTTGTTTCCTTCTCTGGTATGATTTAGTGATGAGTGAAGATCCATAACAGAAGTACCATGAAGGCTTTGTTAGCAATTATTTATGGGCAGTTAAGATTCTGCAATTCTGAGATACAAGCAGCAATATTTTTAGTTTGTATAGTCTTACTCCTTCACACCTTATTACTCATTTTGTCTTTCCTAAACAGCTTGTAGACGGCGACAGAAACAATCCAGTCACACACGTCATGTTTCAGTAATATCAATTCAAACGTGCTGGCAAGTCTCACAACTATCCTCCCGTACCTTTCCTGCTCTTCATTTTCTTGCTGTCTCATGGAGGGGAACTTTAAACCATGTGAGTCTATTCTTACCCAGTGGTAACAGAAGGGTTAACAGTAATGGTAGTTATAGACCTGGCCTCATTTTCCTCATCCTTTATCAGGCGTAAGTTCCTATAGGAGGAGGCAGCCTTCTGGGAGAGCAAAATGGTACATTCTCCAGCTATTCTTGATTCATCCCAAACCTATTAAAATGGTTTGGTGCACAGATGTTCCACTGCTAGTAGGAATCCCTGGGCAGATGGCGGCTGTGCTGGGAATGGACTGCTATCAAACCCAGATGTGCAAAAGATAGACAAATATTAGTTTTGTGTGAACAAAATTAATTTGTGATTAATTTGAAGTAGAAGAGCATAGTATTCTTCATTTGTCAAAACCATCACCATTCGCTTGTGAGGTATCGATATTTTTGATCAAGTCATCATCCTGCTCATTGCTACAAGTCAGCAGAAACTTGAATTTATTCATTGTTCCCTTTTCCTGTACCATAAAACATGCATTAGTTACTTTACCATACATACAAGTAATTCTGTAAAGCAAGGAGGAAAAAGATCAATGTCTCATCTCCATTCTAACACTTACCTTCAAGGGAGAACTTTTCCGTCTCTTACCCTGATGGACGGTAACAGAGATTATCCATCACTTGCTACACTTAGTATGCTTGCACTCTTGCTTGCATGAGCTAAAACTACCTTAAATGACAGTGATGGGAAATGAAAGCAGGAGCTGTTGGTCAGCTAGTATTCAAAGATGTGCAACTGTTGTACCTTCACAATATGCAAATCCTTGGTTAACTAGAGAAAAAAATATATTGAAATTCCTCCTAGTTTTATGACAGAGAATTACTGACCTCAAGATGGATAGGGAGCTGCACATCAGAGCTGTTTGGCTGTCTCTGCTTGCATCATACTTGGCTTCTGATGAATGAAAATTCAGTCTAGATGTTCCCATCACCTAAAAGTTTTATCAATTGCAAAATTGCTGAAGCTTCAAAACAGAACTGAAAGCCTAAGCAGAGAATGATTTCTCATGTCTACAGGGATAAGAAGCAGGAAGGAAGCTTGCATTTCTGTTTCTTAACTCTACCTTGTTCTAAAGGAACAAAGGAAGGACTATTACTTTGCATACTTTTTTCATGTGTAGTGTATTTCGAGAAATCAGTGAGGCAGAACACAGCACAAACTCTTCATGCTTTCTTGCAGAGTAACTGTAAAACGGGTATCACATTCTGCTGGCATGACTATGAGTTTGTATGACAAGAGCTTTTGAATTGAATGTTTTTAAAAAATGAAATTCTCTAGTATTAATCTATTATTAGACCACATAGATGGTTTTTTGCCCACTGGGTGAACATCAGTTGCCAATTTGAAGCTGCTCTATGTAGTACTTCATTTCTACACACCAGCCACGGGAAGACACTCTTGAACAAAACATCAGGATTGTGTCCCAAGAATTTTTACAAAATTAAGTATTTTACAGGTTTACCTGACTCTCGATGGCAGAGGACGATGATAACCACACTGAGTAAGTGCCACAACTAACTTCTTATCACACTTTTGAGGATTTACTTATAACCCATCTGTTAAACCAGGAAGACTTGATTTCTCAGTGTCCCCTTCTGGATGAACTTTAAATTTTGCCCAGCTGAAAAACAAAGGCACTAAAGGTCCCCTTTGCACTTAGTTATGCATTTATCCTTCCTGTACCTGGTAGTACCTGTTCTGTTTCCTTTCAATAATTAGGACATGCCATGCTTTCATGAGAGCTAATGGTGTGATGCTGTATTTAGTCACATAATGTCAGCCCTTTGGCTTTTACCAATACAGAGGAATAGTAATACACAGTACTTGCAGACAGAAGCATTATCTTGGATGGAGGTGGCTTTAACAGAATTGATGCTAACTGCTAATGCAAAAACTCAGCTTTTGCTAATAGCTTACAACAACCAGGAATGCTGTTTACCCTTTTCCATGAGTTATACAGTCATTCACATGCAGTAACTTTTTTAATATTGACTAGGCTGTGATTTTCTGTAAACATTTTGTGGCTGACCCTGGTATTTTTATGCTGCCTAGTACATTGGGACCTTAGTTGTTCTGTGTTTCTTCAGTGCAAAGAACAGTAAGAATTTTGTTGTGAGTGGGTAACAAAAAACCTACCAGCTGAAGAGTCATCTGTGGGTTGGAAATGGAAAATATCCACTAAAATAAATCACTTACTTAGAATGGGATCTCAAAGGTATTATGATTGTTAGGCAAAATTCTATCCTTAAATAAGTGCTGACTCAAAAAGTGTTTAAGCGCCTAACTCCTTGTGCGATTTGAAACTTTCAGCTGTACTCTATGTTCTGCTACTGCTGAAAGACTTCCTGCAGCATATTTTTCTAATAGCTTCTTCAGCCTAAATAATATTACAAAGATGGGAGTATCATTATTTCCTTTGGACACCCTCTGCAGACTTACAGAATTCATGACCATGTATTTCCATTCTGTTATTTACCATAGGAACCCAACAACTTTGACCCAAGTTTGATAATACCATGACGACAATACACTCTTCTGCTCGCTCCAGCAGAACTGATTCCCACTCTCAAAACCAGAAGGCAAATGTTCATATTGAAAAAGGAATTAGTGACAGCATATGCTCCAAAATAGTATGTCTCTTGCATATAAACAAGTTCATAATGCTTCAAAGCCATTTTGCTTTTATTTACTTTAGTAGTAATATGCAAGCTGTCTTGCAGAGGTAGCAGTGATTTTCAAAGAAAGGTAAGGAGAAATTAGTGCCAATCTTAATTGTTTTACGGTGATACCCATCTGAGAAATCCAGCAGAATAAGCGCTGATATTTATCAGTCTCTGACCCAGTCACAGAAAATATCTGCAGAGGTGCAATTTTTGATTGATGGTAAGTGTTCAGTGCCTAGTTCTCATCTTGATAATGACCTAATTCTCATCTTGACAGCATGGAACTGGTGTCAGTGGGGTCATGGTGCCAAGTACTTCCGTACAAGTTTACCTCAGCCTCTCGCGGTCTATTCAGGTGCAACTTGCCTGTATCAAAGCTTGAATAATTGTGGCTTTGCTCTTCTTGATACTGAGCTAATTACATTAACACAAGTTCAGATATTTCTGCATTTGCTACGCTCGACATTTCCAGTTTCAGGGTAGACATAAGAGATGTGAGGTGATGAGAGGCAGGTACTTACATCCTCGGTTAAGATGAGGGACAACTTTATCTTACTACCACTCTAGAGACATGATCACTGAGTCTGGGTGCAACGCGCATATGACCTTTGCAGCAAAAAGCAGTAACGAGTTTCAAAGATGATAAGGAAGCATGAGAGCTCTGCTCCTGTAAGGTACCGACTGCTTGTAACTCCTTTGATTTCAGCGTGGGGGTGGAGAGAAGGGGTGTGCACGATAGGTTCACTATGCAAACGCCAGAAGATGGAAGGTAAAGGTAAGAGAATGGAAAGATTAATCAAACATGCTCGAATAGCAATCACCACCCTAGAGCCTGCACTTTTGGCACTACAGGTCAGTTCCACAGAGCTATGGATACACCTTCGCTCGATGCCCCAGACCTTCCGCAGTCCAAACTTTCCAAACCCACCAAATTCTGTTTTCCTCGTAAACGCAGCCAGGAACAGAAGGGGAGCCGCCACCTCGCAGGCCCGGCCGCCCCGGCCCCCAGCGCTACCACTGGCAGTAACGCAGGACGGGCTGCTGCAGCCGCCCGGCAGCGAAAGAGCGGCTGCCCTCCTCTGAACGCCCGCCCTCAGTTAAAGCCCATCGCTCTCCAGCCCGCTCCGCTCCCCGGGACCACCCCACCGCCTCCGCCGCGCCT
>NW_010973342.1:1837272-1875037 GCF_000737465.1 Haliaeetus leucocephalus
ATGGGAGGCCCTGCGCCTGGCGGAGACGGCGCTCGGCGGGCGGGGGCTGCTCCGCCTCACCTCCGCTGAACCCGCCGCTCCTCCGCGGGCACCGGAGAGGGAGATGGACCGCCCGCCGCAGCCGCCAGCCGCCTCCTAGTCGTCCCGCAGCAGCAGCGGCAGCAGCGGGGCGGGTTGGGCATGGCCCAGCGCGCGGAGAGCGACGGAGGGCAGCGCTACCCCGGTGAGGCGTCAAAGTTTCTGCGTGGCTCTTCCTCCTCGGGCGGCAGAGCCGGCCGGGCGGCGGCTTGCGCTCCTGCCGGGGGCTCGGCCCCCCGCTCGGGGCCGGGGCGGTGGGTGTGTGTGTGTGGGGGGGGGGGGGTTGCTGGCACCTGTTGGGGTGAGGGGCAGAGCCCGGGGCGGGAGCACCCCCCGCACCGCACCGCACCGCGGCGGTGAGGGGCTCGCCGCGGGCCGGCCGGGCTGCGGAGGGGTGGGCGGCCGGTTGCGTTGCCCCTCCGTGGCCGCCTTAAAAAGTTAGGAGGAGCAGCTGGGCTCCGCCGGAGTCTTCCCCGAGCGGTTTACAGACCGCAGAGGAGGGTGAGCGTTGCTTCCTCGGGCCGCTGGGGAAAGGCATCGGTTGTGGGTTTTTGTTTCTTTTGCTGTTTTTTTTTTTAAGGGCAGGCCGGCAGCTAGGAAACCTTCGCAGTGTCGGGTCAGCCTCAAAGCCCGTGAAAAGCAAGCAACTTTCATCTCTCTCGCTGCTTCTCTTCCTAGTCGAAGTCTCCTAGGTGATTCCCAAAAACCAAACAAAATACAGCTAACATTAGCTGAAGTTCTCGTGACGCTGCTGCTAACTTGACGTGGCCTCGCGTTTTTCAGTAATATTGGGGTGTGTGCGGGGGAAAGCCCTGTAAACTGCCTCTGGAGCAGAGGCTTTAGAAGAACGCTGTGAGTCATTTCTATTGCCTGCCTGACATAGCAAAAAAGTGGAAAAGTGGTGAATGGTTTGCTTGTGATCACTCTGCAAGCACTCTGCTCAGAAGCCAGGTTCGTGAAGCTCACACTTTGTGAAGGGCGCTGGCAAGGAGTTAGGTAGAAGACTTTTTAATTAGGGAAAAAAAAAAATCCCAACTTGTTTCTTTTCTTTTTGCTATTAAAGTTTTGGTAGTGCTTACATACGTAGCCTTAATCGCTGTATCTCGTGCTTTGTCAAAAGCTAGACTTCTGTAGCCTCAGGAATTCTTCACTGTTGGCAATGCTGTGGCTGTTAGAGCGTGAACATAAACAATCTGAACCAAGAAATGTTTAATAAACAAAACAGGGTTTGGTGCTCTTGTGCACTGAGGTCATCTGCAGTTGCACTTCACAGCAGCAATGTGTTTCTTGGTACATGCAACAAAAATAGTCAAATGCATGGAGAGTGTAAACTGTTAATTTTTAAAAAATATTTTTCCTTGAAGAAGAGAAAAACAGCTGCAACTCTGTAATTGAGGAAATTCCTTGCTCTTAAACACTTAATAACAAAAAAAATTGCTGGCAGAGATAAGTGTTGAAGAGACAAGGCATGTGATAAAAATTGAGAAGTTAACTCTTTGAGAACTGAGCAGTATATGTAAACCATTCCTGTTCTCATTCCTGTGAGGCAAGAAGGTATAAAGCCTGTTTTGTAGATAGTTGTCTCGCGCTTCCTTCTAAACAAGTTTGCTGCCTAAATTGCATTGCAAGTCACAGCAAACTTGGAAGAACGTGGTTTGAATTGGCATCTTTCTGATCTTTGTTTTACTCTAGTAGTTTGGCATTGCTGTTAACTTTATTTAAATTTTACATTGAAGTGGGTTAAAAAGCCATTTTATTCTAGATCTTAGAAATTATAATCAAATATGACTTGCTCCCTCTGTGTGGTTGAGTGATACGCAAAGTCAAAATCTGTTTTAAAGCCTCTGGTAATTGTCAGAACATGTCTTCCTGCATGCCATGATCAGAATCTGGGGAATGTAAGGCTGTATGGACAGCTATACTGGGACAGGCCAAACCTCCACCTGTCAGACTGAAGAATTTACCTGGGAGAGAGCCTAAAAGCAGGGCTAATGTATGTTGATGTTTCTATGAAGTTCTGATGCTTGCAGTTCAGGGGCTTCCTGAGTTTGTTTAGGAATCCTCAGTCATTTTTAATTCCCTGAGCTTACATGTAAATTTCTGGCATCCACAGTGTACTGTGGCAAGGAGTTATGCAGGTCAGCTACCCTTTGCATGAATAGCTATGTCCTGATGTTAATTTTGAACCTGGCTACAAAACTATCTGGTGCCCCTTAGCACTTATGTTGGAAGAGTTAATGAGTAAATAATATGTACCTACCCTCTCATTGCCACTTGTGACCTCTGCTGTGTTTTCCTATCTCCCTTTCCCTTGTTATTTCTCTTCTGGGATATTCACACCATGGTTCCTGTAAGACATAGGATATTAAGACTTTACAAATACCAATTTTATTTAGATGATAATATATTTAAGTAACCCATGGGGATTATGCATGTTTTGCAGACAAAAATGCTTATTCTTTCTCAGTTTATTATTCTACTAATACTTTAATAATGCTATGTTTATTATGATAATGTTGCAATAATGTTATGTTAATAAATGATTTATGGAAAGAAGCTAATATTGGAGCACATGACACTTAGAATGTTTGACATCAATTGTCAGATTTTGCACTTACCAGTGAGGCAGCTAAAATAAGGAGTATAAATATCACTTCACTACATCCTTAAAAAAAATCCTACAACAACCTAATGCAAAATGAATCAAGGAGTTCTCATGTATGTTTTTGACAGCTGATTACATTTCAAGTTTTCATTTAAAGCCCTTGACGGGTATACTTCAAAACTTCCCATAGTTTTGCTGAACTGTGTAAAACCCTTGTAGCTTGTTGTTGCATAATTTGCTCCAGCAAGCTATAGCTGTTATGTGCTTCTGCATTTGCAGGCTGCCCATTTAAAGGATACCTTCCTGTTAAATTTCTTGCTTAAAAAAATACCAAACCAAGTTAAAATAGCTTCAGTACCCTGCATGGAAATTTATTTTCACTTCTCTTTGAACTCTCTTGTTTACAGAATTGTTTGGCCTCTTGAGCTGCTGTATTTACTGGCTCTTCCAAGGCTGCTTGAATGCTTACATTTGTAAGCTTAGTCGAGAAGAGGCATGCAATTAAACTAAGGGCTGGCTGCTACTCCAGAAAATCACTGAGCAGAAGTGAAGGCAGTCACTGGAGGAATTCATTATGGGAACATGCTTGTGCTATTTACCCAAACATCATTGAAGTTGTTCCTGGCTGATTACATTTCTGTACTTTGTTTTCTGGATGCTTTAAGAAGTATGAATTGTGGTAAAGCAAACGCCTGCACCCTTGCTTATACAGTTCCATAGTGTGTGTGTATGTGCTTTAGACTAACGTTGGGGCTGGGTGGGCTGGTGATTTAAAGAGCAATGTAATGTGTATGAAGGGGTGGGTGAGCATGGGGAAGAGAAAACAGTCAGACTTGTGTTAGAAAAATAAGTGAATCCAAGCAAGAAGGTCTGAGAGCAAGAGATCCAAGTATATGCAACACTAATGATGTCTTATGCTCCATGTTATGTCGTATTTGTACACTTTGACTGTCACAGTTGACTTCATGAAGTAGAATAGTTTGTTGCCTGTACTCAAGGATTGTCGTTGAAGGGGTTTTGTTTGTTTTTTTGCTGGCCCTTACAATTTTAATTTAGTGAACAGAGAGGTTTGTAATGTACACAGTTGGTATGCTAACTATCTCAAGACATCACTTCTTTAAATTGCAGAGGATGTAAACTTTTCAAACCACGGTAATGTGAAAAAAGAAAAGTTGCTATAGCAACTCAGTGAGAAAAGTGTATATCTTCACAAGATTTTTAGTCAAAACAATACATTTGAAACCTTGCTTATCCAAAGGATTAGGCAGTTGATGGATTGATTGATTTGGGTTGGTTACATAGTTGGCTGTTAGAAAGTTCTGAAAAGGTCTAAAAGATCCAGGGTTGTTTCTACTTGACTTTTCCCTACACTTAGGAGTGGGTTGAACTGGAGCGTCAGATCAACTAGTGAATAGCATTTGTGTAGTAAGCTAAAGAATTGGTATAGTATACAAAGTACATTTGGATTCATTAACTTTTCATGTGACTGAAAGCTTGTGGAAGAAATTGTTACAGTTTGGACCAGCGGAATATGTTTGAAATGTGTTTTCTGTCACTTACTGCCTGTCAGTATCACAATGCCAAAGTGTATTGATGGGCTCAGATCTAAGAACGGACAGTACATCAAACCCTGGTGTTTGGCAGGGCTTAGGTGCCATTAGCCAGTGGTTTGGAATTGCTGGGAGGAACCAGTTTTCCCAAATGATATGTTTGGGTTTTGTTTTGTTTTGAGGGGGAGGGGAGGTTGGGTTTTTTTGTTTGTTTTTTAAAAGTAGAATGCAGGGAGGACCTCCTAGAGGACAACTGGCAGCTTTAATTAAGTGCTACACTTGAGAGAGAATAGGAGACCAGAGGCAGGAGACCAGGCTTCAGGAACTGGAAAAAAATCTGTCTAGAAAGCAAGCTGTTTGCAAGATGGAAGGAGCATTCTTCACTCCTTCACACTTAGCCCAGAATGTTTCAGAGTGAAGAAACTGAAGCAATATGTGCATATTTGTTCTGCCAACTGCTGCAGGGTAATTACATTGCAAACTTCAGCAGAGCTGTAGATAATTTAACCATTCATATAGAAAGAGAGGATGTATGTAATGTCACAGTAATAACCATGTAGAGTTTTAAAGGGTCGGTGGTGGTTCTGGGAGCCAGGGCAGCAGTCCTGATGGTGTTCCAGTTCTATGAAAGGCTGCAGTTGCCCACGAGGACAGCGCATCTAATCTGCAGCTTGTACTCGACTGCCCTGTCTTTGAGAGTCGCTCAGATTTAGACTGGAAGTGGGGCACTGACTGGATTAACTAACCTGCTGGCAGCCCCTGGGGACACAGTGTGAATGTATATTGCAAATACGAAGGATAGCGATCCCTGAGTGCAGTAAATACAATGCATTTGCAAGTGTCAGTTTTACTGTACGTGCACTGATGAAGTGCATCATGCGTATTGTCAAAACGTTGGCTACATGAATAGCTTTAAAGCTCTTCAGATTTTGCATCTCTTGCTTAATGCAAAACTGATATATTATGCATTCTATTTCACTGACAAATTTATTACCAGTTTTATGGTTTCCAGAAGAGCGCTAAGAAATTCTGTTTAAATGAACACTTCAGAATTTTGGTCCAAGTGTATGGAAACAAGTTTTGTAGCTCCCCAACATCAGTAAATATGCATTTATGACTGTATAAAAATAAATTTCAAATATTTGTCTTAATATTGATATGGAACATTAAAGTACTGCAGTTTTTATAGTATGTAATTTCACTCTCCAGAGATGTATATGAAGCAAACACTGGCACACAAACTGCTTATGAAAAGCCTTTCATGCTTGACATTTTCTGGAAGCCTAATTTAAGTTGCCATTGTCCTGCTTGTTCAAGCAGGGGGAAGGGATAGTAATCACGTGCAAAAGAAGATGAATAACTTTTAATTAAAAGCCTAAATTATGACAGGACTGAGTGTACTTAAAAAAAAAACCAAACTCAAACAACAAACAGCCAAGAATAAACTGCAGCCTTTCTGCAAACTCATAATCTTGTCTTTTCTTTCTTTTTAACCAGTTACCAGTTGGGCCAAGACAACTGATGTAAATTTATCCAACTCCTTAAATGGTTTGAGCTTTCTGGGAATTCTGGATGCAAGAGTGGGCAGCGGAATCCAGGGCCTTCAAAACTTGAACTCTGGGACCCCAAGATCTCTCTCATTGCCTGAGTATGGGCCTGGTCAGCTGTCCAGTGCTTTAGAAGATTGTCATAGCCTTAAATCAGTGGATTCTGGTATTCCAACTCTAGAAATAGGAAATCCAGAGCCTGTTCACTGCAGTGTGCTAAATGTGAAGAGAAAGCAGTCAGAACCTGAAATTGTGCCTGACAGGGCTTTTCAGAGCGCGTGCACACTGCCGTCTTATGTGCCTCCACATTCTCTGACTTCTGAACATGACCATGCTGTGCGAAAATCCTCTACTTTCCCAAGAACTGGGTATGACACTGTCAAACTTTATAGTCCAACTTCAAAAACTCTGAATCGAAGTGATGATATCTCTGTCTGTAGTGTTTCTAGTCTTAGCACAGAACTGTCAACAACTTTATCGGTTAGCAATGAAGACATTTTGGACTTTGTGGTCACGAGCAGTTCAAGTGCAATTGTGAATCTTGAGACTGATGAGGCGCACTTCTCGGATGTTACCCTGAATTCTACTAAAGAGACCAATGATCAGAGCCAGCAGGAGTGTTGTCAAGAGACAGATGTGGACAGTAAACGCAAAATATTGGGACCTTTTACGAACTTCTTTGCCAGGTAATGTTTCCATAAAATATATTTGTATTTTAACAGCGAGATCCAGTAAGATCATAGGAGAAAGATATTGTGTGATACTTTACTTTGAAAGAGATAATAGCTTGCTATTTTAATTTAAATTGGTATTAACAACATATTTTTTTCTGTTCCAAGTAAGTAGGCAAATACTGTTAGGGACTAAGGCCTCTGAATCCCACTTTGTATTATCTTTGTGATATATGGAAGCATCTTAAATCTTCTTAAAAGATTCCCTCTACATTACAGTAAAAGGAGTTCTGAACAAGGTGTTTTTCCTTTGAACAAGGGTTTTCTTCCTGGCTTCTCCAGTGATGCCTTTTGTGATTTTGGCCAAAGTCCTTAATCTCGTGTCGCATAAATAGGTAAATATAGGTAAGATCCATACTTGTATTGAAGAGCTTTTGTTGTCCCACAAGCGGGGTTCGGTACCTGGTGTTCAATAAGCCAATCTTACACACAGAGCTGAAATACTTATTTCCTGTTTGTGCAAATATGGGTGCTAGGTGATAATTCCACAAAGCTAGCACATCACACCAAAGAACTACAACATATTTATCCTGTTACATGATTAGTAAAAAGCTGCCTAAATTTACGTTCGTTGGTTAGTAGTCACCATCTCATCTACTATTGGTTAGTTATATTTAAATTGGCCTCACTTGCAATGTAGATTAGCAGGCATGCTCCTTGCAAGTGTGGGGAGGCAAGTCTTCTTGGTCTTGAATTGAGTCAGTGGTCGCGATCTCCCCCTGCTGCCTTTACCTTTCCCCTAGTTACTGGAGTTTTTCTGACTTCATGTTTCTTTGGCAGTCATCCCGCCGAAGCCTTCTGGAGCAGGATGTTCCCTTTTTATCAGCCTTTTAGTTCTTCAAGGGCATAGTGGTTAGTAAGGTGTGATACGAAGTAAACAGGCCTGCATAGTGAAACTACTGAGTAATGGTCCTCCTTAAAGGACAATGCATCAAGTTTAACCCTAAATTAAGGAGTATCACCACAGCCTAGTCATTAACTCAAACATATGGCTGCACTTTGACATTTGAGGATTCATAAGTGCTCTAGTCGTGATGGAGTATTTTATTGATCAATATAAGTGTATGAAGCTTAAAATACAAATACTTGGCAAACACTTGCATGACTACTATGATTTTTCCGAATCTCAGTTATAGTTTTGTTAATACCTTTTTTTTTTTTCATTTTTATATGGAATGAGAACATCTGACACTTTGTCTCTCAGTTGTTGAAATGAAAGCATTGGCCACTCAAAGCAGTTATGTGACCTCTTCTAAACACAGCCCTTGTATGAGCGATAAGGTGTTCTAAATGCAGTTACCCAGTGACAGTGGTGAATGAGGAAAAGGACTAGTCTACTTTTTGGGGTTTGGGTTGTTGGTGGTTTTTTTGTTTTTATTTATTCAAGGCCTTCATAACATCTCTTATTTTTAGGATATAACATCTGAAGTATGATATATTTTGAAGAAACAGTTCTAGAAGTAAACTTTAGCCGCCAAGCAGAGTTGGCTGTATCTAACCTGTTTTGAGGACCTAATCTCTTCCTCATGTAAATTTTTTTTTTTGCGTGAGACGAATAGGCTGATATGCACAGACTGATAAAATACTTAGAGAATTGGCAAATGACATTCTTTGAAAGGCTGCCTTATTTGCAAGCTTAAGAGAAGCAGTTTCTTTAGATCTACTAAACTGGCTGAAGCCTTCATTGGTTTTTATTCTTAGGTTAAAGTAGAGTACTGTGCAGCAGAACTTCTGTCATCAGTCCTGTTTGAGGTGCTGAAGCTTTTGTGGACCTCTGTCTGTTTGTTGCCAAGGAACCAGACTTAATTCTGAAGCAGGAGGCTTCTCAGCACTTCAAAGCATGAACTTTTGTTACCCATTCTGGTAGCACAAATGCTAACTCGAACAAATGCTGTCCTTCAGCCTGGAGGGAGCACAGTAAAACAGGCACATTTAGACCCTGCTCAAAGTAGGATGTTTAACCGCTTCTCAACTTTCCTCATCCAACAAAATAAAGCCATCTGTCCAAATTCTGTTCTAGTGTAGTCTCTAGTGGTTTTGCCAGTGTTACAGAAACCGTGGTACTCACTAGACTGAGCCTTTTAACCTGAATCTTTTCAGGTACGTTGAATTCCACAGAACAAAAACTGTCCTTACTGCCTTTTAAATGGGGAACAGGTAATCTTGGTAACCACATGATGTCATCATGAGAATAAGAGGATTAAGTTCAAACTAGGTGATTGGCCTTGAAGTTCCAGGTCCTCTGTCTGTAACCTGGCCTTTAATATCCTTCACTTTAACATCCACTTTCTGCTCTGTTTTGAAAACAAGAGTTGCTCACTTTTTTGTTTGTACTTGCACACCACACCCCCATATTTTATGCATCCTTTCTCTTATGTTGTGTGACCTGGTGGTGAGTTTCACAGGTATTGGACAAGCAGGGAGCTTCTGAAGGTCCTTCTGTGCCACAGGAAATACTGCCTATATTTATGCTGTCAACATTGTTAAGGATCAAAACATGCTGTTGCTAGTTTTTGATGATATTTGCAATCTGCCGTCCATGGGATTGTAATTGCTGCTTCTAGTGATCCCATACAGTCCCTGTTCCCTGGAGTTCCTATGGGCTCCTTGGATTCCCAGGGCTTAAATGAGTACTTCAGTAAATGAACTTGGGCCCTGCAGTGTTTTGTTTGAAAGTAACTGACTTCTAGGGGCCTTGCTACCTAGCTCACCCTGCGTTGTGTGCCAGGGTTTGTGCACGGTCTTAGACAAGGAAGTGGCATTTGGAATAGTATCTTTGAAGACCAGCTTGCTGAGAAGGGAGCTTCTTAAAGTAGTTTGTAAAAAGTGCTGCAGTGGTAGGTATAAACAAAGTCCCAGAGAGGAGCATGTTCTTAGCACTTCACTGTGTTGAAAGGAGTTTCACTTGAGATTCACAGTCTTGCAGGTTAAGTGCATAAACCTTCCCTTTTGAAAACCACGGATGAACTATGGCAGGAGAAAGCCAAATTGCTTTGGCCAGTGGCTGGCACATTTGTGTACAACGTGGCAGAACAAGCACTTGAGTGGTTTGTACACAGCCTTTCTGTCTTCCAGCAGCCTGATGGTCATGGAGTAAGGTTGCAGTGCAGGGGCTCTCGGCCTTAATCTGCAGGTTTAGCTCTTTGAGGGCTCCTCTGAGTAATGGGATATGGGTTTTGAACCACTGAGAGTGAAGATGAATCAGCTTAGTTTTTGCCTAATTTGTTGACATTTGGTAAAAGGAGAAACCTTGTTTCTTGAAATAGCAGCTGTGCTTGTATTGAACCCTGTCTGTCATCTGAGAATGTGATAGTTTCTCCAAACTTGTCAAGACAGAGTTTGCTCTGGATACGTCAGTTAAGATTTGTGGCTGCCTGTAGAGATAATACTGACAAAAATTAGATGCCTGCAGTGCTTGGTCACATGCACCTAAGCTGCTTACGTATCAGTTAAGGGTATATCTTCTACAGAATCAAGCAAATGCTTAGAGAAGCACCTGCTTTGGAATGTAAAATTATTTCTTAGCACTCTCTAGATTTATTTTTCCTTGCGAGATCGTATGTATGTGTGCATGTGCCCTACGCATGGTTGTGTGTTCCATATTAGTTGTGGCAATATCTGTGGTGTGTTACAAAGGGTTGGTGTTGGCTTGGGGCTGCAGTTGAAAATTGAGTTGTAGAGGGGATCGAAGACAGGAGAACCCTGTTGGCTCCGTGCCTGTCAGTCCCGGCACCTTCAAGGGCACTTGGGGATGGAGTGCTCCTGCCCTGCCTTCTTGAGCACTATGGTGAAGAAAGTTTCCTGGGCTGCTCCTCTGGCTCAGTTGCTGTCTCTTCAGCAGTTTGAGGCTCTGAAAGGTCTGGTTGTTTCCTCAGGCTGTTACATGCCTCTTTGGGTGTGGGAGGAAGATCCAAAGTGAGAAAAAGAGACCGCTTTCCTCCTTGTTTATGCATAGCTTTCCTCTTGGAAAAGCTTAAGGCACCACAGGTACAGTGCCAGGTGGAGTACTAGTGCTCTCATTAGGCTCCAGGTTAGCACATGAAAATGGATTATTGCTTCTGAAAGCAGCGGTAAAGCTGACTGCTGACAAAGAAACCTGACATGTTGGTTGTTTTCAAGTGTCACGCATACTTGTATCAGCTCTAAAAGGCCGGAGGTCTTTCACATAAAGCATGAGTTTGAATTAATTCCCTTCATTCGAATATACGCAGGAACTTGGTTTGAGAAATAGTATGAGCAAACAATTGGCTGGGAGACTAAAGAGTGGTGACTTGTCTGTCCCTTTGCCCTAGTGACCCAGAGTAGCGTAGCTTAGTGAGTTTTACCTTTGGACTTTGCTTCCGTATAGTACTGCTGAAACACAGACTTTTTAAATGTTCAGGTTTTAAACAGCTTTGCTGAATCAGGACCATTGTGATCTCACTGTAGAAGCTGTACCTTTCATTTATCGTTTTGGAGACTGAGGATGAGGCTTTTCATGGTTACATGCAGCATGACCATGAAAAGGACTAGAACTATGTTCAGTTAAATAATAAGCCATGCAGTTACCTTCCTTTGTAATGGACTAGGAGAATCCTAAGAATCTTTACTTAGTCCGCTGCTGTGGATATTGTGTATTTTTCCAGTAATCTGGATCCTCTTTCTTTTCAGGCTGCTCCTAGAAGTTTTTGATCCAAATGTTCTAAGTAGCAGGATCTCAGGAAACCTCTAAGGAGAATAGGAACAACACATGAAATAAAGGGCTTTAAGAAGAATATTTCATTTTACTGTTTCCAAAGAGTCTCTGTATTTCTGAGAGAGAGCTTCTCGAGCAGGATTGGCATCCTATACCATACATAGAAGCACAAACCTAGTCCAGACTGTGGCCTTACTTATAGTCTGATAAGAAAAAGGGCTTAAGTTTCAAAATAATAGCTACTGGTTTCAGCATTAAGTCTGAAATCATGTGAATTTGATATGTTTATATCACAGATACACACACATATGTTCTGAGGTGGCTCATCACACATAATTTGGAGTTCTGAATTTAGGAATTAGGTCCATCGATAGCATAGATAAGTCACCTGTGTTAATGAATAGGACCCTTTCATGATGTCCTGTTGCTTTTAATGAGACTACAGCTTATTGTACACTCTCATTTTGGTGTTAAAAGGAAGGTCGAATAACAAGGAGCATTATAGTGTTGATTCCCCACTTTCATCTCCCCATAAAGGGAATTCACTGACCACAGAAGGGAATAGAAAGGATGAAAATAATTATGATTGAGTCATCTGAGATATTAAATTTTATATATGATGTTGTCTCCTCTGCATGTTTTATGTTAAATGAAGCCTATTAGATCGAGTATAGGCTGTTCAGGAGGAGACAGGCTGAGAAGAGGACTGAAGTGTGTAGGAGGAGGGACAGAAAGAGCTGGATGCGCTGTGTGGGAGGATATGAGTACACTGCTTTTAACCACAAATGAACAAACACTAGCTGAGCTGCAGGTGGAGTTGTCCAGAAGGTGGGAGGAGGGACTCCAGAAACCCAGCCTGGGACAGAGGGAAGCCGCATGGATACCCAACGCAGGCTGCTTCACTGCCCTGCGGGCAGGCTGGACTCCCCAGTGCTGCGGTTGCCTGACCCCCCCAGGATTCACTCTACTGTTGGAGGGAAAAGAGGAGTTTGGTTGCAGTAGTTCCTCCCCACTACTCTGGGTGCATTTTGAACTAATTGTTGCCAATAATGGGCATCCAACAGGGTTGGGGAGGGAGGAAGGCAACCAAGCTTATGTTTCAGTGGTGTGGAAAGCAGCATAGGCACTGAGGATCTGTATTAACAGATGGAAACAGTATTTCAGCAGCCCATGAGGTGTTCAGGTATATTCATTGGATGGTTGCTTCAGTCTTCACAATATGGTTTTTTGATACTACTAATTTGAAAGCCACTTTCTGTCTACTTGACACGAAAGACTAGTGGTTCTCCCCTCATCTGTACATACTATCATGTCTCTGTGTAGAACAAAAGAAAAGTTGCAGAATTTTTCTGAAATAAATATTCTCTGTCAAAGCAAATCTTCTATAGGTACAAAATTTGAGTTCTACAAAGATAATAGCCTTTTCTTTTGATAAAGGTTGAAAATTGTTTGATACAGTTTTCAGAATTCCCGTCCTCTAATTCAGTGTATGAAGTTTTGAACTTTGACATGTGACCTGTTCTCTACTAGGTCTTGAACTGAAACTGTCCACATTAATTTTAATCCCTATTTTCCCTTTATGTGTGGAATAATGTAACTTTTGTTTAGAATTACTGTTCTGTTAGTTCTTCCTTAAATTTTGCACTAAATCTTATTTGAGATGCAGGCCTTCAGAATAAAGGGAAGTTGCTTTTGCAGATAAAATTTGCTTTAAATAAAGTCCTGTTTGTGTGAGACAGTTTTGCTGTTGAGTAACTGAAAACAAAGAGGCTTGTTGAAGTTATTTGTTCATTATGGAAGCTAATGAAAATTTGCTCAGCAGTACTTTGAGTTTGAGTTTTGGTACAAAATTATGCGGTAAGTGAGGACTTGATGTAGTCCAGTTATTATTTTAAATAAAGTCAAATGTGTATTTTTCTCTTGTAGTGGCTGGTGGGAAGCATTACAAAAGTCTTGCACTGGCTAGTGAGTGAGATTTGTAGCACGGATGGGTGGTGCATGTTGCTTGCAGCATTCAGCTATAGTGCTTTGCCTACCTGCGCCCCCTCCTTTATCTCCTGTGTGAGGCTGCCTTTTGGAAAACTTACGGTTGTTCAGTTCTACGCATTCTACATGCTTGCTTTTGAATAGAAACAGTAAGAATTACATGCATTGTGATAGATATATACAAAACTCCAGGAACTAATTCAGATGAATTAAATTAAGGTCTGTTTTCATTCTGATTCATTGTCTATGTGAAGGTTTAGTGAATTAGTGGGTCAGAGGGTCAGATGGTCTTTGTATCTTCAGTTAATTCACAAGAACTTTCCTGACTTTTCCCTTTGTTAAAATGAGCTGTGAGAAGAAGTGGATGGGCACTGGGGAAGAGGGAGAATATCAGCATGATCGCTGCCATGTGACACTATCTAATCAAAATACCATTTAATGTTCAGCTGATTTTGTTCCCTCCCTTCCTTATCAGCAATATCAACTGTTGTAAGTTATTGCAAGTATAGAAATGATTAAAAAAAAATCACTCTGACTGTAAAGAATACTTAATTCAGGGTCAACATCGTGAGGGAATTTTATGTACTCTTAGAGATTCTGAAACGTGCAGTGAGCAATGTGAAATTAGATGGAATAAATACCAATTCTTTCTCCTTGGTTTTTTTTAATACTGTCTCCCTTCCTCTGTTATGTAATCTGTGGAGAAGTTGGCATCAACGTTAAGTTTTGTTTTTAAACATCTTTATAAAGGCTTAAACAAGAAGTGGTCTGTTAATAAAATTCTATGTATGGATGAATACTTGTTTAACAGAAATAGTATATGGAGACAATGGGTTTTCTGGAGCAGGAATATGTGTTTTTATGCCTTGCTCTGGATATTCAGAGTTCTGTTAAATGTTGAGTTTACTGGCAGGAAAAAGAAAAAAAAAATCTATTAATTCTTCTTTATGAACTGTTAATCTCAGTTTGGGCATTAGTTACATTGCTGTTTTAAGGGGCTATCCATATTAAGCCTCTCTTTGTAGTCATTAAGTGCATCAAAAGTTTTCGAGCCTTACTGTAAGTAAAGAAAAAACCCTATGGTAAATAAGGAGTCATTCACACCTTACATTGACAACTAACAGAATAAACACAAGAACTTGGTAACAATCATGAGGTAAGACATGATATTTACTTAGTGCTTGGACTCCACTTTGTGAGCTGCAGCCTTTTGCAAGTACAGAATCACAAACCAGTTTAGGTTGGAAGCAACTTCTGGAGCCAGCTGGTGTAACCCCCTGCTCGGTGCAGGGCTGACTTCAGCACGAGATCATGTTCCTCAGGACCTTGTCCAGTCAATTGTGAGTGTATCCAAGGTTAGAATTGCCACAAACTCTATAGGTTACGTGGTCGAGGATTTATCTACTACCACTGTGATTTTTTTTTTTTATCCAGTTGGAATTTACCTTGCAGCAGCTTGCTGCTTTGCCTCTTGTTTTTTCTGTTTACATCCTGGAGAATGGTTATCCATGCTAAATGAAACCACCTCTCAGCATCCCCGCTTCTATGTCGTAGACCTCAGCACCAAGCCATCGTAATGGTCATCCATTGGACTTCCTCCAGTTTTTGATCTCTTTATTTCCATCCAGGGACCCCAAACTGGTTACAGGTAGAGTCTCATGGCTACCAGCTAGAGCTTTTAATCATTTTTTCCTCTTGATCTTGCTAATATAACCCAGTCCATGTTAAATCTGTATTGCTGCAAGGTCTTACTGCTGACTCGGGTTCAGCTTTTTACATAGGATGATATTTCATGTATTCATTCCATGTTTGATTTGTGTGGTAATAGTACTTCAGATCAATGAAGAAATCTGCTTTCAGACTCCAAGAATAGAATTTTGGGTTATTCTGATAACATTGGGATAACTGGGAATTTTGCCAGCCAGAAAAGAACCATTATGTATAGCTGGTTGACTCTAATAGTTTGAACTTGGACCCAAATGTTGCCTTTGTATGAGAGCCCTAACTTGCTGAAACTCCTGTTTCTGAGAACTTGGCAGCATTCACATGGTAGGCTAGCAGAGCGCATCATCCACATACAAAATAGTTCTTGGTTTGCTACAACCATTCCTAACTCCTACGCATGCAGGATTACTGTCTGATTTATCTTTTCATGTCTTTGACATTTCAGTGGAGGCAGCTCTGCTTTGTTCTCCCCTAAAATGAGGGCTACCCTCTTAAGAAAAAAAAGTAAATGCAGAACACCGTAGTCTTGATAAGTAGTTTATCAAATCCTGCTTTTCCCCCCCGAAATCTAAAGAGAGATTTCCAAGTTACCCTGTTGCAAGATATCAGGTATCCTGTACTGCTAACTTGTATTACTGTCTCCCTCAACTGTAGAAATCTTTTTTCAGACCTGCAGGTATCTGTTACCCTGTAAAGTGTGATTATTCTTAGTTCTTACTGAACATACTGCAATGTCAGTGGTTGGAAAACTTTGTTTATAAAATGTGATAGGAATTTACAAAACATGATTTGTCATTAGTTACCTCTTTCATAGGTAGGTCAAATTCTAGGCTGTCTGGCTCTACTTATGTTGGTTTTGTTTATCAATAAACCAAGCATTGTTCTTCCTTTACCCTGACCTTTGTCAATCGCCCAGAGAAATTCTGCAAATCCTGCTTTTGTATGTGATTTTGGAATCTTATTCAAAGCTTAACTTTCTACCTGTTGATGAAGATTCTTTGCCATAGCCAAAATATTTGGACTTCTTTGATGATATTTTGTTCTGTTGGTTGTTTTGGGTTTTTTGTTTTTGTTTTTTTTGAAATAAACGTGTAGGTTGACTGAGAGGTGATCTGGGGTTGGGAGGGGAGAATGCAAGAACTGGCAATCACTGCATCTAGTGAATTATTTCTAGAAACCAGGGTTACCTGGTCATGGGTACTAACTGTTAGCTTCTACCTATGGAGAATGTATATTCAGGGCTTTGCAGGAGATTTTGGTAGGTCTCCTGACAAGAATTTCTTGTCAAGTCCATCAGTTCCCTAGTCATCATGATTTATGTGTCAGGAGTCTTGTTCTTCCACTAATCAGGTAACCAAAATTCCTGTTACTGACTTTTCAGGGTTTACTTTCTGTGCCTCTGCAAGTTGTTTAAGTGGCCAGAGTGCAAATTTGGAACATCTAGAGGTGAGAATCTTTCTTGTGTTTGTTGAGGATAAGTTGTGAAGGTTATGGTTAGTACAGCATACAAAAGGTCATTGAAGGATGAGAAGAAAACAATGTTGTTATACCTTTTGCCTGAACTCTGTAATAGTTTGAGAATGTTTCTTAGATAGTGTTAATTTAATTTGTGCCATGCCAGGTCAGGTGGCTGGCCACTTTTGCTCACAATGCAGCAAATATTTAATAAAATTTATCTTAATATATTTTTTGCTTAATAGGTGCTGTACATTATTTAAAATGTTTCAATGTAGGTTTCTGGATGCCTTGTAGCACTGTGCTTATGTGCTTGACGTGGGTTTACCTAGTTCTTATGATTAGTAACTGCTTACTGTCAAACTCTTTAAAGTCCATTATACACAGTACGACTGCCTTTGCATAGGCTGACGGGCTTAAGACCTTAGTGCTCTTTCCTCATGTAGTTTAGAGTTACCAGGAAATTTCAGGATCTTCCTCCAGAAGTAGCTGAAATGGACTTTGACTTGTGTCTTTTTGCTTCCTGCTTCTTAAGAATGCATGCGAGTCTGATACTCATTTGAAATTGTTTTTCAAGATAATTTTGTTCTACAAAATCTGAACGTTTTGAACTTTATTCACTGTTCTTGTTTTTCATCTGCTCTACTCATGAGACTGATAAGTCCTTCCAGTTAATTGGCACGACTATTCCAATTGTTTTGTCTTCTGAAAATAACCTTCTTAATTGAAAGACTAATTAAAATTTGGATGTGAGCATGCATCTTGAGAGCAGGAAACGTTGTATGTGTTTTTAACACTTGTAACAAAAATTTACCTGCAATTGCGAATTTGTTTTGGGAAATGCAGATAAAAAATTGGATCAGTCTGTGCATGAGTTGGGTCAGTGTCTATTTAATTCTCATGCATGTTTCTTTACAGCAACTGTCTCTTTTAAGAGTAAGGAACCCATTTTTATTTGCAAATATAATCTCTATGCTAGGTCAGTGTTAAAGTAGTCTACCACAGAGCAGCATATGCCATCTCACTTTTCTTTTGTTTGGAACTATCATTTCGTGCTGCTTTCCAGTAGTTTGTGTACTGTGGAACTTTGTCTAAGGAGCCATGTCAAAATAGCAACAGCAAAATAGTTTAAAATCATCAATTTCAATACTCTAATCATGAAAACTCCTAAATCCTAAGCTTCTGTACCCTTTTATGTCAGGCAACTGGTATATCTTGGGAGTTCTGGGGAAGAAAAACACCGTGCATTGCCTGGAAGCCCAGGTGCGGGGACGGACTGTTCACACTGACAGGCATCAGTGGGTGTATGTATGTGTGTCTGCCTCCTACACCTCCACCCTAATGACGGGTACTGTGTTGGAGCCCGTCCTTTTTTTCTTGTTTCCACCTGTCCTTGACTCCCATAGTACTGAACTTTAGGGGTATCTTGAGGGGCACAGTATTGAGTCTGCCTGGCTAGAGAAGACTTTGAGACTTTTCAGGGAGGAGGCTTACAGCTGACTTTAATATCTGGAGTAGATTGGCAGCAGGAACCATGACAGCACTGTCTCTGCTCCTTTTAGTGGATAAGTGTGTATACTGAACTGGGGGGAGTGGTTGGGAGGGATGACCTTTTGAGAGGTGACTTGACGTGACTAACCTTGCTTGGGACAAACCACAGCTGAAATGTGGAAAAAGTGAATACTTGAATGCTTGTGGAGCAGCACTATGAACTTGTCACCTGGCAGTAGTTGCTGGCAGTTGTGTTACAGGCTTCCTGTCTTTTTAGAAAGAGGGTCGGACTGAACTAGATAAGCTTTCTGCTTTGGTGGTGGTGCAGGACTTTGTTTAAAAGGATAAACTTGAAAAAGCTGTAATAGATGCTGTACAGATACTTTTGGCTTGATTTCTTGTTATTGATGTGGTTCTAATATTTTTAATTTTTTTATTATTATTATTTGATTGAGGCTTCAGCCTAACAATGACAGTACACAAGGCTACATAAATCCTGGCAATATATGAATGTGCAGTATGTATGTATGGCAACTATTCAGTAAGTTTATCTTAGCAGTGCTTATAGAACCAAAACGAAGTGGTTCTTAAGTTTTTGTTAAAATATAAGGTTTTCCTGACACTGCTGAAATTATCTATTGGTATTGACTTCCTCTCTTCCCCACAAAAAAGGCAGTCGGGCAGATCAGTATACAGTAATGGTGCAGTATGCATATGTTCAAGCAAAAGATTGTTCGGTCTTTCTCCTGTATCACAGGATGCTATTTGTATGTATGTAAACATTAACTCTGGAGTTAGAATTAAATTCTCTTCAGGCAGGTAATTCCTCTCCACAGCTCAATTAAAATAACAAGGTTAAACAGCTGTCTGGTGCCAAGTACTGTTTTTAGGGGACTGTGCAAAAGTAATTTTCTCTTTGAAATGTGATCTCAATTTAACTTCTGTGCTTAGTTTTCTTAAAATAAGCAGCTGCAGACACTTAGTGTAAAATAGCTAATGCGTTCAATAGGAATGCAAATGTAATCCATGACACTTTAATGGCTCCATACTAATGATACTGCAGACATGATGTATCATGTCAGATATTCCTGTTAATATCCCTGTTGTAAATCAGCATGATGTCCTCTAATGGTTGTGAAGAGGACAATGAGACTGAGACAATGATCAGCATGTGATCTTTTCTTTTAAGATGTGTCAACCCTTTTTACATTCAAGATCTCAATTTTTGTATCTTAAAACACTTGTAATTAAACTTGAGACCTTTTACCCTAGGATTTCTGAGCTCGTCTTTGGAGTGAAGAACTGTATGCTGTTTTTTCAAATAGAGAATTTTTGTTCCTTGTTAACCTGTGTTTTCCATTAGGTAAGATCTCCTTAAGTTACCTTTTAGAGTGGAATTTTTTTTTTGGTGAATTATATTTGCTCAGAAGTGAGACTGCTTAGTACTTTTTTTGAAAATCCTAGGGAGCTGTGTAAGCATGGGAGGAAAGGAATTCCTTTTTGCACTGTGGCAGCAGAGAAATGAAAGCTTTTGCTATGAATTATTTGCTCATATATATATGGCAGAAATCATTACTTCCTTCCAAGGGAGTTGCATATTTTAAGGGTCTACTTTCAGTCCAGAAGTCTCAAGTAGTGGTTTTATTAGGATCCTGTGGTGTTGTCTTGATGTACTGCACAGCTCTGCAGAAATCAGACCAGAGAACATTCCATAGTATTTTTTTTCCTTAAGTTTTCTAAAATTAGGTGCAGAGGGAGCAGCACCTCTTCTGCTTCTTCCATGCCAGCCCAACTGTCATGTGGTTTACCTTTGGCGTGTTCCAGTCTGAGGCAAATCAGGGTTTAACAATACTGTGTGTCCTCAGTCAAAGCAGGAACAGGTTGTAGTCTGCAGTTCTACATCTGATTGTGCCAATTTGTGGTTTCTGATAAGGTTATGCCTTTTGGGAGTTTTGAGACCTTTTGGAATGGATAAAGAGTGTGGACACCCACAAAACACCAGGACTTAGGCACAGACAGAGAGCAGGGAAGAAGAGGAAAAGGAGAGTAAGTTGCTCTGTACAGAATGGGAATTGTATATTGACCGTGCCTGATGCTTTCAGTTCAATATAAATTTTAAATTATAAAAAAAAAAAGTGAACTGGAAATCCCTGAAATAGTACAAAGGGAGGAAGAGAAGCCTGGTGCCCTAGAGTGTACAGTGGAAATCACACAGACATAGAGGAGAGTGAGCTGAGCAAGTCCTGTGCCATCTGCTAGATAAACTGGAGAACAGATTACTTATTATGAAGCTCCCTCTAAAGGCAAAACAGTTAGGATTGCGGAATTGAATTGAAGGCAAATATGTGAGATTGACTTTTCAGGTTTAGTTCATCTTACGCAGGCACTTGCAGCAGGGAGCTATTATACTTTATTATTCCAATTAATCTTTATTTTTGCTCTGAGGATAAAGATGTACTGCCGCTCTTAAAGTCCCTCAGAGAAGATTGTTGCTTGTGTATACCTGTGCTAGCAACTTCTAATGTGGATAGATAGGGAGAGAAACTTGCCTGTTAGTCCTTTAATTTTCATGTTATTGCAGTGCTAATGAACTGTGGTGAAAGCCTTTTACTTGCAAAAGAGGATTTGAATGTGCACAGAACTGTCATGCAGGTGTGCCTCCTTATGGGGCTCTCTCAGGTGTCCCTGAGGCTCGAAGTTCTTGTTTTCTCTGAAGACAGTATGTAGTCTGGAATTTAGTTTGCTTGCTTCTGAAGTAGTAACAGTCTGAAAGAAAACCTTCTGCAAGAACAGCCAGCCTGTCTTGCATTGTGTATCCTATTTACCTGGAGTGGTTTTGATGATGTTATTCCTGTCATGTTTTCCTTTTTATTCTTAGATATATTTCAGAACTTGCTTGGTATTTCTCCATTTTAAATTAACTAAACATATGTATAAAAAGAAAAAAAACTCATGTCTGTCTGTTTGCATTTTATTTCCCTGGTAGCTGTCTCAAATGATCCTATAAATCCATCATCTCAGGCTGTTTTACATACATGTTACAAACTTGGGCAGGGGTAAGAAGATAATTACATGCAGAAGCCCTTCAGGGTACTAAATGCTCAGACAGAATGGATTCTTTATATTGCCAAAGTGAAGGAATTGCTGGTGAAAAGAAAGCAAATTCAACTGAGATATCTTTATTGGAAGTTGGTTTTGATGGTCTCTTTTTCCCAGCACTAGCAGTTGTAGTGGTAGCAGTGTAGTCAAACTTGTTGACTAATGCTCTAGTTAGCTTATAAATCTCTAAGTAGCATTACAGCTGTAACGATGAGCTACAGGAGAGCTTCATAACACTGAAATGGAGTATGCTAGTTACAGAGACAAAGCAAATCTTTGGTTTTGATCAAGTAGTTTACCTGTGGAATTATAATTTAACGCTTTGAAAAAAGTGGAAAGATGGAAAACATGGCAGTACATTTCTACATTTTCCATGCTATTCTTCTTTAGTGCTTTCCCTACAATTGTTTCCTGTACATCTTTATACTAATTTTTATTTTGTGTGAGGTGGGATAGGGGAAAGCTGAAAGGGGTTTGTAGAAGTACAGTTACTGCTTAGCTTTGACATCAGTTGTTATTGACTTGTGTGATTTCTGTACCTAAACACTTTGTTCTTATCTTTTAATATGATAAAGTTTCTGGTTTGGGTTTCAAGGTAACTGTACCCTTGTGATATAGAAGCATGTGATCATTTGTGTAAATATATGCATATTTAAGGATGGTAGTGCTCCCTATTAACCTTATAATACATTCGAGTGCACTCTGACGTGTGTGCCTCAATTGTTTTTCTCATATTAAACATTTCTCTTGTATTCCAAACAGTACTATCTCTGTTGATGTATTTATGATATTGTTCATGTTAGCTGATCCAAAGTGGCCAGGAAAAACAACTTTTTAGTGTCGAAATTGTTCCTATTGCAGATGTGTATTCAGCGCTTTTAGAATGTGATGCTCAATATAGTTTTATTTCCCAAACTGCCACACTTTATGAATAAGAAACAATCTGTACTTGGTGGGTCAACCCAGTGGGCATTAAAGTAGTAACTGTATGGAAAAACAGTAATGCCGTTCTGGAAGCATCCATAGTATGAGGGTGCTATAGCTGCCTGCTGATTGAAGGAGCAAAAATGCTTTTGTCTCAGTGAAATTTTTTTCATTTTAAATGAGGGATCGAAAGCCTATAGTCAAGTTCCCAGAAAAACCTACCACAAGGTGTGTAAATAATTGAGCTAACCTGGAGGTATCTGAATATTCACTGAACTAGACAGTAGGACAAAAGAAAATCTGTTACTTGAATAATCCAGACATGCCGTGGGTGTAGAACATCTGTTTTGCTCTTGGAGAAGCTGACTGCTACCAAAAGCATGAAGACTGGTCTGTACTGTATGTCCAGTTTTGGATAAACATAGTTGTGGTGAGAAGATGCAGGTCTGGCATATGGCTTTATGATTAAAAACTAGTAACATCAATAGAAGTAATGTAATTTTCAGTGGCCTTATGTCTAGCTTCATGACTGTTACTATGGTGTTTAAGCGGGTTAATTTGAGACATTTCAGAGAGACTTCAGAATTAATGTGTTTTGATAGCTGCTTTTAAGGTTATTCAGGAAAAATAATCTTTTATGAAAGCAGATCAAATACAGTAGAAGGCTGCTATGTCTACAACTTTTGTGATTTTTGGTAGTAGGGTGTTGTAACAGGCGGGTGGAGAATGTTTATACAAAAAGAGGTTTAGTGTTGTAGTCTTACTGTAAAAGAGTGAGGCTGAATGATCTAGAGGGAGGGTAAAAAAGGCGGCCATTTTTAGAAAGTTACAAATGATCTTTTTTATCTACTAAAAATTCTTACTTAACCAAGTCTGTTGCCTAGTATGGTGATAATACTGCATGATGTACCTCTTGAGGATGGGAAACAGTGCTTACCAGCACAACCACAAGAGGAATCAGAGTATGTGATTGGTATACATAAGGTTAGCAAATTGTCTATCCTTCTGTTTATTATAATTAATCAACCCTTTTTCTTAATCAAACTTTTTTTTGTAGGAATTTGTTTATCAGAAAGCAAAGTGCAAGATTTGAAAAACAAAATGATGTGGGATGGAAGTTGTTTGGAAAAGTACCCCTCAGAGAAAACTCACAGAAAGATCCAAAGAAAACGCAAAAGGTATTTGTTTAATTCTGTGTTAGGATTAGTGGTGAATGTAGAAGCCAGTTAAGTTTATGATCTGTATGAACGCCTGTGAAGCCTGTTTGTTTGAGTTGCGCACAATTTCTCGGACAGTATCAAAGAAGGTTCTTCATTGAAATTTTACTTCCATTATAACAGTGCCGTTCAAAAGAATGTGTTCTACATGGTCATTACATTGAGTACTCCATGAAAACACATACCAGTTTGGTATAAAGCATTTCCTGTGAAGATTCGAAGTATGTGAAAGTGTATTTGTTTTTTATAGTCAAGCTTAGTAGGTATTTTGCAAATCTTTCAAATTCCTTTATCTTGGTCTGGCTTTCACTGGTTTGTGGCATTTGTGTCATGGACTCATCTATAAGATGCTGTTTGAAGGGAAATTGTGTTCTGCTGGGCCTTGGCTTATTTATGCTTAAATAGTAATTAAAAATACATAAATTCAAAATAGAGTGAATGTGGTAGAGTGCCAGAAACTTGTGTTGGAATGCTAGTTTCACCTATTCCTTGTTTTCTGAAGTATTTGCTGTTTGGAGTTCAAATTTTCCATGTGTGAGCCTTGATGAAAATTCATTCCTTGACTTGAAATGTTGGAACAATATAATACAGTTCAGGATAAGTGAACGGAATAATTTGTTTTTCCTTGTACAGTACAGTCCAAGAGGGAGTGTGTATTGAAATTGAAATTGTTTATTGAAGTGGTTCCCTGAATAGAGAAAAACTTTAAAAGTACCAGACACACCAAAGAATTTAGGTTTTTCCCTGTCTTCATTGCTGCTTAAGTAGTTTTGACACTGGTTTTTATGTGTGTGTCTGTTGCTTATATTTGCCAGTAGTTAGATCCATGATTTGTCAAACTTTAGCAGCTGTTTCTGGGGGCTGGGGAGGGGCGTGAAGAGGTTATACAAAAACCTTTTCAGGCCTTCCTTATTGTGTCATAAGAGAGTAAAAAAACATAGTGAAAATCCCTTCTCTTTTTCTTTGCATATCACTTCTCAAGCTATAGCATTATAAAATTGTTGAAAACATAACTTTTCAGAGGACTGGTTCTACTACAGATGAACCCAAGCACATTGCTAGTGAATCAAATAACCTGCCTTCCCAATGGGGAAAGATCCTGTGAAATCCAACTATGTGGTTAGTAATTTATGAGCTGCTCTTTTGGAGAGAAGAAAACATCCTGTGGGAATAGGAAGGTTTGTATGGAGAGAGACCACATAGTAAGAACTTCAAAACCAGCTGCTGTATGTGAAATGACAATGCTGATTTGAAGGACTGTGCTGCTTAATTTAGGGTGTGTCATGTGACTGTTCTTAGCTGTAGCTAGGCTGTTAATTTAAATGAAGTTCAAGTAACTTTTTGAAGTTGTCACTATGATCAACCATTCAGGCTTTATCTACAGCTAGTCTTGATACAATTAAAAGTTCTGAAGTGTTCACCAAAGATTTTTGATGACACAATTGAAGAGGCTTAATAATTGCAGTACTCTGACACTTAGCAGTGTATTATAATGTAGTCATCTGTTCTTTGAAAAGTGGGTAAATACTTTATTAACATTTTGCTGCTGGTACTGTGAATATTTTTCCTTTAGATCCAAACTACCTTACGTCGTGAGTATTCAGTGTTCCTGGAAGAGTACAGCTTTGAATCGTATTAAATTTGTTAGAAAAAAGTAGCTATTAAAGTATTATGTGGTATGGCTTCCAACCATTAGTGAGTTTCTGGAAAGATTGCAAGTCTGAAACAACTGTCTCCAATGCCTCTTGGATGACAATAACTAATCCTTTCTAATTTGTTTGGCACTTTCCTGAAGTTATTTTTGACATGTAGACTTTGAGACGTGAGTAACCCTGTAAATAACTAATCAAGCCTCACCAGCACCCCAAAGCACATCCCAATTTAGGTTATCCCTCACGGGGTGCTTTGACAATGATGAAGTAGCACTTGTCTTGCAGTTTTTTTCCCATTTAGAGGCATGCTTTTAGCCCTTTGATTTGTGCCTAAAGAAGCTGCATATGTGTAAGTGGAGGAGGTGACAGTATGTGGCTATTGGGATGATGCCTGCTGGCCAACACCAGTGCTTTCTTCTTTCGGGAAAAAAGGATACTAGGCCAGAGGAATAAATGCTGTGACTCTATTTCTACCTTGAGGTATGTATTTTATTTCCATCGTCAGAAGAGTAGGTGCTGGAAAGATCCTTATCTCATGTATTGAAGAATTTGGAGGTATGCAATGAAACGTGGGGGTTGTGGAAGGTGGCTGTGATCAAGGTAAATGGTTAGTGTCCTAATAAATTATTTCAGTGTCTGCACTTTCTCCTGTGGGGCATTAAACAAGGTGCCTAAACTATTTCTTTTATGGGTGGCTGTTAATTGTCAGCTCTTCATGTATGCTTTACTTGAAATTGGGCTTGATTTTTTTTTTTTAATTTATTTTTCTTTCCAGAAGTGCTGGGGCCTTCCTTAAAGCTCAGTGCAATGGGAGTTACACTTGCATTATGTGAAATCTACTATAAACACTAGGTGCCCTGAGAAGCCAATTGTTTGGAGATGCAGAGTTGGTGACTGTTTTTGAGCTTGAGACTTCATATCTTGATCACCAGTGTTTCACTGACTTATACAAAGAGATGTGGAAAACATTGTGGAACACTCTTTACATCTTGGACATCATGGGAAATCAGCAGGGTTTTGAACCCTACTGTCTGATCTCTTGAGCTAACATAGTGATTTGTAGCAGCAAGTCACCTGTCACTCCATAACATGAATTTCTGATTATATTACACAGCTGGGCTTGTGCAGACTTGGTGAGAAAGAGTTAGACATTGCTCATGTTCTGCTGGGCACAGTTATCATGAGTATTGCTTCCGTGCCATCCCATAGTACACTTTATTCCTTCTGTCTTCTTTATGTGCAGGATTATCTGACTTCATTCATAGGACTCAGTGCTCTGACAGACTTCTTTCTAATGTTTCGTGCTGCTGACATGATGTACAAAAGAATTGTGCGTTGGTGTGCCCTTGTAACTAACTTTTTATCAGTCTGCCCTTTTGGGTATTCATCTGGATTTGTACTGAAGAGATACTCAGCACCCTGTTAAAGGGTTTCATGCCTTTTTACTGGTGTCAGAAAACTGACAGGCTTCTGAGAGTCTGTTACGTGAGATGCCTCAGGTCTGGGAAAGGGTGGAGATGTAGACTGTGCCATCCTTTTGAGCTTGATGCTTTCCCTCCTGTTCCAGTTTCTGCCTCTGTTGGTGCTGGTACTTGAAACAGGAGTTATTTATTGAGCAAGAGGCTTTCCATTCTCTGGCTGCTCAGGCTTGACTTACTGTTTCTTTTCAAGGAAAAAAAACCCAAATTATTCATACCATGGAGTCGAGGTCTTCCTGCAAATTGTGTGCTTACAGTCATGTTATTGTCTATGTGGTGAAATACTCATTAGTCGATAGATTGTAGGAGACTCAATCTGCCTAACTACAGAGGCTCTTGAGTGCTTCTATTAGCAAAATCTTGGTCTAAGTTAATTCTGAAAGGCAACTTAGAGGAAAGGTGATAAATTCTTCATTGTGATTTTTACTTGATTATGGTTTCCCATCTTGAAAAAAGGAAAAAATAAAATTCAAGTTGCATGTAACTTGTTTAGACTATCAAAAGTTCTTTGGATTATCTAAGATGCCACAAAATAGCCTGACTGTAGTAGTAGCTATGGTTATCAATTTCTGTTTGTATCAGTCCTCAAATTTCACATACCTAGGGAAATCCATTTGATCGTACTTGCTTGCTATGAAGCTATTTGTGCACAGGAACTAAGGTGACTGAGCCACCAAGCAATCCTTTTTCAGGTCAGCTTCTTTTGCTTCTGGACAGATATCAAAGAAATCCTTTGTGCCAGGTAACTAATTAGAGCCCTGTGACTATCCCACTAATTTGGCTGTAGACTCCTGTAGGGAGTTTGTTGGTATGTTAGTGGTTCCATCTTCTGATACCTTTATTATATGGATGAAAAATTATTTTTTTTCCAGAATGAGATGAACAAAGTTGACTGCAAACTTAAATAGTCTTCTGAAAGATAAGGATGATGTGTTTGTGTGCACATTTTTTAAACTTATATAAAGGGAACAATCTTTAAAATACATTTTTATTGTACATTGTTCTGATACTTTCCCCATAATAATCCTGTCTGGAATTGAAAGAAATTTGCGATAAAGAATGCTATTTTAAGATACATGCTTATGTAAAGTACAGAAGAGGAAAAAAAAGTAATTGAACTGTGAAGTGCTTAAAAATTGATGTTAGATGTACCAGTTCTTATTTCCTTCCTGCTTTCTACTCGTAAAATAAGTAAATAAATGATGAAAACTCCAGACTCTCAACCTTCAGTTGCCATTCACAAGTTGAATGTTGTTATATCATGACTGAAGATGGCTGTACATATACAAGTGAGCCAGGCACAATATGTGAAAAGTAGCATTTTTTCCTCTCTGACGAAAAGAATGGACAGGTTTTTGAGCACATAAGCCTTTTCTCAAGTGCTATAAAAACTCTTCTGACAGCACTCACTTGTTTAACTAGTGTATATACAACATAGTATCATACTCTGTTTCAACAATGTGGGAATTAAAATCAATACAGCTAAATTGCTGTTTGTCCTACCTTTAATGCTGACAATATACATGAATATTAGTCTTTTGGTGAAGAATAAATGTTGGCATATGCTAAGGTTGGATTGCTTTGCATGGTCACCAAGATTTTTTTGTATGTTTTTTATCCAGTTAAATGTTTTAAAGCTTAAAAGCTGTCAGAATAAGTAATTTCATCTGAGAAGCTGGAAGTGCATTTACAACGGAGGCTTGCATGAATCATTTTTTGTATCAATTATCTTCAGGAATCCTGCTCAAGCAGAACTGGTTATGCTAGTTGCTTTTGTAATTGATGTCTGAAAATGCACTAAAAGTCAGATGACAGTACTTCACTGAGAATAACCACCGAAGTTAAATTCTCTTCCCTTCCAATAGACTGTAGAGCTGAGCTAGGCTTTGTGGCCACTGTTTCTTTCAGGAACTCTTCTCAAGATTGACAAGAACAGCAGATGTAAATACCATATGTTTGCAACTTTTTTTTTTTCTCCCCCCAGTGGTTTTGTTAGTGAATGCTCTTGAAAAAGAAATGCCTTTAAAAATTCAAGAAGAGGCAACATTGTTCTTAGCATATCATTTGGTTGTCTTCTCATGTGATCAGTCTTCACAGAACTTGTTTGCAAATGGCCAGTCAAGATCTTGTGTATTAAGAGGCTAATGTGTATAGAGGAAAGTCAGATTTTTAGCTATATCCTACAGATGCATTACAGCTCTCTTCCCCAAAGGAGCGTCTTAAATGAATTTTTTTGTTCCTGTAGTGTAAGTACCTTTTTTCTGTAATAGGAAAATCCTTTTTTTAATCAGCATGTAATTTTTTTTCCCTTCCAAATGTGCTGTGACCCTGTGAAGACTGTTCAATTTAACTTTTAACTGTATGAATTCAAATAAGAGTTCAATGGAATGTCTTAATTTTCTTTGAGTTTCAACACCAGTAAAATTCAGCACATGGAACACTTGAGGCCTTTCAATAACAATGTTTACTCATAAATTAATGTCTAAATATTCTGTGATCTCATTTGCTGACATTCCATATCAGAATATTTAGAATTTCTAATGGCAGTTCCTTAATAATAAAGAGTAGCTATGATTTTTAACCTGGGGATTGTCATCTTCCCAAATGTACAAAGATTCCTGTTCTGAAAGCCATAGTGTGCTCTCGTGGGGGGGTAGGGGAGACTTTTTTTTTCTTTTTTTTCTTCCCCATAAGGATATGGTTTTAAATAAATGAATTGCTGGGGAGTTGGATTCCTGCCCTGAAGTCACCAATGATGAAAACAGTCTGCCCACCTCAGCTTCAGTGGAAAACTACAGGGGTTTATGTGCAGCTGTGGATAACAAGTTTGTCTGTGTGAGGCCCCAGGAGCAGGTTGCAGGCATGCAGTAGGTGGAGTGGCAGCATAAGAGCTTATAGCCAGGCTTTTCAGTACAACTTGCTTGTTCTGCCCTTACCACTACAACAAAGTCATTTGAGTCAGATTGTTCAGCCTTGATGATCACATTAATACAATATTGCTTCTATCATACAAGCTGCCAGCAGTGTGTTCCCACCCCCTCCTACCAAACTGTTTTGATTTTTTTTTTTTCCCAATTGTTCCTGTATTTGTTTCTTTAGAGGAGAGGGGGAGATGGAAAAGTCTCATTCTTTTTTGGTACCACTGATAAAATTTCCCAACTGGGCTGTCTTGAGATGGAGACACAATAGGATTTCTTTTAGGAGTGATGCACTACCAGGAAATAAACCAACATGATTTACCAATTGTGTTTTTCTGTAATAATTAGATCATGACTATATGTGGGATCAACATTGCAGTCAATTAAAATGAATCGTACTTAAGAGGCTTACTCTGCAGTATATGATAAAGTGAAAATGAGCTCTTGAAACAGCTAAATACATTGCTTGGCTCATACGTGATGCTTTTTTATGGGATGAAGAGTTAAGCTTCTAACAGTACTCTAGGAAAAACCTTTGTAAGTTTATTTGGGTCAGTTATTCGAGTCGATCTTCACTTGATTTTCCTTTTTTTTAAGCTATAATCCTAGTTGATTAATAAAATCACTTTACTCAAAGTCTGGTTTTTTTTGGCTTGAACCTATTAGGTGGGAAAGAGTTGCATAGCAGCAGCACCCAGCAAGAAATACTCAAAGAAATTACTACAACCCATGCTTTAGGCAGACACATAGGAGCTCCTGTTGAGAGCAGTGTGTTTTATCCAGGGGAAAAAAAATAAAACAACCACACAAAAACCCCAACCCCCCAAAATGCTTCCCCCCCCCCGCAAAAGAAACCCAAAACGACCAGAGAAAAGTCCACTGATGTGGGGAGGTTCTTGTGCAGCTCCATGTGCAAGAGCACTCCAGATGGAGGCTGTGCAGCGTGGCTAGCTGCTGCCATGTGTTCAGCTTCTGCATCTGCAGCCCTCTGCTGATGGGTGGCAGTTGTCTAAAAATACTGAGCTTTTCTAAGCATTGTCTTAACTATGCTTTACACTGTATTCGGATGGTCCATTCAGGGCCTTTTGAAGAGGAAGTGGTTAGTTAAAGTTGGCTGCTGATTCTGGCAGGAGCTAGATCTACTATTTTGGATAGAGCATTGTCTTCTGCACATACTGAGTTTGTCTTTGGATAGGTCACTGGATGAATCATTGTGACTAATGGCTATAGCTGTTAATGGCGGGCTCAGTGTTCACATGTAGACTTCATTCACACTTTAAAGCTTTCTAGGTTATAAACTGTCTAGTGCGTTGTTTCTGTTCTGCAGTAGAAGTCCGAGGGTGTAAATGAGTCACTTCCTGTGTTCTCCTCCTCTGGGTTCATTTCTACTTGTCAGCCTTCAAAAAGGCAGGATTTAGATGTCATGGTGTGCCCCAAGTTCCTTTTTTTAAGAATAAAGAAACAGAAGTGGAGTTGCAGTGCAAGAAGGCATAGTTACTGTGGTTAGTCTAAAACTAACCTATGCTTATTGTTGTTGCAATCTCTAGAAATAAAGGTGTAACTAATTTTCCCACTTAAGAATTAAACCCAAAGCATGCAAGTTGCCTTAATGCACTGCTATTTCATGTCTTTCCTTCTGATGCAATTAAAAATATTTTATTGTAATCATATGTAAAGGGCATCTAATTTTTGTGAAAGTAAATAAAAATAAGTAAAGAAAGGAAACCTGTTTTGTCACTGAAGTCTTAAAATATCTTTTTTTGAACAAGAACTGTACTAAATAGATGATTCAGCAATTGCAGTAGGCTGTATTACTCTACAAAAGAGTGTATTGCCCTTGTCCTGACTTGAAAATTACCTGCCTCAAACAAATCTACTATCATATTTAAACAGATAAAGCAAGAGTAATAGCTTCCATCCACAGTAAATGAAAGGGTAATTTAATACTATGGTAGAAGGATTGTTCCTGAGTATTTTAATAATAAAAGAATGTAATATGACCCACCCAGGTATTATAATCTAGCAGAGTCTAGCTGCCAAGTGCTGCTTTTGATGTTATTGGAACTTCTTCCCTTATGTTACGAACATGTGAAAGCACAGAGTATGTTACAAACAGCAGGCTAATAGAAAATAATAAGATTTGAGTATCAGTTTTAACAGTTATGACAAGCTACAAAGTATTTTTTGAAAGGAAGTGAGGGGTTTTTCCCTCCTTTTCCAGTTAAAAAGCTTTATCTTTAAGAAGTTAAAGCTTTTATTTTAGTTTCATCACTCTCTAAAACTCCTCATAAATTGTCTGGGTCAAAAGCTGTGGAAGCTGGAGGGGTCCTGAACAGGTGTAACAGGCAGTTTTTAAATTGTTAGTTGTTATTGCCGTTAAAATGGTAGCTGCTAGTCTCTACTGAAGGGTCTGTTTTAATGCCAGTGGTATGTTTTAGGGGAAATGCAGTAAGTCTGAAGTTGTCCAGTGAGATCATAAAGTTTGACAGTCTTAATTGAAACAGTTACTTTGTAGCCCAAGCTGATGCTTAGCGTTAGGTGGAATATAAATTCACATGGCACAAGATTATTTTTAAATGCAGGAAGCCACAAATTCATGGGAAAATGCCTGACTTTTGAGGATGAAGTACACAGCTCTTCCTACCCCCAAAATTTCAAGGCCAGGGAAGACAACTTTTCGGAAGACCTGATGCATCGCTGGAAGTTTGTTCTTATTTGTTGTTAAGTGAGAATCCAACGTGCATCTGGCATTTGCGTGTCTGCTAGTGCTTATAGATAGATACTTAAACACCTACATCTTTGTGTAGCCAGTAAGTTTTTTCAGTGTAGTAACCTTCCACCATGCATGCTGATAAGCAACACACAGGAGTCTTTTGGATTTTTTTTTTCTTCCCCCCTTGGGTTTTTGAATGAAAATAGAAGTCTGTAGAGAGCCTGGAAATACCGACACGTGCTTCTGAATGTTGCATCGCACAAATACTTGACAAAACGTTATTGTGAAACAAAGCTGGAGATAAATCCATAAAGGCAGGTGTGTTAGCCTTTAAATATTGTGGTGGAACTGCCTATCCTAACAGGAGACTAGAACTTGCATTGCTAAAATGTAAAATTGAGAAAGCTTTGCTAGACTTCAATATGTTATTTTTGTGTTAAACAGAAGTAAGCTCCCAAGAATTCTGACCCAAAGGTTTTCTTTGTCTGTCTTCCAGTTTATACATCTCAAACTTCATCTAAAATTAAAGAGGGGGGGGGGGGGGGGGGGAAGGTTTTGAAAAGCTAACTCTTACTATGCTCACTAGCAACAACAGACAAAGCTGATGTTCTTTGGCTCTGCAAAATGAAAGGAGTTACTGTGTGTGTGTTACTGGAAACCCTGAGGGTCTGGATGTAAGGATTTTAAAAAGCCAGACTGGTACTTTTTCCATAAGTGTCTTTCAGAAGAAAGATTGGGAAAATATTTCTTCAAATTTTATGTTGTCATTCTCCCTCTCTCAGAGGACGCTTGATCTCATTTTTCAATGTGATTTTATTACACGGTTTTTGTGCCAGTTAATAATTTTCACATAAAAATTTTCTTTTGCTCTATTGCAAAGTTGTCTCTTTAGCATGACAAAGTTCAGTGAAACAGTTTCATTAATATTAAAGCACGGAAATAGTTATTGCTTTAAGCTAGACTATGAAGGTATGTTGCCTTTCTTCATATATTTTATTCATATTTGTGTGTAGCTTTAAAAAGCTACACTCTTTTCTTCTCAAGACTGAACCTTAAGTTGTAAAGAAAATTATATTCAGGAAAATTTACATGTTGATACAGTTTTTTGTAAAACTAAAAACAGAATGCACAAGAGTCCACCAGTCCAAACAGATGATGAGAGATAATATGCAGCACACTATCAGTATGAGTACAAAAGAAGCTTTTATTAGACACATAAAAAATTGGCACCAGTAACCACTTCAAGGGTAATTTTGGGGATCACAAAAGCAAACATGGATCTAGAAAACCACTCAAGGAGGCTTTAGTGCAATAGACTTATCGCCTTGCTTTTCTATCATTTCTAAGGGCAGACAAGTATCAGACTTGAAAAGGTCAGAGATCCTTAGGGATGCCCAAATCTTGATGAGGAAGCAGAATAGAAATTAGCAGAGGGATTTGAAAAAAGAGGGGGAAGTGAAATATGGTTAAAAGTATCAAGTGAAGTACCTTTTCTCCCACTAGTTTGGTGTATGTACTGAAGTCATGTGGCTATACAAGCCTGCATGTACTTACCTACATTGATAGCCGTTTGCAAACAAAGATAGTAACTGTATGCTGTGCTGGGTATCTGAACAGCATAATAATACGAGTTGTGCATTGCAGAGTAGATGGTATTCCTGGGTGACTTTTACGCTGCCTTGAAGATTGCAAGTACTTGAGGTGGTATTTGCAACTGATTTGAGAACTTGCAAGATAAAATGCCATATTCCTGTGACTCCTTTCCTATATCCTGGAGTTAACTGGTGCCTTGGCCATTTCAGAATGGCGTCAGCATGAAGCTGACGTGGCATAGAGAGTCTTTTTATTTCTGTGTCTCACTCAGAGCGAGGGGGACAGTTCTGACATGCTCTTCAGCCAGATTGAAGAGCATGTTATTTGAGACTAGATAGGAAGGATAAGTTTTCTTCTGCAACATCAGCACTAATGTGAAATGTTGGAAGAAAAAGTTGCTGAGAGATTATTTGGAAAGGTATGGTGCTGAGGCTATACAGAAAATTGAAGCGGAGAGATCAGTGAGTGCACAGACAGTTTATGTAAAATTATGTTTTTACATGGAAGTCCATATCTAGTGTACTCCCAGTCCCTGGAAGTGACATTTAAGGGATATGCTGAAAGCAGGTGTTGGTAGTATTTTATTCTGGTAGATATTCATTAAAAAAAAAAAAAGTAAAAGACCCATTTAGCTTGTATTCTCTTGCTCAAGCATTCAAGCAGCTTGCCCTGCCAGAAGCCTTTCTTGTAGATGTTTCCACTTGTTTGATACTGCAGTGTATCAGATAGTATCAGTATATAGGGAAGCTGTGCACATGTTTGTATATGCAGATCAAGTTACATCCTTTTCAGTGTTCTAAGTAGTAGGGGGTTTTTTTGTTACTGTGACTCACATTGGAGTCACTTGTAACAGTATGCTGTTACAGTCTGATTAAAGATCCTGCATTTGACAATGAAAAGCCATTCTTAAGCCACATGGTTCATAGGTATGTTTTGTCTCTACTTCAAATATAGGGAACTATTCTAGGTTCCTTCCATTTTTTTTTAATAAAGCATGTCATTCTGTGTGAACCAAAAAGCACTTAAATTATTTACATATAACACAAATGAAACATGAACCCTGAGGGTGAGAACCATCTGATACGTAGCACGTTGCATGATTAGAGGTGAGATTCCAAAACAGCAAACTGTTGCTTTTTCTTGGAAGACCTAACTTGGCCTTATCTAGGCCTAGGTTTTAAATGTTCCTTAATTTGATGCCTCCGTTGCTCAAAATATGATGCTATAAAAATATGTATGTGTAAAAACTGTTAAAATAGTCCAGTGGCTGGAGCACAGGACTGCAAAGCAGGGTATGTGGCTTCTGGTTCTCTCTTTACTGTTAACCTTTTGGAAGATGTGTGCATTATTTTATTCATTTAACTTCAGTGTGATTGCATAGGACCACAGTTGCAAGCCCAAGTTCCATATCACCTGTAATCAGAAGAGAGAAGTAGACACTTCTCAAGGGAAAAGGGGGAAATTTCAGAGCACTTGAAATGATGCCTAAAAATAGGTAGTGTGAGGTTTTCCTCATGTGAACTGGCTATAGCCTCTTACCCTTATGTTGCTTAAGCATTCCTAATTTGTTAAGTACGGAACAGGAGAATACTGTGGTACTAACAGATGAGAAGGATGTCCTGGTGGAAGATAAAACTTCACGCAGTTAACATTATTTCAGTCAAATTCTGTCATCACATTGCTGTCTTCTGCTCTGGTATCCTTTCTATAATGTAAGAGGATTAAATATGTAGAGAAATGGGTAAAGCAAGTAGGGCTGACGGTTCTTGAACCATTAATTAATTGTAGAACTTGCCAGATCACTTTGGCAAAGTGTGCAGGGTGCGCATGCAACTTGGATTTCTCAGGTTGTTAGATCAGTAACTGATAAACTAATTGCATTTCAGAATAGTTCTGTACTGGTTTTGGAGTTACATAAAAAGCCTTCATATATATCCCTTAAGGAGTTGTTTGAAAGTTTAATATCTGAGCTCAGCAGTTTGTATTCTCTTTCTGTTAAGTTTTGAAGGGTATTATCATAATCTGATCTTTGCCTGAGGTGACAGTCTCCCTAAGTTCTCTTTTGATTACTGTGTATGTAAGAGCCTCCATTAAAATGACTTTTTTATGGCCTGGTGCCATGTCAAGAATCAGATCCTAGTTTCTCGACCTGAAGATTGTCACAGGTTTCATGATCTGCTGGTTTCAGTTAAGCTTCTGAAACAAACAGTCCTGCTGCTTGCTCCTTTTCCTTCCACATTTACATTGCCCCACAGCAGACATTGCCAGAGTAACCAAACTAATCCAACAAAACAAAAGGTTAGTTTTTAGCAGTATCATTTCCCCAGTCTAGTGTATTGTACAGTCACACAACTACTTAATGGTGGCACAAAAAAATTGCTGCGAGGGGCCAGAAGGGCAAGGGAGGGCAGTGAAGTCCTGGCTGCGTACCAGCGTAAATTTATCTGGTAAACCACTTCATAAATAAAAAGCAGGAGATTGCAGATGGAGAGATGGACATGCAGTAGAAAGCTATGAAGGAACAGAAGGGAACGTTGAAGCAATATTAAGGTAGCAGTCAGACTCAAAACCCAGGAAAAAACAATTTTCTGTTTGCTTGTGCAATCCTGGTCCAGTTCCTATCTCGCATACTGAATGAGGTGGGAAAAATCTCGTGTAACTAAAGCTTGTGCTTAACTTGTTCGAGTAGCCTCAGGTACTCTTACAGTTGCGGCAGCCCAAAAATAATGACTGCTACCAACTGTCTGTGTAATGTGTGGCTAGCTATGGTTTGAGTTACAGAGCATGCTTAGCTTTTCACCCCACAGAATTATCTTCCTATGTTACCAGGCATCACTCTCTCCCAATCAGTGTGTTGCAGAATGCATAGTTGGTTGAGCTCCTCTTTTTGTGGATCAACATATGGCTGTTTCCGGTGTCCAGGAGAGCTGCAATATCTTTCTATTTTCAGCCTGTGAAACCACAGAGATTTACCACGGGAATACTGTTGTCTACCTAGAGGTTGCTCTTCCTCATGATCTTAAGTTTCTTCTGTGTTAACAGCTGTAATTTTACATATATGTTTTTTGATATGTGCGATAATTTACTGCTTCAGATAGCTAATGAGAAAAAGCGTTAGCATCGGAGTCTGTAGTGCTTTTCATGAGCTACGTTGACTTGCGGTTGTGGTAGTTATTAGTGCTCTGACACTAGATGCTTGGATGGCAGATGTCTGCGGTTAATTGGCGGTGGCAGGAATGAAGCTGAAGTACTTTTAAAGACTGAGCTGTTCCTCGTTTGGTATAATATTGCTGCATCCATGAGCTAGATGAGAAGTCACAGGTTGAATACAACAGCTGATGTAACAGCTAGCCATTTTGAGAAAACAAGTTATCTCAGCTTTTGCAAAGCCACCTCTTGAAAGCAGAATACTTAAGTGACTTCGGTCGTTTTCAGTCTGTCCTTGCCGCTCTCATTTTGTGATTCAGGATCAGGCCTCGACAAAGGCCATGAGCAATGCAGCCTGGCAGCTGCAAACCGTAGTCAATGAGGTCGAGGAGTATGAAATCCTTAGTACAGTGCTGAGGAAAGGACAACTGATAGTTGCAGATGAATAGTTAATAGGACAAAATGTGGGTTTACCAGCGGCGGTGCCACAGCGACTTGGGTATCTCCCCCGAGTTAGGTAACAGAGCTTTGGGCCAAAGGGAGAATGGCAAAGTTAACTCATCTGGATTGAGGCAAAATACTTGACAAGACGCAACGTGGAAGTTGTCCGAACCACGGAAGAGATTTTCGTGTCTATCTTTTAGAGCTGTCTGAAGAGGACAGGGCGCGAGTTGTACTGAAAAGGCGCTTATGCTGTAGGAGGTACGTCAGCGCAGCACCGGCCGCTGTTTCTTCGGGGCTGACGTAAGGGCTGGCGAGTTCCAGCGGTGACGGAGCTGTTCGGCGCGGTGACGGGGGCAGTCTCAGCAGGGCACAGCCTCGCAAGGCCCGACGCGGGGCCGGGAAACCAGCGGGGAGCACGCAGTTCCGCGCAGTTGCAGGCCACGGCGAAGACGAGCGTGGCGGCTCTTGCACGTGAGCTGGTGCGAGGTTGCCCGTTACCCACCTCGGACCTAGGGCTGAAACGGGCCGGGAAGAGCTGCTCGGGCGGCCCGAGAGGCGGAAGGCTTGTGCCAAGTGGAGCAGGGCAAGCGCTTGCCTCCCCGGGGCCGGGGCCGGGGCCGGGGCCGGGGCCGGTTCCCCCGCGCAGCGAGGAGGGCTCGGGGCCGCCTCTCCCCTTGGGGCCGCCGCCGTGCGTGCTCAGGCAGCGCTGGGCGAGACGGAGAGAACCGATCGGGCGC
>NW_010973342.1:1875047-1875405 GCF_000737465.1 Haliaeetus leucocephalus
CGGGTGTGGGTTCGGGCAGGGCAGGGCGGGCAGCTGGCTGCTGGGCGCTTGGGTCGGGGGGAGGCGGGATGGGTGGGCGCGGACTTCAGCGCGAATGGGGTAAAGCCGGCCTTGTCCGCTTGTAGGTCGCCTTGCTGGGTCCGGCAGGGAACCAACTTCGCGGGAAGGGGATCCCCTTTGTGCGAGGCGGGGCGGGGCGGCGAGACCCCGGCGGGGGTGGAAGGCGGCGGCCCAGGCCGGCCGGGGCTCGGGACGTTTGAGCGGGGAGGCTGCTCCTGGGAACGGACGGGCGGCCGCCTCCCATCCCCGTCCCGTCCCGTCCCGTCCCGTCCCGCGCAAGGCGGCTAGCGGCGGGGGC
>NW_010973342.1:1875415-1918523 GCF_000737465.1 Haliaeetus leucocephalus
CCCATCCCATCCCCTTCGCCTCCCGTCTCGTCCGGTCCCGCGCAAGGCGGCTAGCGGCGGAGCGAGAGCCGAGCGGTCTGGTGCCTGCCACTCTGGCACCTGGCACGAATATTTCGTATTCGACTTCGTCGGAGGGTCGTTACCTTCGAACAAACAGCACCAAAACAAGATGACCTTGATAGAGCAGTTGGTGTTCCTGCAGGCTCGGCCATGCCGTGCTGCTCGCTGGTCCCCGGGGAGGCTCGGTGCGTGTGAGAAGCCACACAGCCCTCTCCCGCTTAGCGCGGTTGATCTTTTTGGCACTTGCCCTGTGTTCTGGAGGGTCACTTGTGTGCCTCTGCAGAGATGGTTTAGGATCCCTTTGCAGGTTAGCTGCTCGAAGAATTGCAGCGGATCACCACAACTCGAGCTTCTTGCGTCTCAACTGCGAAGCGGCCAGGTTCCACCCGGAATTAAACTTGGTTTCGGGGGTGTGTGCTTCTGTGGGATTTTTTGTTTGGTTGGTTTGGGGTTTTTTGTTTGGGGTGTTTGTTTTTTTTTTAAATCGGTGCTTTAATCTACAGCACGCTCTCTTAGAACATCTTCAAACACTAGTTCAGCTATTGTGGCTGAATGTTGAATAGGTTAAGATGAAACCTGGAAGAAAGCCTAAGTGATCTCAGCGATAAGGATGTATTCTAAATTGTAAATGACCAGCTCATCCTAAATTGATCCTAAAATTAACTTGCAGCTACATCAGGTTAGTAACCCCTAATTACAGTACAGGATTTAAACAGATGCTGAATTATTTGTACCTGTGAGAGATTTGAGGCTGGTTAAAAAATAAAAAGCTTAAAATGAGCTATTGTGTGGTTCAGCCTATTGCAGTATGCCTGTACGTGCAAATACTTCTACTTGCTCAGTCAGCAGATGCTCTTAATATGAGTTTGTGGAGGCTTCAATCTGCTTCATTGCTGTATCATACATTGTACTCTGTTTGAAATTGCATTCTCTTCTTACTGGAATAAAAGATCATTTTCACAAGCTTTTGTCTTCTGTGAATTTTGGGTGGGTTTTGGTTTTGTTGTGTTGGGGCTCGTGGGTTGGTTTTTTTGTTTATTTTTTAATTTTCCCTGATTAAAAAACAGTCTTGTAGATAACGACTGTCACCAACAGACAATTTTATTCTTTTTTGGCTACCACTGAAAAGGATGAAATTACTACAAAGGACTCATACTTGTAATCTGATAAAATGTGCCACTCCCATTTTTGTGCTGGTCTGGCTTCTTTATTGTAGGGTAGTGCTGAGTAGAACATGTCAGTGAATGCTTGCTGAAATGCAGGATGGGCTTTTGCTCTTTTAAGAGGTTTGAATAACTGTACTAGTGTGCCAATACTGTAACTAGCCACGCATATTCCAAAATAAAGCGTTCCTTAACCAAGAAATTCTTGGAAGAATGATATGCTTAGTGCTGGTGTGGAAGACTTTGTGCTTAGCTGAATGAGATTTCCAAGTTAATTCTACTGTACAGAATAAAATCCCCATTGCAGCCCAGTGTATACAGTTTTTCTCGCCTTCCAAAAGCAATTTTGCTCTGCAGTTGGCTTTCAGTGAAAGAAGACCCTGAAAATAATTTTCGTAAACCAAAATTAAGCAGTAACTTCTATTGTAATAAGCATTGGGTGCATGTGTTTTAATGTCAAGTTCTGTGATGCTTTAGGGAGATCGATATGATGATGTCTGCATATTAGCAGTTGCTTGTGGATGCAAAATGGTTTTTCTTTCACTAGTAGTGTCTCAAAGGAGTAAAAATGTTAGATTTAGGGTCAAGGTTCACCTTGTCTGTGGAAACAGTAATAGAGGTTAATATTTGATGGTGTTAATTTGTGAAAAATAGCTAATAATAAAAAAACAGTCTTCTAATAGAAACTGGGAGAAAGTATAGCCATTTGCTTCTTTCCTGTCAGCACAGTGGATATAGTCTGCAGTTGATGGTGCAGCTGAAGCTCATTATGATGATGCACTCATATACTGGTCACTATCAGCGCTTGCAAGGAATTATTAATGCAAGAATAATGTCTTAGCTGTCGATCACAATACCTTTTTTACTAGATTTCTTTGCTTATTTTCTCACTGGAGGTTTTTTTCTTTTTAGTGAATAGCTTTGTCAGCATGAGCACTATCCCTTTACTAAACAAAGCTAAGTACTATTCAGTGGTTGAAATACGTTTTTCTTGATTCTTTTCCTTGCTTTCAAACTGATGTCATGCATAGCTGTATTAACTGGTATTAATGAGCCAGACATTCCAAATTCATGACAATGTTTCCTGTCAGCAATGCTGGCATCATAGGATTGATTGTTGAGACAGTGCCCAGTTAGCAAGGAAAAAGAGGGGTTTTCTATCTCCCGAGACCTTCACAGACCTGCATCTATGAGTCCCACAGAACTAGCTTGAACTAGAATTGAATTGTACGAGACAAGAGTAGAAAACCACATCCATGTTGCTCTGCACTCATGTGTGCTTTTCATCCATCCTTTTTTTTAAGGTGGGGTTGGAGGAGAAGGCCTTTCTGCAAGTGGTAGGGATCCTGTTTTAGTTTCTGAATGATCCAGGCTGTTCTGATTGTGTTGGAAAGGCTGGCTCTATTGCCCAAGGAAGTTTTGACATAATTGACAGGTTAGGTTGAGAGAAAGAAATTGGTACCATTTGAGGAGCTGTTTGTGCTAACGGGAAAAAGTCTATGGCTGGAATTTAGTGCTCATTTGCAATGATTAGTTTTCACAGTATAGGGTTTTTTTTATTTTATTTTAATAGAAACGGCATAAACAAGCTACACGTGAAAGCAGGTTTTTGGAAGTGGCAAAATTCATAATAAGGTTGAATGCAAAATATCTGTAATATGGATTTGGTTTTTCTGTAGGACTGTTTAATCGTGTTTGTTGTTTGTATATCACTGACACTTTGAATACTTCATGTTTGCTATGGTACTTCAAGCTTTGGAGTAGATGGAAGTTGTGTAAAGGTTGTTTTATCCCAGTAGGTCGTGGTTTTGGTATGTTGTCTTCCAAAACAATGTTTGTAGGAAATACAAAAATAGCACGGTACATGTGATGCCAAGTCCTCTAATGTGGATCATAGTGAAACAGTAATTAAGGGTGGAAGGACCTCTGAGGGGCTAACTCCCCTCTCAGAGCAGAGTCTGCTTAGACCAGGTTCCCAGGGCTCATCCACCTGAGCTTTGAATGCCTTCAACGTCAGAGGTTCTACCACATCTTGGGAAACTTGTCCCAGTGTTTCACTACCCTCCTAGTGATGGTTGGTTTTTTTTCCTAAGACCAGAATTCCCCTTGTAGCAGTTTGTGCCTGTTGTCTTCGTGTTCTTTATACAGGCGCCTCAGAGACTTGTATTCAGCCTTCACCATCCTGTTACTACTGTTCACAGCTACTGAAGATCCAACAAAGCCTTCTCCTGTGAAGGCTGAACAAGCCCAGTTCTCTCAGCCTCTCTTTGCGTGTCACTTGCTCCAGACCCGAGTCATCTTGGTGCCTCTTTGCTAGTCTTGCTCTGGTGTGTCAGTGTCTATATTACAAACACAAGTTAATACATTATGCTCTGTTACGATTTAGGCTTGTTGTACTTCAGGGCACCGTAACAAGTGTGGGGTTTCTGACTAACCGTGACTTTAACCTTTTTTTTTTTTTTTTTTGCCATCATTGAACTCTTGCATCTGAAAATAGCTTGGGTAGGAGAAATCTTACCATGAGATTTTAAGACAAGGAGCTTGTGGCTGGTTTTGGCTTCAGTTTCAAAACCATGTAAATCAAACAAAAAATATTTTACATAGGGCTTATTTTGTACCTCAGCTAGTATCTGCTGCTTGTAAGCTGATTCTTAGCAGTACTTTGTAAAAGCAGGCTGTCAGTCAGAGGAAGTTAAGATGCTTCTACAAATGGAATGGAAAAAAACGTCAAAATTCACTCCTGAACATAAATTTTAACAGTTTTCAGTTCTGAGCTTCCTCCAGTGGAAAAGCTTTAAAGGGACTGCAGTTGGGCAGAGATGCGAAAGCATTATCTTGAAGACTTTTGTAGACCCTCTTTAAATTCTTATGTGCATCACCTTGGTGTTCTCCACTCTCGTAACTTGCCCTGTCTTTTTCTTCTCTAGGAATATGAAGAAAAAACTGGAAGAGCTCACAGACCACTCTCTCCTAAACAGAATGTGAGGAAGAATCTTGATTTTGAACCACTCTCCACTACAGCACTTATTTTAGAGGACAGACCAGCGTAAGTTTTTGGAAGTACCACAATGAGGGTCTCTTTAAAATTAGGCTAGCAAAGCTTTTCTTACTGTGTGTATTTGATTATTCTAATGTAAACAGATGATTTAAAATTTAAAGTAGGTGGGGTTTTTTTTCAGGCAAGTGAATATGAAAGTGGGATGATTATGAGAAAAATTATTCAAACAAAAGTAACTGTTTTATAATAAAAACAATGGCTTTGTGTGAAAGGAGGTAATTAGAAGAGCAGAGCTCTAGTTTTGAGTAATTCTACCTCCTAAACACAAATAAGGGATTTTTATTTTCCCAGACAGAACATAAGCATAAAAGTGAAGCTGGTATATGTTAAAGAAATTGAGAAGCAAGGATATGGTGTCGTGTTTACACAGAGAAAGACCACACCTTCGTAAATAATGAAACAATATGATTGTTCTGCAGTGGGTTCAGCATTGCATTTTAAAGGTTGTCAAGTACTTGATAAGTTGTTTCATGCTTCTGTTACTGCAAGGACATTCTTGCATATGCAGGCTAAGTCAGTAACAATTTACTGACAACTGCTTTACCATGGTTTGCTCTTGAATTACACGAATTCAGTCATGTTTAGTCAATTTATGAATGGTACCCAGCTTTACAGGCATGGTGTCTGCATTTTTAATATAGCTGTGCATTGATGTAAAGAGCTGGCATAACATAGGTCTGTGTTTTCATCAACAAATCTGTGTGAAGAATGCTCATATCAAAGTAGTCTAGTCGTAGGGTTATTTAAGACACTTTTTGGCTTGACTGGTAGACTATGTAACGACTGCTTGGGACATCTAGAACAATGTAAGAGTGATTGTTTGTTAGAGCAGGTTTTATTGTGTACAGCTGGAAACAATATGTACTAGCTTATTTGTTGTATTTAAAACCTGTCTATTGAAAATCATTCCTTATGTGAGATAAACTGAGAAGTACAGTGTTCAGATAGATTGAATTAGTTATACATTACAGGATAACAATCAGATTTTGCTTTCTTTCCTGCTGTTGATAGACTGAGGAACTTCTAGCAGAAAAGGTATTTTTAAGCTTCTAAACAACTGAATCATCATTTCTTTTGTCTAGTAGGGAAAACTGCTCTGGACAACAGTGCTGTCGTCTGATGAATCTTTCTAGAGAATCTTTTTTAATTGTTTACTTAGATGCATGCTATTTTTTTTTTTTTTACCTATTAGGCTTTAAGTAATTTCTTTTTTATTTCCTATGACAAAAAGATTTAAGACTTCTGGAAGAAAAGTGCAGTGAGATTTTTTCCGAAATGGCTGCTCTTGATTTTGCACTCACTTGTAAGGTTTAGATAAAACTTGTAGCAAAAATCAGTAAGTATTCCATAGTCCCTCTAGCTTTAACTGGAAAGAGTGTTAGTTGAATTTTGATAGATACTAAACATCATCTCACATGTATGGTGATGTCATTAAGAGACAGGACAAATAATCTGAGTGATGGAATTTAAGCTAGGAGAACTTTCATTGTTTTATCTGGTTTTCTTTTCCAAACTTTACTCAGCTTACACCACTTATAAAGACTTGGATTTAATAAAGATGCTGGTCAATTTACAGAAATGAAATTGGAAAAGAGTAGGTTGTCCTCTGTGGTTAACAATGACATTAATGTGAAAATCCACTTTTCTTGTTCTTGTAAAAATCCTGATTCTAAAAAATATTCATAGGCATGTATGACATGGCTATGCATACTGTACAGGTAATATGATGATGTAAATAGTAAAGCATACCACTATTAATGGTGACTGTGTTGATGGCTAGCAGCTGCCGTATGTGTGACACCTTACAGGAATGTGAAAGTGAATTTTTGCATATCTTTTTTATTAACCAAAGATATAAACTGTCCTAGGAGTACAATACAGTGTTCTACAATACAGAAGAACAAAATACTTATCGTCATTTCCTGTTCTGATGTTTTGGTGATCCTGTAGTTGTATGAGATACCTAGTGGTTATGTTAATTACAAATATAATTAGTTTAAAGTTAATGTGGTCTGACATATAAGCATGTGTATTTGTATGGCAGAGATGTTACCAGTCCAGACTTTAATCACAAATCAAAATGGCTGTGTTGGTGTTGATAACTGGAGAATATATAGAGGATGACTCTAGTGCCACTTGTTGCTGTAGAAGTGAGGGGGAGGAGTTAAGCCTTTAAAATAGAAATGGGGCCTCACAGAGCAGAGGGAAAAAGTAAGCTGGTGTAGGGAGTCATTACTGCATGGGTAGAGAAAGTTGTGGATGTAAGTCTTAAACGAGGTGCACAGTAAGAGAAAGTACGGTCTTGCATCTTATTTGTAGAGATCAGTTTAAATCAAAACTACCAGCTTGGTATATACCAGTATATTCCCTTTATTTATGAAGATCAGCCTGTGGGTTCAGTTGGTTTAATAATAAAAATGCTGAAATTACCAAACATAAGGAAATTACTCAGCATATTTTGTGTATAAAAGTAGTCGTAGCTGGTCAGTGTTCTTTCCTTCTCTTCTGCTGACTCTGGCAAAAAAAAATTCTTTCCAGGGATCTGTTGCTCTACTCTTTGATCAGATATTTTGACAAGAAGCAGTATATGCTTTTCTTTTAGAAGTGTCTAGAATTTTCTTTAGACAGGCATGCCAACTTTAAATACTGATTTTTTTTATTTTTTTTTTAATTTGAGGAACCTCCCTGCAAAACCAGCAGAAGAAGCTCAGAAACACAGACAACAATACGAAGAAATGGTGGTTCAAGCAAAAAAAAGAGGTGATGGCATTTCTTCTTGTCGTGGTTTAACCCCAGGCAGCAACTAAGCACCACGCAGCCGCTCACTCACTCCCCCCCCACCCAGTGGGGTGGGGGAGAAAATCGGGAAAAGAAGTAAAACTCGTGGGTTGAGATAAGAATGGTTTAGTAGAACAGAAAAGAAGAAACTAATAATGAGAATGATAACACTAATAAAATGACAACAGTAATAATGAAAGGATTGGAATGTACAAATGATGCGCAGTGCAGTTGCTCACCACCCACTGATCGACACCCAGGTAGTTCCCGAGCGGGGATTCCCCTGCCCCCACTCCCCCCAGTTTATACACTAGATGTGGCATCCCATGGTATGGAATACCCTGTTGGCCAGTTTGGGTCAGCTGCCCCGGCTCTGCCCTGTGACAACGTCTAGTGCCCCTCCAGCTTTCTCACTGGCTGGGCATGAGAAGCTGAAAAATCCTTGACTTTAGTCTAAACACTACTGAGCAACAACTGAAAACATCAGTGTTATCAACGTTCTTCTTATACTGAACTCAAAACATAGCACTGTACCAGCTACTAGGAAGACAATTAACTCTATCCCAGCTGAAACCAGGACACTTGTCTTCAGAGGAGAGAAGTAAAGTTAAGGGGTATTTCTAAACCTGAAATGCACTCGTGTCAGTCTTGTTGCACTGTAACGTGAGGGATCTGTACCTCCCCCCCAAAGAAGAATCAATCCAGAGAAGAGAGAGGAGTGAAGGTAGTTTCATTAAAAAGCCCCACCCCAAGCTGAAAAAGAAAACAATCCTAGAATCCAGCAGGAAAGAATTTTTTAATTTGTAACCCTTAAATAACTGAGTGGCATCTGTTGGTTTAAAAATTTACTAATATATTGAAGTAGATTATCAGTGAAATTAGTGAAGACTAGGTTTATTTAGCTAACTACAGGATATTTGATAGTTTCAGGTTGGGAACAACTTGTTCAGGCTGTAGTATGTAAATACATAATTTTCCACATAGGAAAATGTGTGTAGTTATGTATATTTGATAATCTGTCTCCCACTTAAAATTTACAGCTTTCCCAAGGTTTTGCTCATAATTTCTTGTCTGACATGGTTCACAGAAGTGTCTCAGTAACGCTGTACCATGCATATCAGGTAGAGCTGACAGTAGTGGTTTCCTTCTGCGGATGTTTTTTGACCATCTGGACTCATAGAAGTTTTGTGTCCAGTGAGAGCTACTGGAAATATTTTTTTTCCAGCTGGCAGACCCCTGAGCCGTATGAAACAGTGCAAATGTGATATGAACAGAGGACTTGCTTGCTTTCTGCAGTTGACATGTTAATAAAAATAGCCTCTTGTGGTTTGGAACATCATATACCTACCAGTGAAGTTCTAACTTCATGTGACTTCCATGTTAGTATATCTACTTAATGTGTAGTAGTCCAAAGGAGTTACTCTGTTCTTTCTTTGCACACAGGGTAGATGGTTTGGGAGAAATGGGTTGATGCTCAGGTTGGGCTACGGGCCAGGTCCTTGTGCTGTCTTCACTGGACTAGAGTATGTCATTCTGTCCAGATAAATACCCTGACAAACCCATTTTCCCTAAAGCCACTCCAGATGAACAGCTTTGAAGAGTGATGTATTGTGTAGAGGTCAGGAAATCAGAGTGTAAACACCCTCTTCTTGTTTAGAGAAAAATTCAAACCCTGCATTTAGGCAGGCTTACAAAGAATTCGTATCAAAACTGAAAATATTCTAAGACAGTCGGTATAGCTGTGCTCAGGCACAGCTTCTGTTGGGCTTTAAAGCAGACCCTTCAGGTTGTGTGTGTTCATTCCAAAGTTGTTCTTCATGGTACTTCTGTTCTTCGGTTAGTTTTCCTTGCCAGGTCAGTACCTTCCCATATTGTAAACAGTGTGTGCGTGCACGCACACATCTTGTATTTCCACTGTGCTGCTATAAAGAGTATCTGCCTGCATTTGTTAAATTGCATATCTAACAAATTTGCTGGCGGAAGAAATAGTAGTTAATGATGCAAGCAAAAATACTGAGTGATAATGCAAAAATGTAAAATGTGTTTAAACTAAACATGAAAAATGTTTTCTTTTTAATGAACTGAAGGTTTTCAGCAGATATATATTTGTGTTGTATGACATTTAGATTAACCGTATGCTAAGAAGCATCAAAAATGTGGCTCTTGTGATTTCCTGACAATATATCTAAATCATAATTTACAAAGACAACACATAAGAGTGAAAACAAAATTTAAAAATTGTGCTATTCTAGCCTGTATTTTTGAGTCTGCCATAAAAAAGGGGGTGAGGCTTTATTAGGAAATACTCTGACCTGGCCTACTAGGTAGGACTGTTGGCTGTCAGAGATGCTAATTCAAAGTTACTAATGTGGTTAGATTTGAAGGGTCAAAGGAGCCCTATATTATTCAAATCCCTTTGTTCCATCCATCGAAAATGAGCCTTATGGATAGTTCCACTTTGTTCTTTATTCACATTGGCACTAGTGCTTAGCTTGCTGTGTGTCTTGAACAGTCCACTGTACATTTAGGTGAATATAGTGTGCTTTTACATGGCTGAATAGCCATGACTAGCTAACTCTGAATATTTGGTTTCTGGTTTTATTAACTTAAAAAGGAAATTGCTTTTCTGCAGAGCTTAAGGAAGCCCAGAAGAGAAAGAAACAACTGGAAGAACGCTGTAAACTGGAAGACAGCATTGGCAATGCTGTTTTAACTTGGAACAATGAAATCTTGCCCAACTGGGAAACTATGTAAGACAGTATGTTATACTGAGTTTTAATTAAAATTGCTGAGTCTGTATTCTGAAAATAAATTACAAAGTTAGCAAGTATAATTTTAAATGGTCTTGGAAGCTTTTGTTTGAAAGTCACTTTTGGACAGCTACGAAGAAAATAAGCAACATACATTTCATTATTTCTACAGGGTGGCTGGAAGTGATGCAGTTCTAATTCTTATTATTTGTCTTCAATGGAGGTTCAGGATAGTCAGAAACTGTGAAACACTGAGAAGTGGTCTGTGGTAGAGAATGTAAAAGCAGAAAGCATAATGCTTGACCACCATGCATTTATCAGAAATGAGCTTTCCTTGGCTACTTGAGCTGTTGATGTTATAATATCAGATGTAGATTGAAGTACGTGTATGGTATTATGAAAACTCTTTAATTACAGAGTGGCATACCTGCTGGGATAATCAAGTGATGGAAAAGAGAAGTAGGGAAAAAGTTATTTAAAAAAAAATAAATTAAGTGCTAAAAGATTTCCTACAAAGACACAGCACAGGCAATTGGTAAGCTACCTTCGCTGTCAGGTTTTTCATGGACTTTGCTAGTCATCTTAAAAAAACCAACAGCCCCCCCCCCGCCCCGACCCGCGAATATAGCACAACAACAACATAAACCACCCTCCGCAGCACTCACAATTGCAATTTGCTTAATCGTGGAACTCAGTTGTCCTGAGAATATATGTTAAAAACATGGACAGAATTTGTTGGAAAATGCATTTCTGGAGAACTGAAGTAATAAGTATAAGCAAATTGTAGATTTATATGTCTGTCTTTAGTATTTGAAGATGCGTCTGTTATGGCTGCTGTAAAAATAAGGACACCTTCTCCTGTACTGGTTTATAAATCCAGAAGTTCCCCAATGTATTAGCTATTTTACATTTAAGTTCAGAATCTGCTTTTAGATAAATGGATTGTTGCGGGTTTTGTCACTACCACAAACTTTCATTGGTGCTTAGGTGCTATTCTGTTCCTCCTTCTGGGCTCTCAGATTGATGAACATTAGCTCTAGCCATTTCAAAGCCTGTGTTCTGTTAAAATGTCTTTCATGCTCCCACCTAAAAGTTATTACTTGTTACATCTTCATGCATTTTTCTGGATGGTTAAAGCTGCAAAGCTGGGTGGGAAACTGCATGTCTCATTTGCACAGCAGGATGATGACAGAGGGGAGAGGGTAGACTTCCATGACTTGTTTCTGTATATCTTACATGGAGATATCCAGCATTTAGCATAGGCAGTGGCATAGATAGGGATTTCCTTTTTGTTTGTTTATTTCGGTCCCCTACGAATCTTGCTGGTCAACTGTGGTTGCAGATTACAGATATTGTGATTGCAGTGCTTCTGTCAAAATAAGCCATTAACTTGGAAGGAGGTAAGCTTTCCTTTACAGTTCAAAGCAAAATAGTACTAAAGAATGGGCATGTGCAAACCGTGTTTGACTTCCTGGCCTGTTCATGTTCATTTTGGTTTGGACACCTTCAGCAGTGGTAGGAGGATGCATTTGCAATTCAGCTGGCAATGAAATATTTCTTAGAATAATCTGTTTTACTTTAAACAGGTGTTGTTCCCGTAAAGTTCGAGAGCTATGGTGGCAGGGCATTCCACCAAGTGTGAGAGGCAAAGTCTGGAGCTTGGCAATTGGCAACGAGTTAAACATCACCCATGGTGAGACTGTTGTTTTGTCTACATTGTCTTACAAAGAGAAATAGTAAGGGGATAGCCTTGTGTTTATTAGGGTGTATCAGAACCTGATGTGTGGGTGTGAGGAGATGTTATCTAGTTATACTCTTTTTTGTGGTGCTTTGACATGTTTTGTTCAAAAATAGAGTCTCTTTTAATCTTATAGCTGCTCTGGGATTGCTGCTGTGAGTTGTTTCTGATTACTGCTGTTGCTGTGTCTTGCTTTGATGTTAGATGGAAATGATTAGAATTAATGACTCAAGATTTTTTTTTTCTTTTTGAAACTTAGGATTGTTGTTAATTTCGTAATGCCTATGAGTACGCATGTAGTGTGCTTCCTTTGATTTGGAGAAAGATGTTACTTTTGTGAGAGACTAAAAGACCCTTGGGAAAATTTGTACTTTTGTTTATATGTGTGTGTGAAAATAGAAATAATGTGCTACTCTGGAGTACAGAAAAACACAGCTCTGAAAGACTAACATATGTAATTAATTCCAACATGGAGATGTGGTAGGCTGCCTGTACTCCTGCTGTATTGTGCTGCTTTTCTGTGCTTGGCTTAGTTACCTTGGGTGTAGTTCTTAAATGGAATTTTCTAGACTTATCCCAATTATCCAATCAGACTATAATTTTGAACATCAGTGGTCTGTAAGAAAAGTAAATGGTTGAACATAAAATGCAACTTGTTCCTAGATTGCCTTTTCTTTTCACTTAATCTCAAGTTACAGGTCAGTGGAACAAGTCTTTCAGAACCATAACCTACTTAGAAGTTCAACTACTATGTTAGAGATACTGTTACTTGTAATGACTGGGGCAGCATTGCTTGTATGGTAGGTATTTAGTACCTTACAGTGGACATGAGCATATACAAATAGTGGACTTTGTTTTCCCCGTTTTTCATTTTCCAGAACTATATGATATTTGCTTGGCTCGTGCCAAAGAGAAATGGCGATCACTTAGCACGGGAGGGGCTGAAGTAGAGTGTGAAGGTATGCTTTTCATGAATGATTTATGCTGTGTTATAGAATAAGAGATTTTGTAAAATTGTTCCTTAAAATGAAATCACAAACTTTAAACAAAAAATTCATCTATAAAGATGTGTCTGGTAAAAAGAAAACTTTTTGTGGAAGCAAGAAATAGCTGTATTCTTTCTTCTCAATGAATCTCTGTTCTCTTATAAAACGCATTTGTTCATTTTTCTTTATAAACTATCTATAGGTACAGTTCTTATTTGATGCCAATTTGTAGGAAAACTAGGAAAGTTTGGGGATTATAATTTGAATTGCAACATTAAAATACTTTGCTGCATCTGTAGTTTTGGAATTGAAACTCAAATTACAGCAGAAGATTGCATTTTAGTACCTTATTGCAGCTTTGAGCCCATCTCTTGGGTATGTTTCAGAGAGCACCAATTTATTTTTGCAGGCAAAGTGGTTAGAGATTTACTAATTGATTGGAGGAGTTGGCTGTTTTTGAGAGAGTATAAAACTATGTGCAGGTGCTTGAAATTGCCTTTGGTAAGTAATTGTGCTGACCAGAAAAAGGAGAACAAACATACTGGCATTTATCAACAGAAAAATATTTTTGATTGGAAATCCCCTACTTTGTTCTCTTAAGATCGTCTGCATCTTAAATAAGATGACATCTAGTATGTTTCCAGCTTGCTCTTGCACTTTGTTTTCTGGAGCATAGATGCTCATGTGACTGGTGTAAGCAGTGGCTAGTGACAACTCTTGTTTTTTGATTGTTCAATAAGTAGCCATAGGTAATTCTCAACTCTACTTACCAGAACAGACAAAATAAAAATAAAACTTTTTGATATCAGAAAGAAAACTATTACTTTAGAAATTTGTTTTGTGTGAGATCTGTTTCAGTTATGGAGAATGTATTGCAGCGTCTGTGATCTTTAACAACACATACAAAGAGTAAATAAACATGATTCTGGAAGGAGGCCTGGCAGTAGTAGAGATAGGTGGCATCCATCAAATGCTGCTGCTTTAGGACTTCTCTCTCCCACCACAACCTTTCCACAGAGGCAGCTGCTTCAGGAGCCACTGGGAAGCCTTGTTGAGGCCGAGGGATCACAGGTTAACAGGCTTGTGTCTGTCTAATGATTTGTCAGCAGATACCAGTAAAGTGCCTGGCCTGCCTTGCCCTGCGTCTTTCCCCCCATCACTTCAAAACATATTGAGGGTCAGTGTGCACTGTAGGGTTGCTTTGAGTCATGACATACTTGCTTCTTAGCCTGTGTGCTGAATTCAGGGAATTGTCCTGTCTATGCCCTTATTCCCTAGTGTTTGCGTCAAAATAAATGAACTGTGCAAAAGTAACTGGGAGAGAAAAAAAAAGTGTACACTGATCTATGTAATAAAAGCAGTAACTCTGGCTTTTGTAGATGCTGGATTTTCTGCAGCTGACAGAGAAGCAAGCTTGGAGTTAATAAAACTGGATATCTCAAGAACGTTTCCTAATCTCTGTATATTCCAGCAAGTAAGCAATGTTAACTTTTGTCTTGACTTCTCAGAGAAATTAAGTTTACATAATCTTGCCTGTTCCTTGGTTGAAACAGCCCATTGAGTTCAAGTCTGAAGGAGTAGACATCTTGAGAGGAAAAAGTTCCTAAAGATTTTGGAAAACTAGAAATAATCTAGAAAAGAGTAACCTCAAGGTAATACACATTTGGAAGAGGCAAAACCCCAATCTGTTGGCTGATAATCATCATTCATCTAGCCTAGTTCATGCTGGTTTCTGTCTGATGAAGTGATGCAGGTGAGTGTTTCCAAGTCAGTGAATCAACACTGCTGGGTTGCAAATACACAGTAAGTGAGAGAGAGCACAACTCAAGCAAGCAAGCAAGATTTGGTGGCCTTTTTTTGGTTCCATGCGCAACCAATTTAACTTGTATGTTTTTGGTGTGCTTTAACAACTCATTTTAACTGGTTATTTTGTCCTTCTATACACAAATTGCAGCAGCCCTGTAAAAAATTTAGATTGTGATAAATCAACATTTTTGGGTGAAAAACTTTTCCCTTTGGAACTTGTCAGCCAATTACAGTACTTAGTGTAAGATATGGCAGCTGTTAATAGCCAACAGTATGAAATTCTTTTTAGCTATATGTGTCATTCTTGATATTCTCTGTGTGTTATGGCATATTGTTGTTGTTTTAACTATTTCCTGCTTTCTTGGCACTACTGTCAAAGTGCTGCTAAGCTATAAGGAATGTCTTAGGCTTACATTCCTCTTGTATGAGGATTTAATTTGTAATTGATGTATTGGATGAACTGTATGCGTTTGTAATAAATAGGGTATGGAAGGCTGTTTCATGCTTTTAAAGGCAAAATTACATTGAAAGTCTTGGGGCTGTTCAGAGCTGCATAGGGAAATAATGTGTCCTTCATCAGAAGTAATAGATACTGTCTGTAGTACTGAAGGGTTTTTAACGTTTGTTATATACTCAGATGTATTGTCTTGTTTTTGTTTAATTATAGGGTGGTCCTTACCATGACACGTTGCACAGTATTTTAGGAGCCTATACTTGTTACAGACCTGATGTGGGCTATGTAAGTGAAGAAATTTTTTTTCAGGGGTGGGGAGGGAGAAGTAGAGGGAGGGAGGATTGTGTTAATCAGTCCTTTGTAGACCAGTATTAAATGATTTTGTGGATACTTGTGGGGTTTCTGTGGGCTTTCGTCTATTCCAGTACATGCTTGAGAAGTGTATATAATGGTTCTGTTGCTACATTTAAGCTTTTTAACAGGTTAAGTAATTGGAATCCTCAAAAGTACATATTTGTAGTGCTTGAAAATGGAAGTCAAAATAGAAGATGTAGTTAAATTGGTCCTTTGAAGTACATATACTGTTCTTAACGGCAGTCTTACTGAGACTCTCCTGTTGAGTCTCTTACTCCTCTTGATAGGCATTTCTGTGCCTTAGCACTGTGAGCTTCTGGAACAGTTTTTAAAGCAATGCCCATTGAGGCTACATGAGCTCTCTTAAAGTATTTGAAGTAGTGATTATGAGAGGACTGACTGGATGTCAGATACTTAATTTAGTCTTTTTTCCCAGAGCAGAGATATATATAGGAGCTTATTCTTTATTTGGGAGCAGTTGTTTTAGAGAAGGCAAATGCAGAAAGATAATGTTCCTATTCTCTGAGTAGTATGCGATGCTTGGCAAAAACTGCTGAGTGTGACTGCTGGGAAACTAGAAGAAGGGCAGATCAGGTAGTGTGCTTTATTTGGCATGGAACCTGTTGTTGTGTTGGGAAGGAGCTTGTTCCTCAGGTTTGCAAGAAGGACTGTCACACCTTGGTCCGTGTGACTATGCAATGGCAGTGCTACACCCTCTGAGTGAGCGAGCTTTGCCTAGATTCAGCATTGATTCTATAGCATACTTTGTAGAAAGATGCAACATCATCATGAGCTTATGGTAAATGAAATAAGCTTAATCTTAAAATGCTACTGCTTGTCAAATGAGTCGTTGCAGTTTGCAGTTGTCTGTAGCTGCCGGTAATTGACTGAAAAAGGAAAGAGCAGGCTTTGTCTCTAAGGCTGTAGTCCAGTTTTCCACAAATAAGGGTATCTGTGACCCATCCCTAGGAGAAGAGGAATTACTTATAAATAGCTTATTCTTCAAAAAAATCTTCTGCATATTTGAAAGTGCTGTCATCCTAGCCTGTCTTAGGAGTTTTACTTAGTCTTTGAAAGGAGGCAACATGGGGATTATTAGCTTCTATGCTCTGAACATTCAATACCAAAGGGTCACGTGGGTTAAAAAATCCTGCCTTTCTGAACGTTTCACAAAATTCAGCAGCTCAGCAAGTGCATTAAACACTAGTGATTACGAAGACAAAATGAGGCAGTATTCTTGGAAGAATACAGTTATTGCTGAATGGTGACATTTCTTCTTTCTTTAGGTACAGGGCATGTCATTCATAGCAGCAGTATTGATCTTGAACTTGGATACTGCAGATGCCTTCATTGCTTTTTCTAACCTTTTAAATAAACCCTGTCAGATGGCATTTTTCCGTGTGGACCATGGCCTTGTAAGTATGCAAGAAAACGGTAATCTATGTGTTGTAGATATGTGTGTGGAAAGTTTAAAAAAAATATTGATGGGCTCAGTAGCTTGGAAAGCCAGTCAGAATTTATTTTAAAGCAGCATGCTTGATAAACAAGAAAACCCCAACACACACATATGCGCATGCGCACACCCCCTCAAAAAACCAAACCAAGCCAAAACCCACCCCACTAACCTTTTTGAACCGGCAGGTGAATGAAATTGTTCAGCTGCTATTTTATAATGCTCAGAGAATAGTTAAGAGAATGTTATCGTAGGTGTTTTTCAAATTGAGTGCTCCAGTTGAAAGCTGAAAACACCTTAATGTTGGAAGAAGTGTCTTGAAGGTGCTTTTTATCCCAAACTGATATAGAATGTTACAGGGAGAACCAGGTTTCCCATCTCTTACTGTAGCAGCTGGGTTTGAAAAGGAGCCTGGGGGAATCACACGAGCAGACCCCTCCAATTTTCAGTGGGAGCTGGTTGCCCAATTCTCTCTAGAGTCTCTAAAATTCCATGTTAGTATGTACACTGGACTACTTGTGTACCATAGTAAAATAAGACACATCTCCTGAAATGTGTTTTTAATTTACTTTAAAAGGTTTTTTTTCTTTTTTGTAAAATAGATGGCATTCTGTATTTCCCTCTCACTTACTTACCTTCTCACACTATGAAAGTAGAATCTGCTTCTCAAGAGTTCAAATGGGAGAAATAAAGAAAGGGAATGGATGACATCAACAACAATCACTTTTGCTGCTTAAACAGTAGGACACTAGGGATCCTATCAGTATTTCCTGCTGGAAAAGCAGTAGGTAATTTCCTATTGCAGTCCCTGAATCTCATCAGTTGTAAATGCCCATAGGGAGGTGTACCACAGCGCAGACAGCATTGCTAGAAGCAGTATCAGTCATCTCTATTACTGTACTTCAAAAAAGAGGACATGCTCATGCATTCAGTGTGTAAATATGGTTCTTGTGAAGATGATTTTGGAATTAAATTTGCTATAATAAGATTATTTTTTTTTAGCTGAAATAGTGGTGTTTGGTATGCCCTTGGATAGTGCCATTTAGTTCTGTTAGCCCTGCTAAATGGATGCTAGATGATAAAGGAATGCTTGCAGAAGAGTAGAGATGGTGATACATGAAAGAATATTAACTTATTGTGAAATTACAAAGCCATGATTCACAGCACAAGGAAAACTTTGTACCTAATATTTCAAACAAAGTAGTGAGGCATAAAGTGAGAGTTTAGGCTTCCTGTGGTTAATACACTGATCTGCAGTCTACTGTCATCTTTTTGTGTCAGTAATAGCCAATATTAATAACCAAATGCTGATTTGTCTTAACATATAATAAATTAAAAAAAATGGCATAAATTAGTTGCGAAAGTGATAGTAATTTAATCTTGATTTTTTTTGTTGGTTACAGTTTCATTAAACTAGACTATTTTTTTAATTACTACAAAGTAAATGTCTTGTTGAATGTTGATTTGATCAAGATAAATACCTGAACTGCTATTGCATTTTTAATAGAGCTGCCTGCATTACTATCAGTAGATGTGATTGTAGCAGTTATTTGTAAGATCCCTTCTCTAATGTACTTTTGAAACACTTTAGTAGAACTCTTACTGTGGTGCTAGCATGTAAACAAATCATTGTGGAAGTAGGACTGTCTGTTGCATTACCTGCTTCATTCTTTATACTCACAGATCTCATGTGTTGCTTGGATTTCATGCATTTAAAAACCTGTGTTGGGAAGCTGTTTCAGTTGTACAGTTCTCTAAAGTGGCTTTCTAGATTTCTGATGTCATGTTTGCCACGAAGCTGTTTCTCAGTAACTGATAGTTCAGAGATTTTACATAACTTTGTATGGCTATTTCTGTAGCATATAACCATCTCTGATTGGCTTTTAAGCCTTATACTCTTACTGACTACTAGGGTCAATTTTTTATTTGCTGCTGCTAATGAAGGTAGTCCACCATCTTGTCACTTTATTCAGATGAAATGGGAAAAATTTCTGTAAGGACATTAAAAAACCTGGGAAACAAATCTGTCATCCTTTAAAAGGATTTCATACAAAAAGCTCCTCTTTTCCCTTTACTGTCATGGTGTTTTGGGGAGAAGCATGCTGATACAACTCATACTTAGAGGAAATCACAGCCACTCTTTATTGTTTTTATTGGGATATTGTAATTAAAATTACTGAGTCATTCAAGGACTCTGCTTAACTTTTCTCCCTATAATATTAAGAGGACAGGGAGAAGGGGAGCTAAAAAGCCTTTTGGTTTTAACTCTTACTTGGATTGGAAGATTTTCTTTTTCTGTGCCCCCTGTTATGAAATTTGACCTAAATATTCAAATTTTAAAATAACATGAAAGTCTTTGTGTTAAAAGCAGTACAGTCAAGGGTATCAGATGGGAGTTACAATCTGTTTCCCTTCCACAGGTGTTTTGTCTTGATCTTTGGCTTCTCTGTGTGAACTTTGTCTCTCCCTCTTTGCAATAGAAAGGCTATTACCCTATTTTAAAACATATGGTATAAAAGAAGCTTTGATATTAGCGTATGATTTATGATTGGAGCCAACTGGATGCTTCACGCTTGCTATGGACTATTAAATTATTTTAGTTTCTTATTTCATTTTATAATCCATTGGGCCTTGGATTTTATTCAGTGTACTATTAAATTACTGCCACAAGCTTAAAGCACCATTCTGTTATCATAATTCTTTTGAGAAATCAGCAAATAACTTATCTCCTGCTGGTATTTTTCTTTCCAAAGGCAGCTGGCCAAGACCCAAACCAATAATTTTATTGTTTAGTATGAGAACAGTATATAGGGTGGATCTTAAACTCTATGTGCTTGCAGATGCTGTCCTTAATATAAATGTTTAGCTCTTTATTGTATCATGTAACTCATATGATCCTGTTTTTGAAGAGCATTAATCCAACAACAGATAATACATTTAAACCCATTAATACAGCTAACTGCTTTTTTCTCCCCATTGTATTTTCCCAGATGTTGACTTACTTTGCCGCATTTGAGGTATTCTTTGAAGAGAATCTGCCAAAGCTATTTGCTCACTTCAAAAAAAATAATTTAACTCCAGACATCTATCTTATTGATTGGTAAGGCATTGAAAGTATAATTAATGTGCATACTAGCATACAGCTCCGTGTCAGTATTCATGACAGAAGCTGGAGTGCTCTTACCTGATTTAGTATTCTTTTAAGATAAAGGCTTTCTCTTTTGTTCAGTACTTGATTTTGTCAATCTAAATCTTTCCCACATACTTCCGTGATGTTTAACGTTTGCCTAACCTTTATTATTATACTTCTGTTGAGTTTGAAGCTTATTTTGAAATCCAGCTGTATAGCAGTGTTTATCCATATTTAGTGTGTATTTGGATTGATCTTCTGAGAAAATCTGTTAGTTTTTCTACTTTATGTGCAGGTGTGTACCAGGGGTGTATATCAAGACGGTATTGCTAGTCTTGCATTTGAAAGTTATAGTTTGTCCTCTTGCACAGAACAGGAAAAGAGTAGTTAAAACTGTTTCTGTCCATACAACAAAACCCGAGAAGCTGCAGAAAAGCAAACAGCTAGGCTTTTGGCAGGATGAACTATGGCTCCTGGGCAGTATCTCACTCATATGTTAAGTGGTCCTAGATTCTTTTTAGAGGATCCCTTTTAGTTCTAGTGTAGTTAGAACCTTTTTCCTTAGAGAAGAAAAAAGGCAAAGATCTTACTTGCACTCCTGCCAAATTTCAGTATGGTATAAGGCACTCCAAATTGAGTATTTGCATTTGTGCCTATCAGACTTTGGTTTGGGGCAGCTAGAATGTCTCTTCTCAGCAAGCAAGACTTTGTTGTCAGTTTGGGGATAATATGAAATCTTTCTTGTGAAAAATTGGTTTGCCCTTAAATTGTTGACAACTTCTCCTGTTCTCAGGTATCTGACTAAATACCTTCAGTAAAAATTAAATTCCCAGTAGTAACAGCATTTTTTTCTGAGATTTATAAGTTGTTATTTTGGAAAACATTTGTACTGTTAATGCAATTCTACCTGAACCAAGCTCTTGATACCCTGGTAATCTTTAAGACCTAGTTGTTAGCACTGAACATGTTGCTGATCCATTAGACAGAAATCCATTTAAAGTAATTCAGTCCAATCCAACCTGAATACATGAGTTTTCACAGGATCATAGAGTTGCTGGGCCATTGGAAGGGACCCCTGGAGATCATCTGGTCTAAGCCCACTGCTCAAAGCAGGGTCAAGTAAAGCAGGTTGTTCAGAACCTTGTCCTGTTGGGTTTTGAGTATCTCCAAGGAAGGAGACTCCACAGTCTCTCTAGGCAACTATGTTCCAGTGTTCAACCACCCTCACAGTGAACAAGTTTTTCATTTTCTTATATTTAAATGGAATTTCCTGTATTTCAGTTTGTGCCCATTGGCTCTTGTCCTTTCACTGGATACAGCCGAGAAGAGTCTGGCTTTGTCTTCTTTGCGCCCTCCTATCAAGCATTTTTACACTTTTAGGTCCAAGCCATCTCTTCTTCCAGCTAAACAGTACCAGCTTTCTCAGCCTCTCCCTGTGTATCAGATGCTCCAAGCCTTTAATTGTATTCATGGCAAGCTGGACTTGGTCCAGTATATCCATGTCTCTCTTGGACTGGGAAGCCCAGAGCTGCCTCACCAGTGCTGAGTAGAGAGGAGGGATGACCTGCCTTGGCCTGCTGGCAGTGCTGTTCCTAAGGCAGCCCAGGAGTTTGTGGGCATTCTTTGTTGCAAAGGCACGTTGCTGACTTACATTCAACTTGTTGTCCGCAAGGACCTCCATGTCCTTTTCTGCAAACCTGCTGTGCAGCCTGTTGGCTTCCCACATGTATTGGTGCCTGGGCTTATTTCCTCCCCACGTGCAGGACGTGGTGTTTCCCTTTGTTGAACTCATTTCTCCAGTGTCTTAAGGTCCCTGTGGAGTGGTGTATCGCCTGCAAACTTGCTGAGGGTACAGTCTGACCCATCATCTAGGTCCTTAATGAAGACATTTAAAAGTATTGGATGAGTGTCAAACCCTGGAGTACTCTACCAGTGGATTGGCTTGAAGCTGTACTTCATGCCACTAATGACAACCTTCTGTGCTTGGCAGTTCCAGCCAGTTTGGAGTCCACTGTCCATTTATCTGGTCCATACTTCATCAGTTCATCAACAAGGGTTTTACAGGATACAGCATTGGAAACCTTGCTAACATCAATGTAAACAACATCCATTGCTCTCCGCTCATCCACCAAACCAGCCTTCTCATTGTAGAAGGCTATCAGGTTGATCAGGCATGATTTTGCTTTCAGAAATCCATACTGACTTCTCTCAATCCCTTTTTGTCCATCATATGTTTTGAAATGATCTCTAGGAATTTTTCTTCCATTATTTTCCCAGGGATGGGAGGTGATGCTGACCAGCCTGTAGTTCCCTGGATCCTACTTCTTGAAGATAAGAGTGACATTTGTTTTCTCCTAGTCCTCAGAAACCTCCCCTGATCACTAGGACCTTTCAAAGATAATTGAGAGTGGCCTCAGCACTCACGTGTTTATCTCTCCAGATCACATGCATTTGTATGTGCCTGATTTGTTTAAATGTTCCCTAATGTGATCCTCCTTGCACTAGGCTTTTCCACTGGTCTGGAGGACCTGGGATTCCTGAAGGTAAGTCTTCTCAGTAAAGGCTGAGATGAAGAAGGCAGTGAGTACCACAGCCTTCTGCATGTACTTTGTCACCAGGTTTCCTGCCCCATTCAGCAATGGGCTCACGTTTTCCTGAGTCTTTTTTTTTTCTGTTGATGTACCTGTGGAAAGCCCTTCTCATTGTCCTTAACATCCATTGCCAGATTCAACTCCAGATGGGCTTTGACTTTCCTAGCCCCTTCCCTGCATACTCAGACAGTGTGTCTCTATTTCTCCAGGGTCATCCTTCCCTCCTTCAGCCTCTTGTATGCTTCCTTTTTATATTTGAGTTTTGTCAGGAGGTTCTTGCTCATCCATACAGGCCTCCTGATGCCTTTGCTTGAGTTCCTTGATTTTCATGTGCCTCTTGCACAGAGGATAGTGTAACACAGGCTTTGTGTGACTTGGCTTTTACACTGGGATTAAATTTTAATGCAACATGAGTAGAGGAATGAGGGGATGTGTAATGGATAGGCTCATTTCTCCCAGCATTTGATGGGAGAAGTACCATCGGAAGGATTTTTATGACTGAAGGCTGAGAATATTAAACTGAACTAGATCTATGCACAGAGCAGGAAGATGCTAGAAAAAATACTGGAATAGGATAGAAGGGAAGGAAGAGGGCAGAGGCTGGTACGTTCAATGCTAAGAGGAAAGATGTTGAAGTTTTATTGTCTCAGACAATGTTGTGAAAAGCCTGTGTGTGGAGGAAGCAACTGAAAAAAGGGATATCAGAATATGAAGACTGTAAACATGCTGGACGATAACTGGATAAACAACATTAAAATCACCAGGTTATCATCTTTTTAATGGATTACTAGTTTAATATGATGCTGTTGTAAATAAGGTGATTTTTTTATGTAGGAGACACTAACAATGAGTGTCTTCATGGTGCAGGCATGTGAATATCACTCTGTTGTGTAACTTTGAGCTTTACATTGTATAGAAGAAATCCTGAGGAACAGCACCAGAAATTGGAGATTTAGAAAAAGATTGTTTTGATGAAAAGTTGAAGGTTTGCATTCCCCTCAGCAATTTTGCCTTGATAGACTAGACTTTATTGTATTTTCTTGAGTAAACACTTATGTGATCAGTTGTTCTTTCTGAGCACATTTATACATTAAATAAAAAAAGAAAAAAATTACTGACGAGCAAAGAACTGAAGTGTTGAAGTCTAGGTGTGTGGGGCATATCAGGCCTCCCTTTCATTCCTTTTTCTATGAGTATTAAGAGCACTTGAAAGAAACTTGTGTCAGGAGTGCTTGTGGATGGTGCTTCTCAAGGTCTTTGTACAAATGGACTGACAACCCTTAGCATTTCTTGCTGACTACCTGCATCCGTATTAAAGCTGTTTATTTTAATCGCAAGAACAATTTACTGTGTTCCTCCCCATCCCTGGAGAGTCACAACACTATGATTTTGCACAGGAATGTAGACTAGTTGAGGTAGTCCTGCCCCATCCTGTATTAAATTTTTTTCACACTTGACTTGAGCTAGACAGCTTCTCCCACTGTGTCTTTAATTTTGTTAGACAGTAGAGTTGGTATTTAACTGTGTAAGATTTAGGTATAATATTAAAATATATATGTGTGTCTGTGTATGTAAGTATATTTATACATACGTGTGTGTGCATACATATATATACTTTCTACTTTAAAATACTTTGATCCTGTAGGAAGCAGTTTTAATTTTATTTTTTTTTTTTAATGGCCACTGGAAACTTAGCGAATTGGACTTTTTATGCACTGTCCTTCCATTACTTCCAGGAAGTAAAGATGTAAGGAAAAATATGGTGGGTCTGTGTTCTCACAACTGAGTAACTGTTAAAGCTAAGGACTTTGGAAAATGTTGTTTATAAGGTTGCCTGTGGCTCATGACTAACATTGAATTTGCTGTAGTACAGATACTGCTCTATTAAAACAGAACTGTTTCCAGAAAGATAAGACCGTGGTTTCAGTGTGTTTAAAGTCAGAGAAGAATATGGTACGGTGTCGCTCTGAATAGACAGACCTTTTGGTTGTAGGTAAAAATCTCTATGAAACAGCCTTGCTTTAACAACATTACTTTTATTTAAATGCGCCTTTGTTCTGAGCTCCAAAGGGATGCCTGCTGCTATTCCGGTGGCTGGCATGGTTACTGTGCAGACATGTGTGCAGTAAATCTCAGTTGGTGCCAGCTCTGGGAGGGCTCCAGTAGCCAATGCTGCACAGACCAGTTGCTGGGAAACCCTCTGGCTCCTGCTGCAATTACAGTGGAATCAACTAGTCTCCTTTATGCTGCTTCCTGTAACCAGTGCTGCAGGGAACAGCAGTAAAATTGGTAAGCTTAAATCATTTTTTAAGGGATATGTTCCAAGAAAAAGAAGTGCTGTGCATATAGATGGGCCCAGCTATTCAGGTGATGCAATGCTGCTTTGGGTTTTCTTGGGGCTGGTAGAGGATTTAGGGAGGGGAGCCCTCCTGCCAGTTCAGTTCCACCTCTGCCTTCTGTGATGGGAAAACGCCAAGGACTTAAGAATTTAATTAAAAGGTACAGTGGCATGATTACCAGTGGATACCTGCCAGAAGTAAGGCATCTGTTTTAAAAAGGACCCACGTGCTTCAAGCTCAAACTCCCAACTGATGAATCTCATGGAACGAATTCAAAAGCTAGACAGGTTTTTACTTTTTTTGAAGAATTTAAAGGGAATCAAGTGTGAGAGCACTGCAAAGAGCAACATGCAGTCAGGTTCACAGAGAAGAAAGGGGAAATAGTGTGTCTGAATAGCCCAGTTTTGGCCTCTCAGCTCTGTCAGCTGATGTACCACAGGCTCTTGTGAGCAGAGCAGAATGTGGATTTGCAAAGGACACATGCTGTCTATTTATGGCCTGCTGCTGCTGTACAAACACCTCTTTATCCCTACTCAGAAAAATGATTTTGGCAATAGTTATAGCCAAGGGCTTTGTTTGTACTGATGGATTGATCAGTGGTTCTTTAGTATTACATTGACTGTGATTGTGCTCTGTGCACACTAACTTTCTGTTGACACCACTTGCTTCTTATGATAAAGGTCCAAGCCACTTTGTGTGGATATGTGTAGTAGGCACTTCCAAGGAAGTATTTATAAGCTTTTACATTAAGAAAAACATAGTCCATGTCATGCTATTAACTCTCCACCCCACGAAAAAATGAAGCTTAATACGATGCTTTAAATGCATGCCTCATTTTCAAAGAAAAAATGGAGCGTAATTCTGTCCAAAGGTTTCTGGTGACATCCTGATTTTTTAAATTGGAGCTGTTACTGGACTCCAGAAGATCCCAGTCTTCAGCCCAGTTTACAGTGCGCTCATCCTTATGTCACTGCAGGTTAGGGTGGAATCAAGTGAAATATCGCACTGCTGTGTATAGTACTCCTAGGTGAGAGAGCAGGGCTTTTTGGGTGCATCCGACTGGTTGGAAATTGCTCAGAAACTCACACAGTGTTTGTATTACATCGATACATTTTACAATGCTGTCAGATTTGCTGAGTGCTAATAAGTTGCTCTGTTGCAGTCAGTATTGTATAGTACATAATATTTAAGTTTTCTTTTCCTAATATGCAACAAAGTAAATACTTCCACTTTTTTTCAACTGTAGTCATATTAAATTGTACTAAATGAACTGTTACCAACAAGCTTATTGTAGTAATTCTAAAGGCGCTAATGAGAACAGAGATGCCACTATACAGTAAAGTAATGCATGAGCACTTAGAAAGATGCCGTCTTTGTCTCAAAGCAGGTGTAGTTGAAATTGGTACAAAATGTAACAACTAAAAATTCATATCAGGATGAAGGAGGGAGGATCCAAGAATAAGTTTAAAAGGTGAATTTGTTTGTCAGTTTCCACAACTGAACTCAGAAGTTGCAGAAATATTTTTGTGCTGTTACAGACATGGGAAAAGAATGTGTAGTGCAAGAATATATAAGATAGGATTTGCATCAGCATTGTTGTGCATGAGTTGTCAATCCAAAATCTGGCATACCTGTTGATAACAATATCTTGTGAAGAGTTTTTAATTAAAAAAGAAAGGAGGAAAAAAAAATAGGGGGAAAAAAAAAAGGAACAAAGGAAAGAAAACACGGAGCCTGTGTTTATCATGGTAACAGTGCTTTGCTTTCTCGATAACATCATGGTCATACACTTTCCTTGTGAGTAGCAAACCAGCCAGGATTTCACGCATCTACTTCAAAGTTCGCTTTCGTCATAAGCAGGGCTGGGAGGAGCAGAATCATCTGGTACCTTGGGTTTTTTTCCCCTCTTCCAAACAGCTAGTGGTCAGTAGTCTGCATTTACTTTACTCTGACTCTGGACATCTCTGTGCTAGTTAGCTGTGTTGTCTGCACCTGGGACTTGTAGTGACTTGGAAGAGAGCTGCAGACAGAAAATCATCCTGCAGTACAGCAAAAGCAGATCATGTGCAAGTAGTGTGCTAGCGCTGCTAAGAGCTGCTGCTGTAACTTTTAGTCTAGCAGCTGCTTTATTACTATAATAAATTTCAGCTGGGTTTCAGACCAGTAGCTCTGATGTCTAATAAAAAGTGTCTTTCAGTCGGAAATGTTTGAAGGGAGCAAATGCTGTATCCATTCTTAGCAGTAATGATTCCTACTGTTGTCTCATTGCTTATTCTAGAGGGCCAAGTGTTGGTTCTTAGGACTTGATGCATTTAATTCCATGCTAGTGATAATGAAAGTTAATATCCTTGCGAATTTCCTGCAAATTGCACTTCTTTCCAAATTGTGAAGAGGTCAATGTCAAGTACCTTATTTGATGTGACAGCTTTTTCGCTTTGAGTAAATCTTTTCCTACAAAAAGTAGTGTTCTAATAAATAGTTCTCACTATTTCTTCTGACAGTTAATTTTCTGTATAGTTGCAGATTTAATACACATGGGTTATTCAGGTTAGGTCTGAATCTTAACAGAATAATAGCTTTTGTGAATAAAAACAGATTAAAAAAATAGGCATTGTTACTTATCTTTAACCAGGACTAGTTTCTGGCTGAGTGTCTGGCCTGCTATTTGGTGGCCAGGAAAGGACTCAGTTGAATTGCTTCCTATTACACTGCTCTTTTTAAATGCAAAAGCCATTGCTCTTTCCTGTGCCTCTATGTGTGTATAGACAAAAAGTCTTAATTCTGCTGTGTAGGTATTCTGTAGCAAGACATTTTTATATGGTGTTTGACTGTACAAAAATGCTGAAAGAGTATGCAAAGTCTGCAATGCATGATCAGCCAATAACCCGAAGAAGGGGTTTGTATCATGCTATTCTTATATGTTCATGTATGTATGTAAAAGACATATATGAACAATAGTGGTTTTTTTCATGCCAGACTCTACCTCTTATTTGCTTAGTTTTATACTGCTATTTTAGCTTTTTGGAGAACAGAATTTAAATTATTTCCACTTGTTACAAAAACATTGCAATGAAATGTAGAAATAGAAAAAAGTAAAATCCCAAGGATCCTAAACCTGCAATTTAGTTGTCACCTGAATTTGTGCAAATGGTTTAGTTTCGTCTTGCTGCTTGTAACATTAATATATTTTCCCATTTTCCTAAAGTGCACTGATTCACAGAGAAGCCGGATATTTGATGACACATCAATCAAATAATCTTGTGTAGTAAAAAGCAGATATTGCATAAAACCTTTGATTGTTAGAATTTTTTGTGAAAATATATCCATTCATATTCTATACCTATATATGTATGTGTGTGTAGATATCTGTTCCATTGTATTTTTTTAATGTAATCCCGAATTTCCTAAATAAAAAATTGGAGGGGATGGGGGGAGTCTTAAACACAAGAGAGCTACTGTTTAATTCAGCATACTTGAAAAGAAATTTTGTGTTAAAAGATGTGGAAAGGTTTTATTTAAATTTGAGGCTTTGCTGACCTCTGCCGGAGAAAGAATTATGTGCAGTTTAAGGGAGATCTTTTATGCAGTGCATCTGTGAAGAAATGTTCTCTCTCTGAATTCTGAAGGAAAAAAATCACTTTAACTCTTTTCCCTTACATACTATAACGTGATTCCAGGAAACTTAATTCTCTTCACTTGCTGTTATGACGTTGTTAGTGGCAATGAAAACTGCTCTGCCTTGTAGTGAAGTGTTGGATAGAGGAGGGAGTAGGGAGCATCTTCGTGTTCCTGGCTGCAAGGCTGTCAGCATTTTGATGAAGGAAGAAATGTGCTCTTGGCAGTTAATGAAAGTACAGTTTTAGGAACTGGGAGGAGGTTCTTGCTTCTGCTGTTTCCTTTACTCTTTGGCGATCACATCCATTCAAGCGTGCTGAGCCACCATCTTGTCCAGGGAGAATGTGTAGATAGCTGTGATATCTTGCCTGTTTCTCTCAACTTATTAGAGTTTAAATGGATCTTTCCTCCAAAACTCATGATATTATTGCTTTGCCAGTCAATCAGGCCTGGAACGCAGATTTCATTTTATACATCTCCTTCATCTGATCCACAAAATTTCCTTTGTGGTATGTCTTAAGGTTCAGCTTTTTGTGTTCTCACAGCTAAAACTGCATCTGTCCTCAACTCTGAAATGATGATTAAATATGCCTTTGATTATACTTGTGGCCAGTGCATGTCCATCATGAAACCATGTATATTGTTTCTTCCGGTGTGATCGAAGGAAATTGAACCTGGAGATGTGGATTGATAGCCAGATGCCTTAATGGTTGTACAATTTTATATTGTTTCATGTATTGGTATGCTGCAACTAATAGAAGTACTTTTGAAATAGAAAAAGGAATATTCAGTTATAAATATCTGAGAAGCCTCAAACTTAGCGATGATCAGTCTGTGTACTTTTGTGAGTATCTAAGACATTTTTCTTGTCCAGTAACTCTGAAAATTTTACTCTGTTTTTCAGGATATTCACATTGTACAGCAAATCTTTGCCGCTAGACTTGGCGTGTCGTGTCTGGGATGTGTTCTGCCGTGACGGAGAAGAGTTCTTATTCCGTACAGCCCTGGGAATATTAAAACTTTTTGAAGATATTTTGACCAAAATGGACTTCATTCATATAGCCCAGTTTTTAACAAAGCTACCAGAGGACTTGCCTTCGGAAGAATTCTTCACATCTATTGCTGCCATTCAGATGCAAAGTAGAAACAAAAAGTGGGCTCAGGTAAAGAGGATGTTAATCTTTGATAACTGATGATTGTACTTTATTCATGAAAATAAGAGTTTGGCAACACCTGGAAGAATGTTTTAGCAGAGCTAGTGTTTGATTTTACAGGTAGGTAGGACTATGTAGCTCACTCTGTTCTTTTAGTATACATTCTGGTGAGTAGATTCCTGAGCTTACTCTCCTCTGGAAAGGGAGAGCTTAGTCAACATTCAAAATTGAAATGTTGAGTGGAGTTGATGAAGTAAAGTATCATAGGACTTCTTAAGTGTATTCATTACAAAGGCTGCTGGCAACATTACAACTTGATTTTTAAAAGCAGAAATTCACTCTTTGGGAGAAGATGACAATTTGTCAGGACACATTATCATACAGTCATCATCTTAATATTCTTGAGGATCTATTTTGCCTAATTCTGGGCTGTACAGAAGTGATTGCATCTCTGACTTCTTTATTGGAATTTAGCACTGAAGCCTTTATTTCAGAAATTGTGTCTCATCACTGTAATTTCAACTAAATTCCAGTTTAAAGAAAAAAGGTGGAAGTGTGTCAACTGAATATGGAAATCGTTAAGTGGCTATAACAGCCATTCATGCTGGAGAGTTAGGTCAAATGTACTTCACAGTGTTTGGAGTAGAAACTTCCCCCACCCCTGCTTTTTTTCTTTCTTCAGAGTGGTAATACATCATGCTTAACGAGTCATGCTGTAATAGAGCTCTGCCCATTTTATCCAAATTCTTTTTTGCAGTGAAACTGAAAGGTGATGTTAAACGTAGTGGTTACGGCAATTCAGCTGCAAATGGGAGTTATGGTTCTTTCCTGGAGTAATAGTCTTCCTGTAGATGCTGGGGACTGCCTGCTTGCTATTTGAGATGAGAATTTCTAACCTTCACAGTAGGAATAGATTGTGGCCTTCTGAGCCTTATCTCCTGTGTGAGGGGGAATACAACCTGCGCTGCCCAGCTAAGAGCAGCACACTGCCAGAATTTCCTCCCTGACACAGCTTTCCTCACAACTTAGTTTGCATTTCCCTTCTGGTCTTGGCCATAAGTTGCTAGTACAGATCCAGCTTTGTTTCTATCCTCAAGAACATTTTTCAGCCAGTAGTGTCTCTACAAGTAAACTCCCAGTCTTGCTCCTCATTCGTATGGCTCACTTTCTTTAAACACGTCATGTGTGGAGGAGGATCGCATACCAAATAAATTCTCAGCCTACTGCTGCTTCCCTTGCAGAGAAGGAGAGGTAGGTGTCCTATTCTGCCAAATACCCCAAGTAACAGGCTTTCTTAGCCAGTGGTTTTCAGTCTGTGACACATGTGAAGGTTTAGTGGTGATTATCACAACAAGAGGAGGACTTCTAAGTAACCTAGCCGAAGCAATCTTCCTCAGTCTCCTCATCAGCTTCATTCTGACTGCACTGGAATTTGCCAGATTGTTTTTGCTTGTTGTGGCAAACTGGAGAAAAATTGTTGCTGAACCGTGGTGCGAATAGGTCTCAGACAGAGTTAGCATGCTGTAGGGTTGGTGTTGGCTGACCTCTTACCTATCCTGACTTCTGTGCCAACTGGCTTTCTTCACCAGGTAGTTCCATTGCTGAGTAAGTTTCCATCAGGAAAGCCTGTTCACTCCCTAGCCTGCCATCCTTTTCCAAGCCAGAAGGGGGTAGGGGCTACGAGTTTGCTCATGTCATGCACTTACTGGGACTGCTCAGCTGCTGAGGTACCACTATTGGAACTGACCTAGAAACGTCAACAAGACAAAGAGGGTATGGGATTATGTTTTCTATTACTAAGATGCTGCCTGTGATGGCTTCTTACCTCTCTTTGGTCTTTAAAGTTCACCAGGAAGAGTTTGAACTCTGAAACCTGAACTTTACTTTTTTAGAACAGACAGGCTTTTGGTAGTATGTGACTTGGTTGCACAGATGGACTCATAACAGTGCTGGGTATGAGTCCCACATAGTACGCTTGAGAAGTCTGTCTGCAGTTGGGATGCTTCCTTGCTAAATAGTTTTCTGACTGTGACTATTGCTGTACAAGTCAGATGCTTTGCTGTAGTATCCATGTATTTTCTGTAGGGAAATACCTTTTCAAATTAGCAAAATGAATGTCAAGAGTGATGGATGCACCGCTTTCAAGATAAACTCTTAGGTGGACTGACTGACCAGGGACAGTAGTTCCCAGAAAATGCAGAATGCTCTTGAGCTTAGAAAAGTGGGCTTTGCATTCTCATCTCTGGCATCATCTCGTTTGCTTACAGTAACTGTGCTGCATAAGCAAGCAGTAGAGCTTGAGGTACTACTTCTTCGTAGGAGTATGTTTGACTGTAGAATTCAGGAGTCAAATTCAGCTGCACATCTCAGCAGTAGGTGTACTTGGCACTCAGAAAAACACCCACTTACTGAACCTTTCACCTTGCTGTACCATGGTTAATTATGGTCCTGCTATCCTGTGGGTCACATTCTGACCTGATGCTGTCTAGAGGTGATGTATGTAGGACTTCATCTAAAATGCTAAAGGGGGGGCTTATGAAGCTGGTTTCCACAGTCCTGCCTCCCTCATCGGATGGGGCTGGTGTGTGTTTTCCATCTCACTCCATTTTCCCTTGGACACTGACAATGTGATGAGGAAACTAAAGACAGAAAGGAGTCCTGGTAAATCATGGACACAGCACTTCTAGTAACAAGGACTCATAGGAAACTGTAAGCTCTACTTTTCTTCTGAAATAACCTACAATGAACTGCAGGGCCTTGTGCCAATACAGCCTTAGCCTGAAATGTAAGTGGATGTTGTTACACCTACCACTTTGTCATCAACAGCAGAGGAATAGAGATGGTAGAACAGACTGGACTGTGGGCTTAGCATTTCTGTAATCTCTGTGCTTCAAATCTTAGCTCTGTAAAGTTTTCCAAATAACTAAAGAATTTGAGCTTTGTTAATTGGCTTAAGGTCTATGCTTTCTGCTTTTTTGGGTCAGTATTTTGGTGTGATTCTTGTATTCTTTAAAAAGGGTAACTTTCTTCCACCAAGGACATTGTTACTATGGCACTTAAAACTCTCTGAGTAGCTGTTGATTTACCCTGAATCTCTATGAAGAGGACCTCGCTGAAATCTCTCTCCAGTTCTAGAAATTGCTGAACAGCCAGCCAGCTGTGGCTCTGTTCAGACCCACGTTGAACTCTTTTGTTGCAACAGCTATGGGTGCTTCTGCATTGAAGTATAGGTGGTGGTGTGTGATTGCTCTCTGAGTGATTTAGCCCCACCTCCTGTTAATTCTGATGGTGCAGAGGTTTGTTTGAAGTCAGTCAGAGGGAGAAAGAAGGTTCCTTTCTCGTAACTGCAATTCTTTGAGATTAAATGTCCCACAGTACCTTCACTTCCAGGGTGATTCTTGAGGATGCTGCTGGACTTCTTCAGCAGAGACTAACTATGGGACAGGGAGCATGTTAAGCAGCATGAGAAACTGGCTATTACTATGCCTTCTACACGAGGGCTAACAAAACAAAATTGTGCATCAGATATTAGGAAATATAAATTTTTGGTATGGATGCAAATGCGGACTTTTTGCTTCAGAAAAAGATGTAAGCAGATCTGGAGATAGCGGTGTGCTCTAGACAAGCGCTAAGGTAACTCTGTCCTGAACTCTTAGGTAATGTCATATTGCTCAGGCTACTCACTTGCTATGTTTTTAGACATTCCATTTATTAAAAATTACAACTTCCCATCAGACAGCATCCTTTAATAGTGCTAGACCTGTGTAATCTGGGTAAGAATCTCATCTCCAGGCTTCAAAAGTGTGTGTTGAGGGGAGGCTGAGTTTAAACCTTTGTTAAATCCATTTGTATCTACCACGCCACAAGGACTTATGGGACAAGTCTCCATCAGTGGAGAGGTTCTTTAAATTTGATTACATTTAATAGTTAAAATAGTATTGCTCAAACATAATTAAATGGGAAACTCTTCAGACAGTGATTTGATTTTTTGAGTCACGTTTTAAATCTAATACTTTTTTCTCTCTCATTCCTTGAAATGTCTAGATACTGGCTGCTCTGCAGAAAGATAACCGAGAAATGGAAAAAGGAAGTCCTTCACTCAAACGTTAACATTATGGTTGCCTCCAGTGACTCATGGGGAAAGAGCTAAAGTGCAAAAGTATTGAGTACTGTTTGACATGTATGAGCCTGCAAATCAAAGTGTTATTTCAGAATTTTGTTTAGTAGTAGCATAGCCTTAAAGGGGAGAGAGGAAAAGAGAAGGAAGATGAGGAAAAAAAAAAGGAAGGAAGGCAATCAGGGGATAAACCCCTTATAAATTAAACCTAGGCTTAGCCTTAAACTTTTAGTGGAATGAGCATTTGCTGTGGACAGCGTTACACATTCTGTACTTCTGATGAGGGCAGTGAAACTAAGTAAAATTAAGGGGGTTTTTTAAGGCGGTTTTTTTTTCCTTTGATGTTTTAAAAGACTGGGCATTCAGCAATGTCAGTTGCTTCGAAAGCTATTCCCCAGTTTAATTCTTAGGCAGGATATATTTCCCATACCTATAGTAGTAGCTGGATCTGGATTTTAAATAACTGGTGCTGGAATTTATAGTTAAATGATGTAAGGACCATTTCTTTAGAAATGCTTCTTGTTTTATAGGCTGTGGGTCCCATTTACCAAAGAAATCATGTAGACATAGAACTACATTCCATTATTTAATAAGAAAAAGTTAAGTAGAAAGTAAACTTGGAAGAGAAGTCACGCTAGCAGTGCAAAACCAATTATTCTTCAAGATGCCTTGGAAATCTGTGTTTCCAATCTGGATGCATATGGGAGAAGTTCCATTAATCAGACTAGATTCCAAACGCACTGGGGGGTTTCTAGTATTAAGCTGGCACCATTTCCCAATTGTACTCTTTCCTCTGTTTAAAGCCGGGGTCACCTACTACTAAATATATGTTTCCACATCTCCCTTTTCTGGGGCAGTGGCATTTCAGGGTGTTCTTGCCTACCAGCTGCTTACTCCTGTGCCATCTCTCCAGTCATGCTGATAAAACTGTGGGCTGAGCAGATGAATTGAGAAATGGTTAAAAGCAATTTTTATAGTTACTTTAAACCCAGCTCTGCTCACTGGCAAAACTGAGGAGGAAGGGTGTGGGGGACAAGTTACATAAACCACCATTGCTGCTGAGAAGAAAAGGTTCTGTGGGATCTCCTGAAGCTGCTGTTGGCACAGTGAGAAAGCATTATGTGGAGCTGATATGTACGTAGTGGCAAGTGAAAGAAGTTTATTGGGGAATGTGCCAGACAAATACTATCAGGACAGGTACATGCTGTCATTTCCTAGCATTTTATCCAGCTTCTAATACATGGGAGCAAGTTACAGAGGCAGCAACTGTGGTTGCCTAATTCTGTTATACAGCTTAGATCCCCTCTGCATTCAGATGAATGTTGAACTGTAAATCGTGAGTGCCTCTGATTTACAAGAATGTTTATTGCATAGTGTAAAATCTATTTTATAAATAATGGTGATCATTGAAAAGGGAAACTAACTGAAGCAATATTTGTGTTAACTGTAAACAGGCATTACTAAATCCTCTAGCTATATTACTAAATCCTCTAGCTATATGGTCAGCGGTTTCCCAATGCTCTTCAGTCTGTCTTATGCTGATTATTTTGGCATTGTCTGAATAAAAAAAAGAGAATAATAGTTGCACACTGCTCAACTTAACATAGAATGTAAAGGACTGTGGGACACAATCAAAATACTGTCCTTTAGTACAAACATCGTTTCTGCAAGGGATAGTTTGTAATATTAAAAAGAGTGAGAGCAAGATTCCCTGGTAAGTGAGGACTCAATCACTTTGGAAGACATGTAATGCAAATGCAGCTTGCAAGTCTGATACCTCATTGGCCTCTTTTCCTGTCCACTTTGTGTACCTGGTGTAATGGATGTGTTTTTCTGTTGGCCATCTTAATTCCTCCATAAGACTTCTTCTAGGTCATCACTTACTGAAAATAGACATCAAGATGTTGATATCAAACACATGTTAATTCTCCCAGAAGTTGTATAGCCTTGGTCGTTCAATGACCGGTACTTGTATGCTACATTGGTTTGAAGTGCAATAGAAAGCTGGAAGGTCAGTAAGTGTTTTTTAATATTACTTTTTCTATTACTACAACAAATACGCCTTTCCATGAAGGATATGAGAGGCCTACCATCTGAAACATTTGCACTATGCTTTTAAATGGTTTATTAAACAGAGACAACTGTTTCCTCAGTATAAATTTTCAGGTGATACTGTAACTGGCTTTGTGATTTAAGTTTTCATTGCAACTAGGTTTCTCTTTCCTTTTAAACCAAGTCTACAAGTGTGGCTCATTTGTCTGGTTAAAAATGCATTCTTAGCTACTACGTATCTTTGCAGCCAGGACATCCTGTTCTTCTCTTCTCAATAAGATGTTGAATGTAACAGAGAAAATGAGCATAGTTGTGGGAAAAAGGCCTGCTGCAACAACACTTGTGCACTGTTTGTTACTTGCAAATGTAATTATTTTGTTCTGTGATTTGATCTTTCTGTTCTTAGAAGATGTATATATTTTCTAAATGATTTCTTTGTGTATATAAGGTATGTTCTTTAATGAAGAAAAGCAATGCAATAAGGAGCTTTGCACAGTTTGTTTTCAAACAAAATACATTTGAAAAAAAAATCACCTGCCTAAAGATGCAATTGTTTCGACTTCTCAGTAACTTGATTTGAAGGTAATGTGTGAATTTTGATAAAAACGGAGATAAGTAGTAAGGGCATAGAATTACTTGCCACTGAGCTTTTTAAGTTTCTTGCAGCATACCAAATCTCTTAATTAGCTATTAAGGAAGATTTCTGTAATAAATTCAGGGATTACATAAAAAATTTTGACAATTTTATCGTTCAGGTGCTTGAGAGTATCTGTAACAACATGCATGAGATTTTCTTTCATTGAGCAAATGTGTCCCATCAAGCAAACTTCCTTTTCTTCATGGGTTTAAGGAAAAATAGAAATGCTGCAATACATCAGAAGTCTACCACTACCACTCTATATGCAGCAGATTAGAGAAACCAGAACACTTCAACCAGGTTTGGAATTCTATATGACCTGCACTTTATAATAAAGCCGTTTTGCAACTTCAGTCAGCAATCAGTCATTAACGTTTTTTCATTTAGTAAAGAATTTCATTTGGGGAAAAAAGGTACCTTGTAACAGCTTATTTTTGACTGTTTTAAAAACTAGAGTGACATGTAGAGATACATCCCCTGTACATCATGTTTAAATTGGTTTTATGCAGTTAGCAAGTTTGTTTTGTTTAGATATGTGTATCGAACTGGAACTTTTTTCAAATGTAAATATATGGTTTTGTTAAATAAAGTCGTGTAAAGTTATCTTAATCACCTATTGTCAGTGTAATTCAGAAATTAAAAATTCAACTACTTGTCTGTTTCTTCACAGGCTTCTTTAGCGGTTTTTGTCTGTCCAAAATCAGGACTTTGGGACATTTAAGTATTGCAGCTGGAGGATTTTTTGGTGATGCTTTCCAAATTCTCATGTTAAAATACCTCTTATATTACATATGACATTTAGGAGATTTGATACTTATGGTGCCCATGGTTTAATCCATTTCATATGCCCTCCTCTGGACTAGGTCTGAGATCTGAAAAAATTATTATGAAAAATAGATGTAAATCATCCTTTTTTTGTTTTAAAAGAAGAAATCTTGGTTTATTGCAAGTTTCATAATCACAAGGCATGTTTGTGCTCAACTTAAGGCAGTATTGTTTTAATTCTTACATAGGCATAACTTCAGAGATTGAAGTGGAGAAGCTTCCTGTTGCTTACTTAACAGAAAAGAGGTTAAAGCACCAAATAAAAGCAGGGGAGAGAAAGCAGTACCTGTGCAACAAGACTATGTGGGGAACACAGTCAAAGACTTGGCTGCCATGATTCTAGTTTCTCCAGTAAACGTCTCACTTCCTTGAACTAAAGTATCTTACTGTTTGATTTGCTGGCCCTATACCAATTTGATATCGATAAAGCTTTATATTGTATACATTACAGAAGTTGCATAACTGTTCAAAACTAGATTTACTTTTCCTCACCTGTTTTCCCAGTACTAATGCCAGTCTGTTTTAAGAGAAGTAAAATACTTTCTTGCATGCCAGCACATGAGATTAGGAAATAAAAAGAAATTTGTCTTTACTGCTTCCTGACGGAACATCTTCCTATATTTATAGGAGGAAAATGGAGGAATCTTTGATCTTCATCCTCAGGGTGCTTTGGAAGGCCACGGTAGCAGTGGGTTGTCTCAATAACAGCACTAAGAAAAAAGTCCTGGAGACAGTGTGTGAAGTTTAAGCAAATGTCTGAGTAGTATTTGTTTCAGTAGAAATAATTTGGTTCAGGGAATATACTATCAACCTCGTTTGTACCCTAAATTCTTGCCTTCTCCAGGTGTCAAACATGCAGCAGTGAAAAGCATTTAAGATTCTTCTGCTTTTCCCTTTAACTGTCTACATTTGTTGCTTAATGGTGTTTAAGAAGTTAAAGGAAGGTTTATACGTCTTAAGCCAAAAGCAGCAAGAAGCGTAAGAATTTTTCTGGCAGGAATCTATAAGAAGTCAAAACAGGTAAAAGTAACTTCTCTTAGGGAGATGACTGCTGATCATCCTTAATTATTTATGAAAACAGTTTTTGTGGAACACCAGGAGGCTGCTCAACTTGTGCGACAGCCACTCTTTCAGCAGGAGAAGAGCTCACTTTTGGTAACAAGGCTTAAGATGAAAGGTACCGATTTGGAGTTTTTGGGGGGTGGAGGTGTTTTTGTTTTGTTTTGTTTTTTTAAGATAAGTGGTTGGCGGTTACACTTGTCTCCTTTTACTGTCCAGCAACAACAGACAGGGGTGGATCTACTGGTACTTTGTGGAAAGCTTTTGAGTATTAGTTGTGTAATGTCTCTTCACGAATAAGAGTGTTTGAGCTACTGAAGATACAGGGCACTTCAGTTGTTTGCAGAACAAAAGCCTGCACTGTTCCCCTGTGTTTATGCAACAGTTCTGCAGAACCGTAAGGACCTTAGAAGAATATAAGCAAATTGCTACTGCATGATTGCAGTAAGAGCAAGAAATTACTGATCTCTTCTGTCATTTCACTATGACAAAAGAACAAGATTTAAACCTTCAGTAGCGTAATAACCACTTTAATTATGTTTTGTCTTTTAAATGTCCAGGCAATTCAGAAAATCTAGTTCAGAGATTATTTAAAAGAGGGGTAAGCCATTCCTAGAAATGACTTTATGTAAGTTTATCTACTTTTTATCCCCATATAAGTGCATTCAGTGACTTGTGTACTCTGCTTAAATGCGTATGCAACTTACCTTGGAACTAAAACCAGCAGCTCAAATACAGCTCAGCAATACTGGTCCCATGGGGTGTAATTCCAACCCATAGTGGAAAACCAAGAGACTCCATTCCTACTCTTTCCCACTGGGATGTGCCTTCTTTCCTGCAAAATTCACAGCTGTTGAACACTTAAATCTGGGCCTTTAATACCCAACTCTGACTACCAAAAATGGGACTAAAGATTGCTGGTCTGTCTAAGCAAAGTAGTGGTATCATGCATAAAAATTAACAATTAACTAGGAAGGACTGATTCAATAATTGGGCACATCAGCCAGTGATGGCCTATAGGGAGCCTACCAAAGTTGCAGTTCCTTCAGTAATGAGAAGGTAGTATGTCAGAGCTCCAACATTTTACTGGCCCAAGATGTTTCTATATTCTTGACATCCATCCCATGCCTTAAATCAAAAATAATGTTACAATAGCAGCAGCAAGAACTGCAGGATATAGGTAAGTCTCATAGTCACTGCTTGCCATGGGGGAATTGAAGTTTAAAGAATATATTATTTTGAAAGGGGAAGCTGCTTCCTGTAACTTAAAGCTCTGTGAGCTGTACAGTCATAAATGTGTAAATGTTTGTCACTCCTTCCCCTTTTCCTTCAGTCATCTTTTCTGGAATTCAGGTATAGCTGAGCAGTGCAGAGGAGCCTGAAACAGGGATGGGCTTACTCTCTACTTCTGCACACACCGTGAATGAGGAGGACAAGGCTGAGTACCCCCTAAAATTGTAAAAGCTGAAAGACCAAAAAAATCCAAACCTCTAGTTTTGAGTTAGAAGATTTATGTATATATTTATACTATGAAAGCAGTTCTTAAAGTAATAAACCTCTCTTCTTGTGCACCTCCAAGGCAAACTCGGCAGTCAAGTATATTTACAGAATGGGTGTATGATTTAGTGCTTCTGTAGCATAGTGGCAGTATGCAAGCCATGTCAGGTATTGACAATAAGCTTCTCTCCCATTCTTAGCCACATCTATAAAAGCTACCCCTTGCGATGTGCCCAGAAGGCAGGTGTATTTATTGTAAAGATGAAGTTGATACTGAATTATGAAATCCATACAGAGGGTGGCAGAATCAGGATTTGAGTTAGGGTATGGTGAGTGCTCTGCTTAAACACTATTGCCATGGCCCTAAAGGACTGAATGTCAAGGTTTTCTGTTAGCCTCAGTCAAAAGTCTACACTTTTTTTGTCAGCGCTTTTTTTGCTTTGATGAGTGGATCATGGGAAGGAATGCAAAGGAATATCAAGATCCTAGAGGCCTTTTGTAATCTAACAGGCCTCAGGACACCGGGGGAGGAATGCTGTGGCTTTTATATACAACCTATTAAGGACTGGTATACGATCAACGATTGTCCTCCATGGCAAATTAATGGTACCCAATTAATGTGATTGAACCTGGTAGTTTGGAAAAGTACCTGGTACTAAGAATAGACCTGTGGATCGGAATATCTAAACCTGAACTACCGGTGAAGATCAAAGACTGGCTACAACAGATTGGTGATACGCCACTGAAACCATTTCAGAAGGTTGACATCTTGAAGGGATATACTAGCCTGCAATGGATCTATTTAGCAGACCAAGCAGATGTAAAAGCAACGTACCTAGAAACACTTGACCTGACGATTTGAACTACAGTCAAGGAGTGGTTACATCTACCTCCAGGTACCTGTGATGCCATTCTCTATTCCAGTATGCATGGTGGAGGTTTAGGCATCACGAAACTCTTGGGTCTGATCCCCAGTATACGAGCTCGAAGACTGCTTAGGATTGCACAGTCTTTGGATGTACTAATAAGATCAATAGTAAAACAAGAGGGGATTGAAAATGAATTTGAAAAATTATGGGTAACAGCTGGAGGTGATAAGAATAAAATTCCATCCATTTGAGACCTGAGTGCGATTAGGGTAACGTCTGAGGAACTCAGCGATGAGGAACCAGCTTCAGAATGGGAGCTGTCAGCCCCCCAAATTATTTTTCCTGAACCACGTGACTGGCAAAAACAGGAATTTATAAATTGGACCAAGTTGCAGTCCCAGGGCCATGGTATTACCAACTTTGAGAAGGACAATATCAGCAGCATTTGGGTTGAACATTATAAGGGGTATCCCTCACAGAAAACTCCTCACCGCACTTCAGTTAAGAGGTAACCTGTATCCCACCAGGGAATTCCTGGCAAGGGGGAGACAGGAGTTGCAAATAAAATCCTGTCGACACTGTCAAGCGGAAAAAAAAATGTGTGCTTATACCATTGGGTATTGCCCCACGGTACAAGGTGCTAGAATTAAAACGCATAATCAGTTATGCAAAATATTGATAAATGAAGCCCAAAAGAAGGACTGGATTGTATTCCAGGAGCCCATATTAAAAGATGAACAAAATGAAATATATAAGCCTGATCTGGTATTTGTAAAGGGAGATCAGGAGATAGTTATTGATGTGACAATTCAGTATGAAAGTAAATTGACATCAATGGTGGATGCGGCGGCAGAAGTAAAGAAATATTGCCACCTTAAAGACGAAATTCAAGATCTAACGAATGCTAAAAGTATCAAACTTAAGGGATTCCCTGTGGGTGCACGAGAAAAATGGTATTCTGGCAATTACAAAGTGTTAAAAGCATTGGGAATTTCAAGTTCCCAGCAAGAAGAGATTGCATATTATATGTCAAAGAAAGCATTATTTACTTCTGTTGATATTATGCGTATTTTTGCGAGTCAATCGAGAACTGTTATAAGAACTTAAGTATTTGATGTTCTGCTGTAACCCTACCCCGCCTGCTACATCATTGGGGGTATAGCTGACTCATGATGTTTAGAGATAGGGAAGTCCCAATGGGGTAAATTTCTTGGAAGGATCAACCTTGGCACTGGAAAAGTTGGGAGAGTATTAAGGAACTCATGGTCATGTCACATCACTTACTCTAAATTTGGACAAAAGTTTAATTGGAATTGCCAACATTTTACCAACTTGGAAATCTTATTACCGGGCTTGACATAGGTGGACAGGCCACCTTTACTTAACTTGGAAAAGAGACATGTATAATTTATATGTGTTTGATAATTATAGCCTCAGTCAAAAGTCTACACTTTTTTTGTTGGTTTAAGATGGGCACTTGTATATGGTTTCATTCAAAATGAGTAAGTACTGTAATCTCTTCATTGAATGTGTAATACTGACACGTCACTTAGAAAAGGCTTTTTCAGCAGTGTGGTGTAACGTATTCCCCAAGATTTGCTGAAAAAAGCACATGTTAAAAATCAGAATTATGGAAAATTCCTTTGTTTATTTCATTTCCATGCTTCCTTTTCTTCAGTCATCCTCAGCAAGGAAAGAGGAGTTGGCTTCCTTGATTTTCTTCTGAATTCCCCTACAAGTAAGGATCAGAGCAGCATAGTGATGTTTCAGTGTTTCCAATCGCTGACTTAGCAGCTCTGCAGCATCCACCTTTTCCTCAAAGTCCCGAAGCAGTGCCTCATTTCCAAGCAACCCGCATTTCTGCTGCAGTTTCAAATTGCTTCTCCGCAGTCTGTCTCTGGCCTGTTTTGTTTTGGTCAGAACGTCTCTCTTCTGTGACAAGACGGTCTCGATGTCCATCAGTTCAGCCTTTCTGCCTTGATTTTCAGCTTCCACAAACTGTAGCTTTTCCCTGAACTGGCTGAGAACATGCACTGTGTTCGATACCTTCTTCTTGAGCTTCAGGATTTCATCACTGAGGTCATCAATCTTTTTGCCGTGTTTCTGATTCTCTTTCTTCATGTGCTCAAAGTCCAGAAAACGTTGACCCTCTACCAGTTCTCCCTGAGCTTTCAAGATGGTTTCAAGGTTCTGGATTTCATGCTTCAGCTTGATGTTTTCCACACGGGCCTAGAGGAGTAGAAATAAAAGAAGAATTGCTCTATTTCTTTAATCCTTGCCTCGCCAGGGAAGAAGTTTAAAGTACGTCATGACAAGAGCAAAGCTCCAAGGGGAGAAAAGCAAGGGACATCTTCTGTTGCTCAATAGCGGGTAGCAGGTGTTGGGGGGAGTGGGAGCGGGTACCCCATCTGAAGGAGAGGACAACGCCGGCCTCTCCGGAGACCTTTTTGGCCAGACCGCAGCTCGAAGGGGGCCGGAGCCTCACCTCGCGCACCTGCCGTTCTTTGTCCCCTTCCTCGGCCTGGATGCGGGCCGCCGCCGCCGCCTCCCTGCCGCCCAGCCGCCGGCCCAGGATGGAGACGGCCGCCTCCTTCTTGCGGGCCTGGAAGGCGGCCCACTCGGC
>NW_010973342.1:1919923-1958889 GCF_000737465.1 Haliaeetus leucocephalus
CGGCAGCAGCGGGGGAGGCGGGCGGGCCTGACAGGAGGGCCCCGCTGCGCCGCCCCGCTCGGCAGAGCCGTGTCCGTGTCCTGCGTCGCTACCTGAAGTTCCAGCCTCTGCCCCGGCCCGTTGGTGCTGGGGATCTGCTACCCTCTTCCTCGCGGTGTTTGGTCTTTTCCTTCGGCGTGTCACGGCTGTAAACTCGCTGCTTGCCTTCTGCGTCAGCATACGAGTCAGGCTCGTTTTTAAAAAATAGCAGGAAAAAGCATCGCCGTTTGATTCGTTAGCTGTTACCTGATTGTGCTTTGCTTCATTAAACGTAAAGACTTGTTCACCATCTTGAAGCTTATGATGACTGTAGCTCGTTTCAGTTCTTAAAGAACTAGAAATGAGTGAATGCTGTTGGTCTGTATCTCCGTATTGCTCTAAAAGTACTTCAGCAATGCAGTGTAAATAAGCAAAATCCAAACGATGTAGTGATCTCGGTGCTGGCTTGGGACTTGGAAAGCTTCCTGCTGGTGGTAAGCTGACTTCTTGAGAGAGCGGTGGATGCTCAGGAATCACCATGTGGACCCGGTGTCTCGATGGTGTTCCTGTACCCAGAGGATCTGATGCAGCTTGCCTTAGTGATGTTCCTGGTGCTGTTTTCATGGCTTGCCTGCCCCTGTGCGCTTGCAAATACTTATCTGGACCCAAAAACGCAGATCTGCTTGAAGAGTTTAGGTATTGCGAGTTGGCCTTTGAGGAGCAGGGAAGAAAAAGCCATGCTCTTACCTGACTGCACGTTATGCTGGAGATGTAACGGAAATCATTTTATCACTCCTTGTTTTCCATTTAGGAGGACATGGCTGCTCACGTGGGAGCATCCCGAACGCCTCAGGAGGTGATGGAACACTATGTGAGCATGTATATCCATGGCAACCTGGGAAAAGCCTGCATCCCTGACACCATTCCGAACAGAGTAACGGATCACACATGTCCCAGTGGCGGCCCGCTTTCTCCTAGCTTGACCACGCCGCTCCCACCGTTGGATATATCAGTGGCCGAACAGCAGCAGTTGGGATACATGCCGCTTCGGGATGACTATGAGATCGAATATGATCAAGATGCAGAGACTCTGATCAGTGGCCTTTCGGTGAACTATGACGATGATGACGTGGAAATAGAGTTAAAAAGAGCTCATGTAGATATGTACGTAAGGAAACTCAAGGAGAGGCAACGGCGGAAGAACATTGCACGAGACTATAACTTGGTACCGGCCTTTCTGGGGAAGGATAAAAAGGACAAGGAGAAAGCTCCCAAACGAAAGATCACAAAAGAAGAGAAGGAGTTGAGGCTGAAACTGAGGCCTCTGTACCAGTTCATGTCTTGTAAGGAGTTTGAAGACTTCTTTGAGAACATGCACAAGGAGAGGATACTTCGAGCAAAGATTCGGGAGCTGCAGCGGTATCGTCGAAACGGAATCACCAAAATGGAAGAGTCGGCAGAATATGAGGCAGCCAGGCATAAACGGGAAAAGAGGAAGGAGAACAAAAACATAGCTAGTTCCAAGAGAGGGAAGGAAGATGGTAAAGAAGGTGAATTTGCTGCCATTGAAAACCTGCCTGGCTTTGAACTCTTATCGGACAGGGAAAAGGTGCTCTGCAGCTCTCTAAATTTGAGTCCTGCACGTTACGTGACAGTAAAAACTATAATCATTAAAGACCATCTCCAGAAAAGACAAGGAATTCCCTCAAAGAGTCGTCTTCCCAGTTACTTAGATAAGGTACTGAAGAAAAGGATTTTAAACTTTCTAACAGAAAGTGGTTGGATATCCAGGGATGCTTCATGAAACTCAGCTGATCTGAAAAAACACAGCAGAGGCCCATTGTAGCCTCAAGGACGGTGTTATTTTTTCCTTCCCTCCCCAGAGATACAGAAATTATGTCACTTGGAAACAAACAAAAAAAGCAACTAACATAAACCCCCACAGTATTCATGATCCATGGTTCAAATAGACTTTTGCTTTGGATCGTGGAAAATCTTAATTGTGAAACTTATACATTGGATGTCACTGCTTTTGGTACATTATTAGAATGGATTTCTTTCATGTGAACTTACTCAAGTCCAGTAGTCCCAGAGTAGTTACTTTACTCCTTACTACTGGACAAATGAGTATCTGTGTAATCCTTGCTTTTCTTTGAAGGTGGGAGATGGTTTCATTTGCCGGAAACTTTCTTCTCCCTTTGTTTTGTTTTTTGGTGTAATGCTGGCAGCAAAGTGAAGCTTACAAAAGTCCTGAGCTCAGGAGCGTGGCGAGCAGGGATTTTTGTGACCACTGCTAAGCTTTCAGAACATTCTCCTTAGTAACTACAGCCAAGGCGCTGGGACAGCAGGGTGAGAGTTTCTGTCCAGAGTACAGCAGGGATGAGCCATGGCAGGGAGTGGAAGGAAAGAAGTGTGGTAGGTGAGATGCCTTCAGGTACTTGTGCTGTGGAAAGGGTTCTTGAAGAGCTACCTTCACACCCAGCTGATCTGGACATAGTTTTGACATGAGTTTTTGCTGAAACAGACCCCACTGAAGCTTTGATGTTAACTAACTGGTAGCAAAGTTGCAGGAGTACAGGGCAGCTGTGGTGCTCTGTCCGGAGGAGGGGTCAGCACTACTGTGAAGTGGCTGATTTGGGCCAGAAGTGGGGTTTGGGAAAACAGGCAGTGAGTTGTCCTGCAGTGGTTGGGAGCCCAGGCAGCAAAATCGCCGTTTCCTCTTGTTGGAGGAGCCCACTCCTCCTTTTTTGGTATCTGTAACTTCTGAGCTTGTATGGGCTGAGGAGGTGTAGCTGCCTCTTCCTGAATGTGATTGGGAGGGACAGGGAAAGGGAGCGAGATTCTCAAACAGAGTGTGATCACTGAGATTAGCTCTTAAAAACAAAAATGAGAAGTGATGCAGATCAGGTCAAAATGCACAGCTAATGTGCTCCTAAAGTGCGGAGCTGTAAATCAAGCCATTACAGGGTTCTAATTGCACATACCTTGAAACGTACTGGACTAAACGTGTTGAAGTTGAAATTACTGACATGGTAGAACTGTGAATGCAGCCCACTGCAGTGAGGACAGTGCCCCTTGAGAGGTAGCTCGTCACAACGACTACAGTCTGAGCTGGATGCCTGCGACAAGCACCAGCTGGTGATGTAACACGGCGTGTAACAGAAGTGCTGATCCTCGGTACTGTTTTAGTAAGATCTACCGATTAAGGGAAAGATGTTGAAGGAGGACTAGAAAAGGAGTTTTATGCTCATTTCATCCTTAAACTCCTGTGCTGGTATTTAACCAAATGAATAAAAAATGGTGGTTGCCACATGGAAGGCGGCAAAGTGTTACTCATGCCTAAGCCTCTCTACTGGTCATGTCCAGAGCCGTAAGCTGTGACCGGAAGCCAGTTGGGCAGGTCTTCTGGAGTGCAGGTGTGCCAAAACATGGAACTTGACTGGCTTCAGAACAAGCGCAAGCACTGGAAATGTCATCTTGGTTTCATGCTTTGGGCTGTAGTCAGTGAGGATACCACAAAATCTTGAAACAGTGTTAATTCTGCAACTTGGCAGAGGTATACTGATTAGAACTGGGTTTTAGTTAACATATCCAGCATTACCAAAATAGTGTTACCAGTGAGTTTAGAATAAAAGGGGTACAATTACAAAGCCAGCATTTCTAAGGAAGAAAAAACCAAAACTGTAGTGCCTTTTTCTTTTGAGCTTGTGATGTTATGTCCTTTCAGAAAGGTAAGGGCTATGTCCTCTCAGATGTAATACTTTGTTTGGCTTACCCGTAAGTGGCTTGTTGTGAAATATTTGAGACAAAACTGTCTCTCCTTGGCAGCAGTGGAACTAACTGCAATGTGCTGAGTAGCTTTAAGAACCACTTCCACCCTATATGCATGTACAAACAGCACACAAGTTCATAAGGTATAAACACTTAGTTATTTTCTGTGTCCTACTCCTGTGGAAAGGAAGCTCAGCCTTTCTTTCCAGTATTCTAGTTATGCAATTTGGTTCTTCCTGTAACTTGTTACCCAACCGCCATAACATACCATTAAAGATAGTGTTCTGGAACCTCAACTCTGCATGTAGCTGGGAGGTTAAAAGAATTGGGTTTTGGTTTTTTTTTAATTTTTTTTCCAAATCTGTGATTTTTATATTTCTACACTGTTGGCACATTTAAGTCTAACTGAAGCAATAGTCAAAAGCCCATCTGAACAATACTTTAAAAAAAATAATCTAGGCACCAATGAGTCATTTACATGTTGAAGTGAATTCTGCATTTACACTTCATAGTTTCTCAATTCCTCAGCCCCGCCAAAATGTTTCTTTGGTGCTAGACGTAACTTATTGAACATCAAAATGAATGTAAAATAAAGTATTTTTAATGTATGAAATATGGATATCAATATTTATTTTATACTTGCAAGCAAATTCAAGGTGGTAAATGTTTGCTTTAGCAAATACTAGTCCCTTGGAAAGGGCTTCCCTAGAAGCAATGTCTCATTGTCAGCTATGCTTTTAATTTTAAAGGTGACTTGCACTAGAGGATGCTGCTGTTCCATATTTTCACATGGAACTGATTTAGTCTAAGCATTCCTTTGTTATGAGCTGCTGTTTTGTGTTTGTTTGTTTGTTTTTAAGTTGAGATGCAGTTATGTTAATCCAGCAACTTACCAGAGCTACGCTGCTTCTCTTCTGTGGTGAAGGGGCTGAGAAAAAACATAGGAAAGCGCTCTTCAACTTGTATCTTATGTTGATCTGGAAGTGATTCCTGTACTGTACAAATAACCTAGCCTTCATGTTGCTAATGAAAAGGTGTTTTATATGCTTTATGCTCTTGACTTTTCTAATTAAAGATATTACTAATTATAGTATCTGTTCTAACAGCATTGATGTAAGCCTATGAAAAAGTGACACTCCATAAGCTGTTGAAAATACTGATCTTCTGCTACTGATTAGAGGCAACAATACGTCTGTTTTAATGCTGTATGTTTACTTCAGTCCAGTCCCAGTGATGTTTTACAGTAATATTTGCTCACTAGGTAACAAGGGAGCATTAATCCCCATTCTGTGTGTACTACCCAGTGCAGAAGGGCTTGTTACAGAGTATTCTGGGTGCAGACCCTCCTGCCCTGTGTTCCATTGCAGTCCCAGCAAGCATTAAGAACAGCGTTAGTAGGTTTGCACGAATCTTTGACCATAAACTGCCTTGTAAATCACAAACTAAGCACTGCCATTATTCTCTTGTGCAGTGGCTGCATCAAATTTCTTTGCAACTGTAACAGACTTCACTAGCCTTTCAGTTTACTATCTCTTCTTGCAAAAGGTTTTTGCATGTGCCCCAGTTGCTCTTAAGTGATGACACATTAAATACTGTGAAGGAAGATACCTGGTGAGCATGTTCAGCTCATCAGCTTCTTCCTTAAAGGGAATGTTGCACTCATTTGAATTGTGTACTGGTGTAGCTGTGCCAGACACGCAAATGCCTGTGCTGAAATCATGTAAAGCCTAACTGATGTTGTGCACACTCAGCATTTTACTAGGTTTTTGCATTGTATATTGGTAAATAAACTTGTATTAAAGTTTCTTTCCATTATTGATTTAATGGTAATGTAGCTTGTGTAATGAGGAAAATGGCTGAAGTCTTTGCAATAACAAATGAAGATGCATTTTAGCTAAAGGATGGGTGGAGAAGTGGTCTTTATGAAATAGCTAAACCAGAGGTACTGGTGGTAGCTTTGTTGGCTGCTCTTACTCTTAAATTTCAGAACCACCTCCCTCTCTTCTTTGATTTCTTCATTACTTCTTCTGTCATATGGCAGAGCCCAGAGGTGGTTTGAGCTCTCAGTGTAAGACCAAAGCTCTCCATGCTGAAAGCCTCTCTGAAAGGGCAGGCCAAGAAAAAGGAACAGCTTAAATGAGGTAGATACTCAGTTACCAGCTTTAAAGATATTAGTTTGAGTCTTGTGCTGAACATTTAACAGTAACTTGTGTTTTAAGAACACCCTGAATGAAGTAATGTAGTCCAAAAAAGACAGTTTGTGTGAGGCATTGGGAAGCTCATTAACAAAATCTTCACCTGCTAGAGAAGAAGCTGTCCCTCTGTTTTAATTGCCCTACTGGAGAAACTTCTATACTAATGAAGTTGTTAGATTTAGTTTAGATCCAGAGAGGTTGGAAGCAGGCAGAACAACAGATGACAGTTCTTAAAAAGGTATATAAATCAACCCTGGTCCCTTTACAGCATATCAGTTGAGGATGGGTTCCAATCAAAGTGCAACTCAATCCAACTTCACACAGCTACAGTGTGCTCTAACTCAACTCAGCTGGAAGGAAGTTCCTTCCAAATTTAACTTAAGTATATGGAATCCCCCTTTTTTTTCTGTACTTTTACACTCAATCTTTGCATTTTGATCCCTGTACTTGATTAGTTTAAAAAGATTAACGCTGTTGTTGTCTTCTCACACACACCAAAAACTATTCTGCCTCTCCTGCCCAGTCAAAGCATTGATTTTCTTTCTCGGAGTTAAGAAAGAATTAACGAATCCTTAAACATGACTGACCCCCAAACAGTAGTATGCATTTATGTTGTTCTAGTTAACTGTCTGATTCCCATGAGGCAAACCAGTACTGGGAAGAAAATAACCACTTCTCACCAGGAGTAGTAGGTCTAGTGTTCAGTAAGCTTTTGGCAACTCTGCATCTGAACCAAAAAAAAAAAAATCAATACTTGACCTTAAGGTAAGAAGCTCCTTAATACCAAGACAACCAGAAACAAGGGTGAGAAATTCAGAAGTACTTACTGTTTACCAGGTGCTAATAACATGCATAAATTTGAAGTTTCTGTCCTGTGTGTTAAATGTATGGTCTTTGAGGATACAAGAGGACAGATGCTTTGTCAGTTGTGTAATTTGACAAGTTCCATCCGCTCCTATCCAGGTGACCAGACAAATGTAGGACAAAGCATTCAGTTAATCATGTACTGTATTTTAGCCTGACCCTGCAGGATTGGGAGCAGCAGGTGGAGTTAGACACGGCAAGAGCTGCCTATGGGAAAAGTTCTGTTGCAACTTAAGAGCCAACCTGAGTAAATGCAAGAAATGAAGATGAAACTAAGTTCACATTCTTGTTTAAGCCACTTACTTACTTACATGCAATTATTTATGTAATTCTAAAAGACAGTATATATATATATATATATATATACACACCAAACTCTCAGCTACTCACTTCTTTGGGTATTCGGGCTTTCAGCAGGGTTGTAACTACAGTTTGCATAACAAACTGATTGTAAAGCTTGGAAGTTACAAGACTATCAAAATTGTTTAAACCAATTTATACAATATTAAATTAAAAATCCAGAGATAGGATAAATTCCATTGGTTCTTCAATGCCATACAAGTATTAGATGGTTTTCTTGAGTCAATATTACTACAGAACAAAAAGGGTTGAACAATTACAACAGATGTCTACTCTTCATTGCCTTTTATTTACAGGTCAGAATTCACAAAGGTTTCAATTTCAGCTGTTGAGAGAGATTATTTCTGAATAGACAAAAAAGGGCATTTATCACATCAATGTGTAAAAGCTGATGGATGCTTGCAGGAAATGGGTTATTGTGCTACTTCACCCACTTCTGCAATGTTAGAGTCTACAAAACAAAGGAAGCGTTTGAACCACTATTTGGATTTTCAATGTACACACAGTGATAAACGTGAGATTGTAAAATTCTTGTGAGCATTTTGTTCCTTTCAATTTAATGCACCTTTGGTAGCAACAGTTGTAGAAACTATCTAACCTAAAGCATTAGAGGCCTTAATGGCTCTTGTATTTCACACTTCAGAAGAGAGCTTATGGAACAGTGATGTTGAAGGCCACTAAGCAGGAGAATTTCATCAGTTGCTTCATTTTCACTGAGAGAATTCAACCAATTCATTTAAACCTCTCAGGGGGCAGAGGAATGAGGAAAGCATGGGGTAAGAGAAAAACCATCAAGCTGTTTAATAGTTGTATGGCATTTTAAACTCTCAGATTAAGCAGCTAAGCGTCTTTCACAACACCCACCAAGGCAGGCCGCAGTGTACGCCCATGCAGCTTATAGCCAATCTTGGATACTAATGCAATAGTGCCAGGCTCCTTCCCTTCCATGGGAGCATGGAACAATGCTTCATGTTCATAGGGATCGAACTTGGCTCCGACAGGATCCAGTCTGAGCAGGCCATGTTTTTTAAACACCTTTTGAATCTGTAGTTCTGTCATAACAAGACCTTCATATAAGCTCTTCAAATGAGGATTTTCATCCTTGATTTCTTCTTTTGGAACACTTTCTGTTGCCTTCTCCAGAATGTCTGCAACTTCTAGTAAGTCCTTACAGAAGCTCTGAATCCCTAAAAAGAAATAAAAGAGAAGGGAATGGGATTAGTCCACTGAGGGAAGCAAGCATTAAAAAACAAACAAACAAACAAACAAAACAAAACACAACCCCAAAACCTACAGCAATAATCTGTATTCTTTTACATTTTTAACAAGGTATATGATACTGTAAACATTTGGGGTAAAATGTCCTTTCCAATTTACTTTATAATCCAGAACTATTACAGAGACCTTGAAATCCAGATCACCTGCTCTAGTTCTATGGAAGAGCTAAAAAAAGAGCTAAAGCTATGCTGATGACCTGACATTAACAGTTAAAATTCTAACTGAAGTTACCAAAACTTTCAGATGGCTTAATGTAATTTCCTCATGTCTCTCACCTAAAGTTCAAAGCGTTATGTTGCCCTATTCCTACCCTTTAATCTGATGTGCTAAAAATATTTACAGAAGAAAAACCATGTAGTTGGACTGATCAGGAGTCCAAGAGATGAACAGGGATTATTCCTTGAATGAAAAGAACTCACACCTCTCCCTCCCACTACAAACCACTTTTACAGAGACGGAAGCTGTGCCTTGTAAAGACCAAGCAATTCCTAAGCTAACGATAGTACGTATCCTGAAGCTGTTCTCTGGCTCACACTAAAAGAATCCTGACTAATCTCACTTAAGGCAAACTGTCTCTAGAAATAATGAAAAATCAAAATGATTCAGTAGAGTAACACATTTATATGTAGAGGTAAACCAATGACAAACTGCACTGCATTTTGGTAGCGTTTTTGGTTGGTTTTTTTTTCCTTCCCCACAGCCAGCCCTTTTAATTCTAGCTCACATTTTAGATGTTGTTTTTTTCCTTACCAAGAAGCAATATGCGCATTACCAGAGGACAAGTCCTCGGTTTAAACAAAAAAACACCTATGGAAGCACCTTGCAAAATCTATAGGGATCAGCTTGTTCTCAGGAAAGGGTCACTTTAACAACTGCACACCTCTGTAGAGACTCGAGCTCTTCATAGAACAGTAACTAACAGTGTCCAAGTAGTTCCAAAAATATGAACAAATGAATGAAGGTTTTAAATTAAAACTAAAACTGTGGTTAGAGCTGAAGTGTCCCAAACATAGATTAACCAGTTGTCTAGTGATCTGGATCAAACCAAATAACCAAACTCTTCAGAAGGTGGTTTGGAGTGGGTTTTTTTGGTGTAACTTATCTCTGCAAATATCTGTGACTGCATCTCTGTGAATTTATGCAAGTCTCATTAATGAGTTTCTCTTCCTTCAACAGAAAAAGCAGTCATATACAAATGATAAAACTTACAATCATGCAAATTATCTATAATTTAGTTTTCAGGAGAAATTGTATTTTAATAGTTATTTCTATTGTAGCACCTCTGAGGTCAGACATGACTCAAAGTCCTTCTGCACTAAGTAGCGTATTAGTGAAACAATGCTTATTGAAAATCAACTTCAGGATGAAGCATTCAAACATCCATGAAAAGGTACAAGAATAGTATCTAACTGAGAAATGCTTTTTCTTACAGTACAGATTAACCGAAGACCCTGTATTCAGAAATAAAAACTTCTATATTCAGAATTAAACTATACAGCTGTGGATAGTGTGTGCCAAAAAAGGCCAACTCATTTTTCAAGTCAGAGTGACAGTCAAACACTAAGATGATAGAGCACTCTTCTGCAGTATTTGCATACAATTTCTGTTTTACAGATTTGTGTTTGAACTGTCAAAAAGCTAAATCAGATGTCAGTAGCCTGGCTCCTGAAGAAAGATGTGTTTCTAGCATGCTTCAAACTGAGGAACTGTTCAAACCTCTCTGCCTCAAATACGTTTTTAACCAAGTAGTCAGAATCACTGGGAAAGACAACTTGTCAAAAACGTGAGCCAGTTAGCTCAATTTTCCAGGCTTTGCATTTCCTGGGTTTTATGAGTACACACAAAAGGAGCCTCCACTGACCGTATAACTTTGCCTCTTCTACCAGTTTCTGGCTTCTTTGCCTCACGTTTTCTGCATCTGCCAAGGCACGCTTGTACTTGTCCTAAAGAAGAAAAACCAGTAACAGAAGATATTTCATTCCTGGTGGCTGGGTAGTTGACAATAATTCAAAACAGCATATTCAGTATAAAACAGCATTTTAAACAGTTACATTGCCTAAACCCACCATCTGAAGACAACATGTGAATTATCACAGCATCCTTCCTACCAAGGCAGGTGTTTGCTTCACTTTACTGCAGCCAGAAGTGAGGGAAAGGAAATAAGATGGGTTTCCAGACTCTCAGTATTTGTCAACAGATTACCTGGAAGAAATTTTTAACTCTATGTATATATCAAGTTTTCATAATATCAAAGATTTCTGCTTTTTCTGATGTACGTTCACAGAAAGCCTTCATCCGTCATAAGGTATTCTGACACTATGGCAAACGAGATTCAACCCAGCCATGACTTTCAAACCATCTCTTCCCTCTCCATACATACGACAGAGGGTCCTCCAGTTTTTTCAGACTTCACGAACTATGAAGTCTAACTCCTCTGTTGTTCAGGTTAAGTTCTGGTCTATTCCTAGCAATATGGCCATCTAGCACAGATGTGCTAAGAAATTCAATAAACTTAGGCACTTGAGGTTGAGTGCTTCACCGCCTAACTCAGAACTCCATGTTGGCCTTCCACTCTGAATATGCTTGACCTTCACATGTTAGTGAAGAATCTCAAAACTGAATGAAAATAGTCAACGAGTTGACTGAAGAGCCACATTAGGTAGCCAATAGCAAATGCTGTCAACAGAGATGTTAAGTGACACCTCAGCTTTGTTCTTCAGTGCTTTGGGAAAGGCAACAGAAAGGAAACTCAATCCACTTATGATCCATAGGTGCTGCTTCTATAGAAGGTTTGAAGGGCTCTCCAAGAGAGGTTGGAAACCTCCTAAGTATGTAATAAGTACACTATTATATAAAAGCTAAGCATCATTAACCCTGACCTTTGAAAAGTCAGCAGCTGTTTTCAGAAAGCCTACCTACTCTTAGCACACACAAATACACACATCAAAGACACAGTCAAACCCTTCCATGGGCTTCCAAAAATTATTTCTCCATTGAGCAAAACCTAAGTGAACTGAAGCCAGCAAAACTCAGTAACAAATGTTCAGGCTGGACAAGGTTCAATTCCATCCAGAAATCAGAAAGAAACTATCCAAAATCTTAATTTTGGACCAGGGATGCATCTCGGGTCTTGTAGCACATCTACTCTTAAGTTTAAAGAAATTATTGAATTGTAGGTTTTTATTCAACAACTAAACAGTAGTCACACAACTGTATCCAGATTGTGCACCGAGAACCTGTAATGAATGCTCTTAGGTATGCGGTTTGTAAGGTATGCAACCTGATGACCAAAAGACACTTACAGTGACTTCTTTTAGTTGTTCTTCCAGTTTGGCCTTTTCTTCAGTTAAAATTTTTTCAGCAGAGCTGGGTTCAACCTTCTGCTCATTTTGGCTCTGACTCTGGTCCTCTTCCAAGTTCTGGCCAGTATTTTTCTGTTGTGTTGCTACACAAAGCAGTCGTGGAGAAGTCCTAAGGCAAAAACATGTGGACAATATTAATCAGTTGCTTACTTTGTAAGATATTAGCCTTTTCTGGACATACTGGACACTTTATTTGACACATCGATGTCTACAAAATTCTCACATTAAAGTACAAATTAATACAACAATTCTAGGTCTATGAAAACTGTTTGCAGAATGTTTCATCAGAAGTAACTGAACTTAGCCCATCTAAATGGTTGCAAAAAATAACTTTGCTGCAAGATTCCAACCTCTGGGCAGCAGCTTCTAAGTGTCCATTATATTCTGTTTATAAAATTGCAGCACTTTTATGGGGAATATGAGCTCGTTCTCAGCACCGTACTCCATCAGGAAGCAAATACAGTTTACGTGATGCAATCACCTGCAACAGTCTCCCAGAAAACACACCAGCGAGAACAGTGGTTTGTGGCTGATTGCTAGCAAGCAACAGAAAAGCGCCTTCCGTGTTACTACTGTATCCATCGCAAATATCGCGTCAAGAAGGGGCCAGTCTCCATGAAGACGACTATTTATCCCTTCCTAACGCTTCTTGGGCTGAACTAACCGAGCCACCTGAGCAAACCGGTTCGCGGACGAGGCGAGTGGATCGGTGCCGCAATGACAAAAGGCCTCGGATCCCTGCAGACCACATCAGGACTTCAGGCCTGGAGGCCTTCGGGCTCAGGACGGGGCCAGGAGGGCCCCGCCACGCCTGGCCGGGCCCCTCTCCCGGGGGAGGGTAAGGGAAGCCAGCAAAGGGCGGCTGGGGGGGCCGGCACCAGCCCGCCCCGGCCGTAGGAAGGGGCTCCCCGGCGCAGAGCCGGAGGGCCGGGGTTTGGCAGGTGGAGCACCCCGGCACGGCGGCGCTGGGCCCCGCTCTCCTCCTGGCCCGGCCCGGGCGGGCGGTGGCGAGACGGCGAGTCCGGACCGGGACGCGGACCCGTCCCGAGGCGCCCGATCCAGGCCGGGCGGCGCGGCGCGACCCTCACCTCAGGGAGAAGCTCAGCAGCGGGTACCGCGGGCGCACCGCGGACCGCACGCACTGGGCCACCGCCGCCATAGCGCCTTCCTGCCCACCGACCGCCTCAGCCCGCCCCTCCGGGCCTCCGCGAGACCGCCGCCAATCAGCGAGCGGGCAGGCTAAGAGTGACGCGGCCGACGACCGATCCGCAAGGCGGATGCACGCCTCGGGCCAAACAGGCGAGGTGGGGGTGGAGCCTACAGCTCTTCCGGGGCGTTGCGGAGCGCTCCCGTGAGGAGCTCTCTCCTCGCCTCCCCCTCGTGGCGGAAGGTGACGTGCCGGTGGGCGTGGCCGCGGGCGAGGCGAGGGAGGGGGCGGTGCTCGCGCCGCGGGGGGAGCCATTTTGTGTTGTGAGGGAGCGGGCGACGCAGGGTCTGCTGGGGTGCTCGCTGCCCTTCTGTGGGGTGTTAAGACGTAATGTCGGGAACGAGAGCCTGTGGGAGTTAGCAGGGCACTGGCTAAGGTCAGGGATTGGTATGTCCCTGTCAAAACTGGTCACTGCAAGCTGGAGGAGACAGTTTGGTGGCTGCAGGTGGTCCAGTCTAACGATCGTGTCTTTCCTGTGCAAGTTGTGACTGAAGAAGTTTGAAGATTGCAGCTCATTTTTTTTAAAAAACTGCTGAAAAACCCTGTCATCAGTAGTACCTTGTAGTCTGTCAACAGTTTGGCTGCGAACCTCCACATAGAGGTTTTCATCATGTGCATCTATACATGCTCACTAACTGCTGTATACAATCTTGCTGGATAATTGTGATCTAAAATCCTGAGCTTTCATTAAAAGGGATAACATTTCTAATCCATGGCTTCCAAATTTGGCCACCTGCTTGTGCAACCTGTTTGTGCAAGTGTCCCATGTAACTGGAGGTTATGGAAACTGCTCGGTGATTCTTGGTTGACCTAACTTGAGCAGTGTTGTCAATTAGTTTGTCATTACCCTGTTCAAAGGGAAAAAAAAATCAAGGTCACGCATTTATCGTACAGTCCCAAAGTGAGTGCTAGATTATTCACAGATGCCTGAACAACAGCTGTTAACCTGATTTTTGCATGCATTGATGCACTTTCCAAATGCAATTTGAAGGATAGAGAAGATGCAGATTCCATAAGCCAAATTCAGTAAATGTTATATTCAAGTGTATAATTAAAGTATTACTGAAAAAGAAGCTGCAGAAGACATTTTTGGCTTGCCACATGAGAATCCTGCAGAAGTTAGGACCTTGCTAAGTTCAAACTTTGGCAGAGCACACTAAGTTTTCAGTGTGGCTTTTATTTGGCAGGTTTGCTTGTCTATGATGTGTCGCTTCATGGCCTCTGCAGAAAGCAGGATATGGTATAATGAGGCCAGTGGCCTCATACTGTGACAAATGTTAGATCCCAAGAAGTCTCGCTGTCTCCTACAGTTCCATGGATGTGGATTTCTCCTCCTGTGAAAAGATTGGAAGAGCTAGAAGCATACCAATAAACATTCTTGGGTGACAACAGGCAACAGCTCTAAGATAAAAACCAAATGGGTTTGTAGTCCGTGGTTTTTATGTTTTGGTGATTGCTGTTTTGTGATGTGACACCAGTACAGTCCAATGGCTTGCCTATACAGAGCACAGCAAAGAAGAAGGGTGTATGCCATGTGCTGTCCATACATGGAGTGGCTGTAGTGCTGTCAGTATCAGCTTTCTGGAAAGTAGGTAAGCCACAAATTCCAAGCTTCATCCTCAGAAATACTGAAAGAAGTCATTGAGGAAATCTGTTAAAGATGCTGATAATCCTGAGGAAGGATCAGAGAGAACAAGGAGAAAAACTGGATATTGAATAGCCGTAAAGGATGATACCCACAGAAAGGCATGAAGAAATGAGACAGGGAAGGTAAGTGGATATTTAGGTCTGATGTTATTAAAATGTTTCCTGGAAGGATAATTGGTTCCTTACAAAACCTAGACAAGCAGTCTGACTGTCTCTTCTTTCTTGTCTGTTGTTTTGCCCTGACACCCTTAGGATGGAGCTTCCTATTTCAGCCTTTCTTCATTCTCTGCTGCCTACCATCTTTGGAAGTTGTGCTTGATTAATGATCGATCACAAAATCACAGAACTGATAACAAAAGGTTGAGAAAAGCCCATTGCCAGCTTGTCTCATTAATAACTGAGTAAAATACAGTGGACTCAAGATTTCTGAAACAAGTTTCCTCTTGTATTGGGACCCATTTACCCCAAATGACAGTTCATAGGCCTTCTGCAAGCAAATTTTAAAGATACTCCACACTGAAAATGAATTTTGCTGTGAATTGCTTAACTTGGAACTGCTGTCAAGAAACCCCCCAGGTAGCACAGATACTGATGGGTCAAGACTAAACAGCATATGCAGCACAAAAGAAGGGGATGCAAGTTTACGTGGAGCTTGTTTGCATCATGACTGATCTTTGCTGTAAGTACTGTCCCACTTTGACAAAAAAAAAAAAAAAGGCTTTTTCATGCTTCTGACTTACACTATTGCAGTCTGTTCTGTTTTAATTGTAGTGCCACCTAGTGGGTTGTTTTCTTTTTAAACTCAACTAATGGAGTGTTCAGCATCTGTTGCTTCACCTGGTTGGCAGTCACAGATGTTCAATAACAAGCATAGTTTTGTTCTTGAGCAGTCCTCTCCATATCAAGCGGTCTTTTGCTCTTCACATAAATACCGGGTTTGAATATGATTTGATGATAAGTAATGCTTATCCTGAATTCTAAAACATTAACCACTGCTACTTTTCAACTCAATGTGGTTGAAAGTGACTCTAACCTCTAATTTCTGTGGACTAGTGATAGAATCAGGTAGCCTGGATATGATTCCCCGTTCCTCTAGTGATTCACTTTGTGGTCTTGTGCAGTTATTTAACCTCATTTCCACATTTCTACAACTACAAATTAAGGGTAGTAATCTTTCAGTACCCTACAAGAAGGTTGTTTAGAGAGCACAAGGGAATTTCTGTGATATTTTGAAAATTCAAAATGTCAACTGAACGAGAAGTGTCTTTTTTTATTATTAACATTGCACTTGTAGTAAAGAGACTTGTAATCCTTCGAGATGAAAAATGCCATGAATGCAAGAGTTGTGCTTGAAAAGTTAAATGAAAAATTAAGGCATTTCTGTTTCTCTAAAATAAAAAAGGTAGCTCTGTCTCCTAATGCTAAGATATAGTCTACTGGTATTTGACCAGCAAACAGAATGCCATTACATTTGTGTTTCACTATGAACTGTATTATTAGTGTTTTGAGGGTAAAAGCAAAAGGGTATTGTATCTTGTCCGATCAGATATGTTATATGTCATCCTAATCGGAACCTAATATTGAGCTATGGTGGGAGCACGTGGGGAAAAAAAATACCAAAAAATACCTTTGTCAATATTCTAGCAGTGACCTTTTGGGCCAGTTACCAGGAAATACCTCAATCGAATTAAAAATGTTAATTTAGCTGTAAGACTGTTACTGAATTCTATAGCAGTGAAGAAAACCTTTTTATTCATACCTGTGCCCTTTAGAAAAGATCACAGATAAGACCACTTAGCCATAGTATTCCATAGTCCATTGTGGGAAGATGTCTAGTGTAAAATTAAGGGACTGATCCTTGTGTATAAAATAATAAAAAAATTTCCTCCATAAGGATTATTGAGACTGAGGATCAGCTACACCCTGGATCCATTTCAGACAGAGGACAATAAAGATTAAATCATTACTTGAATCCAGAAACTTTAAATCCTGAAATGCAGGTTGGGATGTGTGTGGGAGATAACCTTATTTTCTTTTAATTAGAACAGTATTAAAATGGTTAATCTGTACATTCAGAATTTATAATTTTTAATGCAAACATTTTAAGAAATCTCTCCCAGGAGAGAATGTGTAATACCTACTTTCTGCCTAGTTTCTCCTTAGGCTGAAAATACAGAATCATACATCTTGCTCTGATTATAAAGAGTACCCTTTGAGTTCCCATAGCTTTTTGCTAACTAGTTTGAAAGGTACATATTGTAACTATCTTGTTGCCTGGAGAATGTTGTTGCTGTGTTGGAAATCTAATAGCTATAGCCACAGGGCTCTGAAGAGAGCTAATTAGAGCAATTTAGAATAACAAAAGTTCTGTTCCTGGGAGGACACTGATGAGATCCTTCCCCAAAGCAGCATGCCACAATTTCAGAGACAATTTATTGGAATATTCCTGCATAAGTCATCTGGTATCCCAAGGACTTACAAATCTGGCTGTCTATTACAGTTTAGCCCTCATGTTATCAGGGGTACTTGTGTATGTCTTGTAACATTCCTGGAGATATAAAAATGGAAAAACCCTGTCAATCAAGCATTGTCTATCTTACTTTAGTCTAGTTACCAGTCAGAACCAAGCTGTTCAAATGCACAGAAACAATCTTCTATCATGCTGATGGGGGTTTCCACCTTGAGACAAATTTATTGAGCTTTGAGAGAAGAGTTTTCAAATCAATTGTGCTTCTCTTAGTGTGTGGTCATGGATTTTCTTAATATTTTTTGTAAAAATAAATTGTTGCCTTTCAACTTACCGGAACAAGTCAATAGAAGAGATCAGCTCTCTTTTGTCACATTCAGATTTGCCAAGAAGACAGCAGTTGTTGGTATCCATTCCTGTGCGAAGGCTCACAATGGAAGTGCTGTTAATGGAGTGGTATTTTGACATTCAGATCTACATTTTTCTTTCTTTCTTTCTTAATTTTTCTTTAAGATTTGATGAATTGGTTGCTGTGGGCCCATTTCTGCTGCCCTTGTGTACAAGTGATTTGTATTAGTCAAAGGGAATGTTGTACAGTGAAGGACTGCCAAGCCAGGTGCTAGGCAAATAGGCTGCCAGTAGCGCTGTAAAAGCCTGAGGCCTGGCTATTTATTGCTCAAGTGTGACTTGTGCAAATGTTTCTTCCTTGCTTTTTACATATTTTTTCTGATGACTGACAGGATGTTGAATGGCATGGTTGGTTGGGCCAGTGCATGGAGCTCTGTTTAGGCATGGTGTTTTAGTGCTCTGATTCACAGTTCAGTCTCATAGGTAGGCTGTTCTTCGTGCACCCAGCTGGCGAACAAAGGAGGAATGCTCGTTGCTGATGTTGTGCAAGGCTATTGAAAAGCTACAAATGAACAAAGCGTAAAGCAAAATTTAAAAAGGTTATCTTGCACTTTTATTCAACTCCTCTAGAAAGCAGCAAGAGCTTTTAATTGTGTTTCTATGCATAATTAATGAGTGGGTGAACACTCCTGTGGGAACATTGCTGTGCTCCATTCAATCCTAATCTGGCTAGGTGAGTCTGGCCAGAATGGGGACAAAGAGTTCAGCTAAAACTAGCTGGAGTGGGAGGGAATAAAAAGCTTCCAAATATCTGATTGCCACATACATAAATTCTGACACCTTTTTGGTGCTTTATGTGGCAGTCACAGTCTCTGAACCTGGACTTAAACCTCCTGGACTCCAAACCCTAAAATGAAAGCTTTACCCTTTGTTCCCTTTCCACAAGCATCTGTGAGGGCACAACTTCAACCCTGTTATAGGAGCTTATATCATCATTAAAGTTAGACTGGTGAAATTGAAGGCATGTGTGTGTTTTTGTCAGATTTTCCTCAAAATCACTTGGGTTCTGTTACTGATATCTGTGGTATAACTCCAGTTTTTGGAGTTTATTTGAATGTAAAACCTCTGCCAGGCAGGTACAGACTGAACTGAATTAAAGCCCTTGTTTTACATCCACAGTACTCGCACCTTGTTCAGAAAGCAAGAGCATGGCTGCTTTATGTTTTCTAATAGCTGTTACCCAAAGTACTTTCACTGCTGTTTTAAAGGTCACCTCAGATTTATGAATCACCTCAGGTTAATGTGTTATTAATCAATCAGAAACTGGTTGAAAATTACTGGTTCACCACTGTGAATGCTCCTGTGCTAGATGTTTATAAAATAAAATACTAGGAAGGGAATCTGTACTTCCATGCTATGTGTTAAGTAGGAATTCTGTTGTTATAGCTGAAACCGCATAGTCTTTCCCTCTGACTCCATTACCAGCTCCTGGTCTCTGCACTGTTCTCTCATCTGACTGGAGAAGCTGCCTCTCATTGCCTTTATAACACATTGTTGGTCCTTGGATTTTGCCCAGGCTTATGCTGCCCTTTCTCCTTCTTCCTCTTCCACCTTCCGCTCTTCACTTTCCATTACCATGTCTGCTCTGTTTAGAGTGGAAGAGCCTCTTAACACAGTACTTCCATCTCTGCTTACTCACTTGTTCTTGGGTTTTGCTGAAGCTATCCTTGCTTAAGATCTCATAATGATTTGTGATCAAGAACACCGTCACCTTTTTGATATTAAACATTGTTTCAACAGCACTGTGTTCATTTCTAGAGGTGGTGTGACTGGTACCCTCTGCTCTGGTTCACGATATTAGTGTTGGTTGATAATTATGCTTGTGCTGTGTGGTAAAGCATTAAGGTGGAGAATCCCTGCCCTGCTGTGGCTTCTCTTTTAATTCATATTTATTACTGAACAAAGCAGACTCTTCCATTTCAAAGAGCTTATAGCTTTTTTATGACTAGTGTCTGTGGTTTATTAGACCACCTTTTTCTGCTTGCTTAATTTGTATTTTAGTCTATTTTAAAAATGATATTTCTATTGTGTCTTTTTAGATATGTGTTTATTACTTTTCTAGGACTCCCCAAGTACCTTGGCTGGCAAAGTCTTAATGAATAAAATTACTGTCATGTTATAGCTATAAAAATCCACTCCCTCCTTGGAATGGGACGTGCAAGTTTGAAGAAGCTGCAGAAAATGAGAAGTATAGTTATCTTGGAGTTATTTTAAGTAAAATAGGATAAATACAAAGGAAAAATATTTGTTAAATTATTTTGCAGTTATGAACTGTTAATGTGTTGATCTTCCTAATTCTACATTATGCACATAAACCAAATGGTGTATCTGTACTATTATTACAGTGACGTTTGCTTTGTAGGGCAGATTTACCCAGGCTAACCTTGTAGAACGCTGACAGTAGTTTTGAAATACCAAAGAATTCAGTATGTGCTAGAAAACCTGCCTGAGTGTCACGGTACATTGTCGTGCTAATTAGCTCTGAGCTGGTTGTGATTCTGGAGAGCAACTAGTGTCTGAGGCAGCTTGTATCTCATACAGCTCTGTACTGCTCTGCACACACATTAGCAACTGTCTACACATTGATTTGACAGCTTTTCTGTTACTTAGAACAGAATGAGCTGTTTTGGACTGCTGGTTGTTGTTTTTCAGTAAGAATTGTTAATACCCTAGTACAACACCAAGTGAATAAAAGGTGTACAGACAAGAAGCTGAGGCTTCAGAGATAACTCCGAAAGCTGTAAGGTAGATGCTGTACTCCTCTGCCATAAGACAGCATGACAGACTCAGAGGATCTGTTCTCATGGTTCTCCACATTGCAAATAAGTGTGTTTCAGAGCCAGCTTTCCAGTAAACTCCAGCTAAACTATGTAGACTGTGTAAGCAGTTGGCCAGTGCAGCTACAAGCAAGGTCAAGCAAGAGCACAGCACAGGAAATATTTATGCACTAATGTCAATTTCTTTGTTACAGCTCATGGTTTGTAAGGAATAAATTCCCAGGTGGAAGCAACAAGCAAATTTACCCAGCTTTTTACATTTCAGATATTGCCTGCCTTTGTACCTGCTCTGCAGATCACTAAGTGCAAAATGCTGATAAAATTAGTTGATGTCTTAAGGCAGTCTCAGCTTTTCAGGCAGAGTCACTGAACAGGAGAGATGGGATGCATTTATCTTCCTCAGTTGGCACAATGTTATGGGTTGGCCCCAGCCAGCAACAAAGCATCCACCAGCCGCTCGCTTATGTCCCCCACCCCCCAGCAGGAATAGGGGAGAGAATTGGAAGGGCAAAGGCAAGAAAAACTCTTGGGCCAAGATAAAGACAGTTTAATAAGGAAAGGAAAAAATTAAAAAACCTCACCAAGTGATGCAAAGGCAATCACCACCTCTCACCAACAGACTGATGCCCAGCCAGCCTCTGAGCAATGACTGCCTTGAGAGACTCCCTCCCCAGTTTTATTGCTGAGCATGACATATGGCATGGAATAACCCTTTGGTCGATTTGGCTCAGCTGTCCCAGCCATGTCTCCTCCCAACCTCCTGTCTGCCCCCAGCCTGTTTGCTGGGGGGGCAGAGTGAAAACCAGAGGTGGCCTTGGCACTTTGTAAGCACTGTTCAGCAATAGCTAAAACATCGGTGTGTTATCAACACTGTTAGTCATAAATCTAAAACACAGCATCATACAGGATGCTGTGAAGAAAATTATCCACATCCCAGCCAGAGCCAGTACATAAAATAGATAGGCCTGACCCTGCAGTGGGATAAATGCTGTGCTAGCTATAAATACAACTTGACTGGATTTTTATCTTCTCTTCTTACTTTCTTTAGCTCATGTTCATGACATGTATCCAGTTGGCATAGAGAAATACCAGTATCTTAAACTCCTAATAAATTTTATGAAAGCTAGAAGCAAAAGTTTCAAATGGAATGGCTGAAATTGTGCATCTGATCTCTCTTTACGCACATAAATATTTTGATATTTTGGTCTTCAGACATGTTCTTCAGTTGCAGTTCCAGAAAATTTGTAGGTCTTCATTTTACAGGGGTTGTATATTCATCAGTTTTTTCTTGCATTTTGTGATACATTTTCATTGTATATTTAGATGGAATTCTAGTTCAGATAAGTCTGTAACCTAGATAAATATAAACCCCTGGTTTAGAGAAACTTGTTCCTGTAGAACTGTGTCTTTTCTTCTAGAAAAGTCTGTGCCCTATGGTGAAATCTCACTGTTTAGGGACTTTCTGGAATGCCATTTCTAGCATTCCTCCATTTGCCCTGTAAGTGCTCCTACTTTACTTGAGCCCCTGTTTTTATGTGAAATTTGTTACATTTATTTCTAGAATGGACGATCACTTGGAGCAGAGATGCTGAGATGACAGTGTAATGTGAGATGGAGGTGGTAGTAGGCTGGAAACAGTAATACATTATTAAAACCAAGCAGTGTTTTGATCTACACAGGGTCAAGGGATAATCAGGCTTCATTTTGTTTGGCTAGTGATACCACTGTGGAACTTTTGTATCTGTCATTTGGGCTGGCAGCAGTTCTTTGGTTTTTCCACCATGTAAGTTACAAAGCGAACGATTCAGGTGCTAAAATGTGTGCAGTCCCATTGTAGACACCTCACATACCCCACCTGGCCTCCAGCAGCTGTTCCAGAAGTGCACAAGCCTTAGTAAGTCTTGTTTTGTTTCCACCGGCCCCATACTGATGTTTCATTTAAAATGTTTTGAGATACCTATTTTTAGGCCCCTGAATCACTCTTCAAACATCAGTTCTAGCAAATACGTCTACGAAAATCCTGTAAGCCACGGTTCTACACCTAGTATGTCACCTGTAACATCGCAGCTGGTGTACAAGCTTCTCTGTGCATGTCAGGAGAAGAGCCTCTCAAAGATATTTAAGGCCCAGCAAGTTGCTTTCTATCTTGCAGTCAGTATGCAGCTTTACATCACTGGGGCTCGTCTGCCTGTGCATCCCCTGTGTTTTTGTGTCTGCTTGGCTCTTGGCAAAATTATTTATGCCCTTTCCAGTCAGCCTTCTAGAATTGTCCTGAGGCCTTTGTTTGGCTTAGTCTTCTGGTCTTCAGTCTGTTCTCCCTGGCTCTTCTCTCATCTGCTTCACTCAGTATTTCTTATGACTGTGACTCTTGTCAGTGGTTTACCCAGCTATGGCAGGAGATGTCCTGTCTTTTGACTCTTGCATTTTGTGCTCTGTCTTGTGAGCTGGCCAGAAATGTGAGGGTCACCATAACCTTGGTTTGAGTTACCTGAGTGCATCCCTATGTCTCATGTTGAATTCCTAACTATTTACTAGCATGTTCTTCTTGCTTTGAATCCTAAGACAACCTCAGGAGACAGGTTTTTAAACCAAACTATTGGCCTGATAAGCCTTGGGATGCTCCTTAAGAGCCTCCTGTAGCTTTGGATAACTAGTTCTTTCTAAGTGAATAGGAAGGAAGTTCAAATGTTTGGGATGAGTGAAAAAGTGTTTTAACCTCAGGAAGGACTTCATAAACCTTAGCAAAAGTTGAATTTGCTATTTCCATGTCAGATCTTTCTTCCACAAGATTTGTGATGAGCCAAATGCTCATTGCTTATCCTTGATGTTTCTTGGGCTCTCTAACATCCATTGGTGCCAGAGATGAAGTGTGTATATAGTGCATACAGAAATATGTGTAATGGTCAGGTTAACATAGTGTCAGGATACTACCATGTTGATGTGTATCACAGACTGAACTGAACACTTAAAATTTGTTTCCTTGTTTAGAAAGCATGTAGTGCTAGTAGTGGCATTACAAATATCTCTTTTCAGTCATGTCAAAATTGGTGCATTTGTTCCTACTTGTTAAAAAAAAGATAATGTTGATTTATGTGAGTTAATCATAAATACTTACCTGGTGCTTGGACCATATTGAAAATAAATCCCATTGTATTTAACAAGAAATGCTGCCCCATATGCCACACAGAAGTGGCAGCCAGCATACAGCAGATTGGAAGGATCTTCTATTATTTTTCTAAAGTTCTGAAGTGAAAAGAACATGCCTGTGAAAATATTTAAGTAATATATTCTTGTACTGTACCTTGTGTTCTGTAAATGCCTCTGAAAATCAATAAAAACAAATTGTACCTAATGTATTCTGTGTTTTGCAAGGAGGGCAAGCCTTTCCCCCTGATTTATTAATGTTTGGAAAAAAGTAATTGCACATAAAAATCCTATATTAAAAATAGTAATTCATGATGTTTTAATATCTTTTTCCCCTGGTTAAAGAAGAGTAGGAAGTATAGGAATGATTGTTTTTTACTGCTATGAAAATATTTTTATTTTTTGACAGTAACTGGCATCGAGAATAACAATAAAAAAAATAAAAGCCATACTGAGTATTCCTCCTCTGATGTTTTATGTCTACTCAGAGAAGATAGGGTACAGACAATTGCTCAGCTGCAGTAAAGTTCTCATTTTTATTGTGCAGAGCTAAATTTATTCTTGCTGTAATTTTTTCTGAAATCAGTAGAGTTACTTCTGCTAGGCATGAGAGTGACCTGCTCTGATTGTACTGCTGTTCTAGGAGAGAGTACACTTGAGCAGTTTCTTCCCTTCAGTTGAATACACGCGTAAATGTAAATTCTGTTTACCTCTGCAACTGCTTGTATGATTATAGCCAGCGCAGATAGAAGAGCACAGTAACTTGAATCTGTGGCTTTCAGGTGGATGAGATAAGCTTTTGTTGTTTCAGAGGAAGGATGCTGTTTTGTATCACGTACTTCATCTGAAATGCTTCAACACATACCTGATTAGGCAGAAGCCTTCTTTAGAAACAAATTAGGGTTACTGCTTGTGAGATGTTCAGGCTTGGTATTTTCTACAGAGTATCCAGAAATCAAGGGGGAAGGGGGGAGCTTTGATTTTTTTAATAAATGAGTTTCTAGTGTTGTATCAGAATATTTTGTGGTTATAAAAGAAAAAATCAGGTGGTGCAAAAGAAAATAGGCTGATGGGAGTTTTTCCAAAGCTTCTATTTTAATGAATGAATGTGTCAGAAAGGAATAGAGGAATATAAGGTTTACACAGAAGTAGGACCAAACTAAGATTTGACATCCAGTTCCTATTCTGAGATTATTAATCTTCTCCGTATTAGGCTGTACAGACCCAAACTGAGTAAGTTCCCTGCAAACTGAAGATTCATAATTCACTCCCAACATTTCATGTTCCAGTCTCTCTTGTATTGATGTGGAAAGCTGGATTTTTAATAGAGCTAATTAATTTTTGTCCTCTTCCCTTGAAGTATCATGTGTCCAGAAATGTATATGGTTCCTTTCTGTGCCTGCTTATTTTTATTTATTTTTAATAGATTCTCTCACTCTCATCAGTAGCATATGTATGATACAGGTTGCCATGGTAAATATGAATTTTTTATTAACATTGTTAGTATTAATTTAAAACATGAGAAGCTGGTAACTGAGATGTTAACACCGCTTTGGAGATTTTCCTGCTCCTGAGGTGATAGAAATTATATATGGGGTTAAAAATGTGAAAAGCAACATGTCTTGGGAAGGAGGTCCTGTAGTGATAGTACAGCAGCCTAAGGGCACAGAAATGTAGGATATTTGGACTGTGAAGCAAAGACAATAGGAGGTCAGACATAAGCTGGTGAAGGTTAATACTAGAGATGACATGGAACCAAGGTTCAAGTTTTAAACTCCTTCCTTACATTTCTGGACCATTTGCAGACAGTTCTTTCCATCAGAGTATGACCAATTGGCTCAGCTGAATCCAATATAAACAAAGGAGTGTGAAGAGACATGGTCAGCTTCAAGGCAGGGAGGGGTACAGGGCTGGCCTCCCTAAGTTTCATTTATGACTTTACATCTAACTCGCTGTGCTAATCAAGTAATTTTAGGCAGATTTTTGAAAACTCCCAGTTACCCAAATTTCATTGAGCTCAATGGGAGTTACCTGACAGGAAGTTCTTGAAAATTCACCTTTCTAGACATACCGTTTCTCTAAAATTCATGTCCTTCAGGCTCTGTTAGATTGTTTGTGAAATGAGTCTGATACTGCTTTCTTTCTTGGGAGGTGAAGAAACAAATATTTTTTGATAGGTGGTAGTTTTTTCCAATGGAAAATTTTTTTATGCATAACCTGTGATTCTTGATGAATTTCTATTCATCCATGAAGTCCCTAGTGTTATGACAGAGTGTTAATTTTTCACTGTGGATTCACTTTTGGAGCAGAAAGTTATGAGGTTGTTTGTTGTCTTGCCCTGGGACTTTGACTCGTATTTGATGCTGTCACTGAAGAGTGATTTTAGAAGAAGCTACATGATGAGAGGTGCTATCTTTCAGCTGACATGTTAAATTGAGGTCGCTTCTGTCAATGGCCCTCTTAAAAATCACTTCTGTGTCTTGTCAGACATTCCATTTCCCAGTGAAATTAATTCTAAAAATCAAGGACTGTGTCTGAGATATTACAAAGCCCATAATGGTGGTTCTGTTTGCCCCGTCTTCATTGCACTACTGGTATTTTACTTACTATTTTTGTCAGGACTTATATTATAAAACTCAATTTTACTCTGTTCTATATCACAAAGCAGCATATGTCACGCTAACTCCACTGAGCAGAGTAAGATTACTACATGAAATCTTATATCATCTTGTGATATATATACACACAAGATTACTCAGAAAATAACTTGTCACCACTGTAGACACTTCATGGTTGCTGGAAAAAACACTCCATACTGAAGGTCACATGTATATATACGCTGATTTAACAGCTCTATTCACCCTTTGCTAGAACAATGCTTCTAGCAGAATGACAGGAGACTAGTAAAGCTTCATACTTTCAAGGAAAACTTTCTGATTCCTTCTGTTTAAAGGATGGAAGTTCCTTATATTAAAAGGAAACAGAACTTAGTAACTACATTATTTTATGAAAATAAAAGAACTCTCAACTCCATTTCACCTTTGACACTACTAAGACTCCAAATGTGTCACAAATGTTGCCATACAGCACACCTTAGTGATTGCAGCATTAGATTTGACACTTTCAGATTGTTAATTCCTTGGTTTGAATCATGTGGAGCTTTTTTTTTTTTTCTTTTTTTTTAATACAGATAAACAGTTCAAATAGTTCAGCATCTCTGGTTCTTTCAGCTGAGATGTTAAAAAGCAATTGTCCTCTCAGATTCTTTGTAGACTGAAATCTTATAACCCATCCGCAAGAACAGGATTTAGGAAAGCTGGTTTTGGGTGCATCTCTGTCCTCCATATTCTGTTCACTGTACTGTATACTTTTCTCCTTGATGCATTTCAGTAGTGATTTCAAAGGTAAGAAGGCTTCCTTTCTGCTGCTCTCATGAAAAGCCACTTAGATTTTGACAATGTGTAACCTGTTGAAATATAACCTTTACTATTAGTGTTCTGTGCCTTTGAGGTGGCTCCCAAAAGCCCAGGTCTTTCTGTTGGTTCTGTGCATTCCCAACTGAGATGGTTAGTTTTGCAGATTCACCTTTTATGTGTTCTGACTTACTGCGTATCTAGAACTAAAGCTCATTTTGGCTATGTGATGCTGGTTGATTTCTTGTCTTAAAACATTTCACAAACCCAGTAAGTTTCTTTTATTTCTGTAGAATGTATTTGATAAGAAGTGACACAATTTCACATTCTTCTTTTGTCAATACACAAAAATTATGTCCTAAGTGACTTGACTTCTAACAAACCCACATTCAGGTTTTCACAAGGTTCCGATCTAGCCTTGTGTTAATTGATTTTGTTAATGGTTCTAGTGATATCTTATGACAGAAGAATGTTATATGCGACCTAGTAGTGTTGTGCTCTTTGTAGTCCACAAATCAATAAATGCACTTAAAAAAATAAACTCTAAAAACATGAATTATAGATATAGGCAAAGGTCACTTTCTCTGTCAAATTCCTCTCCTTATCCTATTTCTAAATAAAGAAATTGTAAAACAGCATGCAATTTGTGAAGTCTAGTGACAATGTTTATTTTTATATGTAAATTAGACTGTAAGTGTTCCATTTTGGAAATGGAATGGAAAAATTTCAGTGAGCAGAATTCCCTACCTGCTTAATAAAAGTGGAGGTCTCTCCTAGCATATTATGTAACAACAACAAATCCAGAAACTTTATTGCGTTCAATGTCAGTATCTCCATGTGGAATTACTTCTTGATTGTAAAATGGCAGCAGAGTCTCTCAGCACTTTTACAGTAACCAAGCTGGGATCTAAATTGGTATTTTACCACTTTCATTTAAATTCTAGCAATTATATAAAAAAGATAGATACCTTTTTATATTTTTTCAAGCCCTGAATGTTGAATTAAAATGTAGAACTTCCTAATTATGTCAAATGTTGTCATGAAGAGTTCACCTGAAAGCATTTCAAACATTGCAGAGAATGGAATGGCTTATTCAGCTTCTTATTTCTTTCACTTAACTTGAGTTCTAATGTGAAATTGCTTTAATAGCTTTGTTCCCATTTTAAGTGTTTTACAGGCTTTCTTTCTCCACAGAAATTTTAGTCACATATTTAATTTAGGAATCTTTCCTTAATGAAATTAGTATTTATAAAAGTTGGCAACTTTGTAGGCAAAATTCTGTGATTATTCTCAGGACAGATATAGCATAGACAAGAAGAATGTAGTGCTATTGCTAGATAGGCATGGTCATCTGAATCAAGCTGCATCAGTTAAAGTCATCACCACAGCCCCTGGAAATGGCAGCACTGTGTCCTATGATCTGCAATGTGCAGGTGCTCTCAAACCATGTCCTGGTAAAGTCAACTGAGACAGCCAGCTTTGCATGGAAGGGAAGGAGAAGCATTTACTTGTTTCTTCTGCTAGCAAAGGTTTGGGGGCAGTAGCCTAAGGCAAGGGATAGCAACAAGCCACTGTAAATTATTGATACCTGATACATGCTTCCTTGCAACATGAATGTGAATCATGATCTGGACTTCCCTCTCACTTGTTCAGTGATACTTCAGTCTTATTTTGAAATAGAAGAACAACTTCTGGCATTACAAATATACTAATTTTTTCTTTATAGTATGGGTTGTGACGCAGGTTGTCTATACTAGTGCAATGTGAATACAAAACACTTTTATTGTGAGTTAATAATACTGAACACTTCTGCCTTATTTTAAATTGCTGGAAATTACACAGAGATATGGACTATGAGGCTTTGGGGTCTTTCCACAGTAGGTAAAGGGATTTGTGCTAACTGTGTGATAACTAACACGTAAAAACCCTAATGGTTATATGGTATGTACACAGCCTGTTTTTCTATAGCAGACATCATTTTGTTTGTTTTTAAGGTGGCATTTACAAGTAATTATCGTCCTGCTTTTTGGAATGTTAGCTTCTGCACAAGAACTGGTCTACCTCCTTTGTCAATTTTGGTTTGACTTAAAAGGGCACTATTGAACCAGTATTTGAATCAGTGCTGGAGTCTGTATAGGTGATGAAGTGTGGGTAGACCTGCTATCCAGAAGGTGGGTAAAGGGACAGATGCGCTCTTCAGCTAGAGGTTAGCACACCTGATGCAGAGCATCAGATTGGTAAGTGTGCAACATGGTACAAAATCAGCCAGTGTAGCTCCAGCCATGACTGGGATGATTTAAGGTGAGCTTTGACCTTGCCCTGAAGAAATGAGGATGTCTCAGACATTTTGGCTTCTTGGCTCGAATGCAAGGGGAGTGACTTCCAGCCAAGGGATGGCAACATGCAGCTTTAGGGCAGTGACACTGCCTAAGGCTGTGTTAGGGCAGTAACTGCTCCAGACAGCTGCTAAAAATCTAGTTTATATTTGTTAGTTTTATACCATCAAAATATAGATATAAACTCTCATAAGCTCAAAGAAGCGGATGCAAACTACACAGGTGTAAGCCAGATTAGATGTAATGCAAAAATGTCATAATATTCATGCATAATACTTCAAAATATAATTCATTAAGCCCATGCAAGTCACAGAGAGATTTGGGGGGAAAAAAGGGCACCACATTGCAAAAATTACTAAGCCCCACTGTCTAAATCAACTCAGGCATTGGAAAGAATAAATGTCATGGAAAGTCAATAAGACTTGGCTCCTGGGTAACACATGTTATTTTAAATGTCATGCTCTGTACTAAATAGTGACTCATTTTGTACATGTTACTGAATCTTCTTGGGAAATGATCTAGGTTAAAGTAACGCCTGTGAAAGGAGCAATCACTCCCTGGCCATCCATTTCTGATTTTTTGATTCTTTAAATATTGATAGCCCTGCAAGGGGTCTAAGAAAAAAATGGCTCATGAACTAAAGGTGACCTGAATGCCTAGCAAAGATCTATGGCAAAGAAACCAAAGGTGTCAAATGCCATATGAATTCTGAGACAGGAATGTTACATACAGAGGCAGACATCAGCTCTTAAGTGTAGTTCAGGTCTGAAAGAGGGTTTCGTATGTACTTATGATTTTCCAGGAAATATTTCACTGAAGTTGTATTTACGCTAAACATACATCTTTAATTTACTGTGCTGAATACTATAGTGTTTTCCAGTTTTTCTTTTCTTTAAACTCTGCTTAAGTGTCCTCAAACTAACACAGATGGTTTTGATTGTCAAATAGTTGTTAACTTTGAATTCCAGGTTGTTTTCTGAAGGAAAGTTCTTTTTCTGGTTCTGTCAGAGCAAACAACATCAGATTCTATATGTGCTGGGCTCTACTCTTCGTTTAAGTTGGTCTCGTACTCAGTGCAATCAGTGGCTCAGCCTATAACATGCTGAAAGCAGTAGGAGGTATTCTGTTAATTAATAGAAGTTGGACTTCTCAAAGAAAAAGAAAATGATCCTCTGAGATCAGATTCTGGCATCCAGTTTCCTTTCTACAATTTTAAGTATCTTTCCTGACTTTTTGTGAACATGAGAGAGATTTTAGAGAACCATCTTTAAGTCTGCAGCAGCAGTTGAAGAAGCAAAAGTATTTTGTCTTGTTTCTGTTCTAACCCAGATACATGCTTGATTATAGTGTTCTTCTGTATGACACCACAGAAAAGATCTGGCAGTTAGTAACTGTTTCAAAAGCTGTGAACTTTGGCTGTGTTGTGGTTTAACCCCAGCCAGCAACTAAGCACCATGCAGCTGCTTGCTCACTCCCGCCCAGCCAGTGGAATGGGGGAGAGAATTGACAAAAAGTAAAACCTGTGGGTTGAGATAGACAGTTTAACAGGACAGAAAGGAAGAAAATAATAATATTTATAATAATAATAAAATTAAATAATAATAATAATAGAATTAGAATACACAAAACAAGTGATGCACAGTGCAGTTACTCACCACTCACTGACCAATGCCCAGTCAGTTCCCGAGCAGCAATCCGCACCCCCCAGTTAACTCCCCCCAGTTTATATACTGGGCATGATGTCACATGGTATGGAATGCCCCTTTGGCCAGTTTGGGTCAGCTGCACTGGCTGTGTCCCCTCCCAACTTCTTGGGCCCCTCCAGCCTTCTTGCTGGCTGGGCATGAGAAGCTAAAAAATCCTTGACTTAATGTAAACACTACTTAGCAACAACTGAAAACATCAACAGTGTGTTATCAACATTCTTCTCATACTGAATCCAAGACATAACACTGTACCAGCTACTAGAAAGAAAATTAACTCTATCTATCTCAGCTGAAACCAAGACAGGCTGTAAATAGCATTCCATGTGGAAAATTGGTACAGCAGGTGTCAGCTCAGGATACTCAGAATTCTTCCTCCCTCTGCTACCAAATCAGGCACAGAAAACATCATAACAATTTTGTGGTTTCATGTTCCACTGTGCTGTTTTTCATTCTTGTTACTCCTATTTTACCTCCAATCTCACCTTCCACAAGTTTCTTATATGAATGAGGTTCTACAGAAATGCAAGAAGGAGGACTATGTGACCTGCAGGCTTGGTAGTGTCACCTCAGTCCCTGAAGAGATTATGGAGCAAGTCATGTTGGGAGCTACTTCCCAGACATTTGAAGAGCAAGAAGATAATTGAGAACAGCACAGATTTATGGGGACAAATGATGCCTGACCAATTCATTACCCTCTAGAATGAAATGTGGTTGAAGGAACAGCCGTGGATGTTGTTTACCTTGACAAGGCTTCTGACATGGTCTCTCATACCATCTTTGTAGCTAAGCTGGTGAGACATGGATCAGGTAGTGGATGAAAAATCAGACTGTTGTCTCAAAGAGGAGTGATCAATAGTTTGGAATAAAACTGGCAGGCAGCTACAAGTGATCTTCCTCAGCGATCAGTACTGGGGCTGATAGTGTTGAAGACCTTCATCAGCATGAAGGGGCAACATGCACCCTCAGCACATTCATGAATGATGCCAAATTGTGTGTGCGGGAGGGGAGCAGTTGATATGCTAGATTGGAGCAGAGCTTCCATACAGAGGTGTTGTCCCACAAATGGTGTTTGTTTACCTGGTGTGCAAGCCAATACACAGAGTTAAGGTATTTTCCAATTAATTTCATTGATGCGCATGAATGGGTGCCTGTCTCGACAGCACACCCTTGCCTCAAGAATTCTCACATTTATATACTTAACTAATACATATTCATTATTATTTTCCTTAATGATTGGTTCTTTCTTCTTTGCATCTCACGTAAATTAGTGCACAGACTCTGTCTTCTTCCTTCATTGTCTTCTTTTGAGTAGGTGGTATCATTTGAGTAGGTGGTCATTGAGTCAGTGGTCGTGATCTCTCCCTGTAGGCATTACCTTTTACCTAATTCTTACTCTGCCTTGGCAGTTTCAAGTGGTTCTTCAAGGTTTGTTGACCAGACCACAATCCATTACCTTTTCTGACATAACTATTCTACCTCTTTACAAAGCCCCATTGTCTAGTAGTTTATTCCTAAACCCTAAATCATGTATAGTTATTGTTTCCCTATTTTAAATATTAACTGATGGTGGGGGGAGGCTGTACACAGGACTTTAGCAACTCCCTGGTTATTTCAATCATATTATACATATTATTTGATAACAGAGGGACCTCAGCAAGTAGGAGGAATGGGCTGGTAGGAGACTCATAAAGTTCACAATGCAAATCCACTGTTCTGCCAAGACAGATCAGTAGTACAGGCTGAGGGCCAACTGGCTAGAAAGCAGCTCTGCAGAAAGACCTGGGGGGTCCTGGTGGGCAACGAGGTGATCATGAGTCAGCAGGAACACCCTCAGAGCAATGAAAGCCAATTGCATACTGGGCTGCCTTATCAAGACTGTAGCCAGCAGGTCAAGTGGTTGTTCCCCCTCTATTCATTACTTACAAGACCCCATGCAGAGAAGGGTTTTCAGTTTTGACCTCTTGTGCAAGAGAGAGATGAATAAACTGGAGCAAGTCCAGCAGGAAGTGGGTAAGATGGTTAGGGAGCTGCAGCATAGGAAAAGTAAGGAAATTTAAGGCAGTGCAAGGAAAAGTTGAGAGCGCTGTGCTTGTTTATCCTGGATAAGTTAAGGCTAAGGTAGGATCTAACTGCAGTCTTCCACTGCCTCAAGGAAGGATATAGAGAAGAAGGAACTAGAACTGCACAGCAAAAGGCCAAGATGCAATGGATACAAGTTGCTACATAGAAAATTCAAAGGCATTAGGAAAATCTGTTAGATATAAGGTAGTTTTATTTCACAGGGAGGGTGCTTAAGTACTGGATCAGGTTGCCCAGAGACGTTGTGGGGTTTCCATCCTTGCAGATATTGTAACTTGTTAAGTCCCTGAGCAACCCAATTTCACTTGAGAGCTCACCATGTTTTGAGGAGGAGGTTGGGCTTGTTGATCTTCAGAGGTCTTTTCCAACCTAACTATTCTATAATTATCCCATTCTATAATAAGACTTTACCTCTGGACATGACATGCTTCTGAAATGTAGGAGAGCTGTAGCGAGGAGATGGGAAAGAAGCTTGAGGTTTGAAAGTTACTCTGTGCGCTTTCGTAGAAGATTTTTTAGATCTTAGGTTTGTCCTTGAGTCAGCTCTCCTCCTGATTTCCATGGGTGTATCAATTCTTAGAAGTATCACAGAGCTCAGGTAATGCCTGAATAGCAGCATGGTCCAGCATGTGGGACACAAGACTGAGTTGGCTTCTGGACTTGACCATGCTGCTGCCTTGATAATGTACAAGTCGCTAGTTTGTTTTCCACTCCCATTCCTTCCCTCTGTAGACTGCAAACTTTTTGGACCAGGAAGTGAATTTTTACTAGTTCTTTAGCATACAACATGCCAGGACCTCATATTGGGTAGGCCTTAAGTGCTATTTTTTGTAAAACACCATCTGAGGTGAATAATGCTGTGAAAATGCAAAGTGTTATAGCTGGAATTTCTCTCAGACTACATTTGTCATTTAACACTGGGAGAAAATGAAAGTCCTCAATGCGGTACTGCTCCCAGTGAGAGACTTAACTAAACTCATATTATAAATGGAAATATTAGCAGTGGTGACTGGAGACTGGGATTGAACTAGAGTTATCTGGAGGAGAAAGACTGAAGAGTCTCGTTACAGTTAATGGGGCAAGACAGGGGAGAAGAATCTGTATTTGCTCATAAGACTCTGCTTGTCCCTTGGCTCCCTTCTCTTCCCTTCTCCTAAAATAAAAATAAAACCACAGGGCTTTATTTGGGGCTGAAATCCTTATGTGGCTTGGTGGAAGACTTTCTGTTCATTCTGTAGTGGTAGTTCCTGGAGGGTACTGTGAACCCTTGACTTCCAATCAATGTTGATGTAAAGTGCTCACAGGATTTATGAGCCAGAATTAAGAAAAATAACAGATGGGACTGCTGTCATAGGCTCTTGAGATTCTCTTGTAGCCAATTTTGCTGCCACTAGAATTGTTTCTGGCAAAGTACTGCAGCTGCCTTTCTTTCCTTTTCCAAAATGGAAGAAAATGTCTGATATCGCCATGTGCATGTGTTCCCTGCATCTTCTTACAAAGGCAGCTGGAACAACTGTTGAAATAAAGAGTTCAGAGACCCAGTGAATAGTTCTAGTTGTGTTGTCACCCATGAGGCGATAGAAGAGTAACCATAAAGCCCACTCCATGGCCAGGGGCAAATTAACTCACTTGGGGAAGAGTGCTGTGTTATTAGTTTCTCATGGCCATGCAACTGTGGGTATGACTGGGACATGATATGGTGTTTCAGCAGTGTTAAATGCCTGAATAGGCCCCCTTTGCTCCCACATACAACATCTGCCAAGCTAATTTCTGGCCATTGGATAAGGGAACTGTGAACCACGTTTACTGATTTCCTAACCTTTCCCAAACTGAAAGCCTCCATCTGAGGCAGCTCAGATGGGGCTGAAGCTTTTAAAAATATTTGTTCCTAGCAATTATTTGTCAGAATTCACCCCTTTTTTTTTTTTTTAAAAAAAAAAGGATTCTTTACTGAGAATATAAAGCTGTGATTTAAATTACTCTGGAGATGGTATTTCTAAAATAAATACTAGTCTTAGGTTTATATTAACTTGTCCTTTGCTCAGTTTTGCTTTGATAGAGCTACTATGAACATATGGCAAGTGACTCAGAAAGCTTTGAATTTTATTTTGTTACTGCCCCTGCTTGCCTCATTATTCCTCATGAAGTTCCAGGATGTGATCTATGAGTAATTTGTAATTATATGCAACTAGAAAGGTAATGCTGGTCTTGCAGAGAAATCACAGGACCTGATGGCAGGAGATGTAGGTTCTTTCAGCTTCATTACCTTTGTGGCCTCCAGCAAGTCATTGGATTTTGGTGTCTCACAGTACCTATCTGCTTAAGTGGGCTCAGAAGCCCTGTCAAGTACAACAGAGACTCAATATTTATACAGATTTGGTGAACTTTTAATGGACTGTCACGTGAAAGTTAATGATATGATTTTGTAAGTCTCAACCCAAAATTTAGCACTCACCCACATAGGATGTTTCTGGTGAAAACATTGCTGCTTTTAGTTCTGTTGTTTGGAAACTAGATTAAAGTGCATGCAAGGGAGGAAAAATAGCAACAATGCCTGAAGTCTATGAAGAGATGTGGCATAATGCTGCTTCTGCCTTTATGTTGTAGCAATACTGATATCTGTAGTAACAATAACTGTTTTTATGATGGTCAGTATTATAGTGTAGCTTCAGAAAAGGAACTTAAATCCTTCTGAAATTAATAGACTATAATCTGAGTACTTTGACTAAATATATAGTTGAGAAGAGGTCTCTTCCAATAGCAAATTTTCTTACAAAAAATTCTTGACCTGTGCTAATCATGGGAAAACTGATCTACAGCTTAATTGTGCACACAGAATAGATTAATAGATGGCCAGAAGTAACCTGATGTCTTTATCAAAGACAACATTCCTATTGATTAAGGATTTTTTTGGTTGGTTCATTCTGTTGTAGACTATGATAACTGCTGTGCATGGTAACACCTGGGAAATAGCTAAGCAAAGAGAGACTATTACAGAGCATAATCTATAATTTTTCCTTTTTTGTTGAAACACATTTGTGATAACGTAGCTTACTGTTATGTTGGCTGAAAAAGAAATACCTGTGCATATAATTCTGTAAAATTTAGTTGGACTTTTATGAGTAGTGTATTTTTATGTGATAAAAAGAGGGAGATAAAGTGATAAAGAGAGCCAGAAAGATCAGCTGAACTATAATGATCTCAAACTGTATGCTGGAGTCACAGGTCCATTTAACTGCAGTATGGAGAATTCTGATTCCTGAATACATTTTCTTTGGTATGATGATTTTTAAATAAGCCTTTAAAATTTCTGTATTTTTAAGGATTTTGTAATTTTCTTAAAAGTATATAGGGCTAATGGATTGACTTGTAGCATAGAAAAGGCTGAGTAAAATTTTTTCCTTAAGCTTATGATTCTGGTACCTTTACATGCCTGTCCTTCTAGTTCATTGAAATTTGTGTTGATAAAAGTTGGATTTGAGAACAGATACTAACCTTAGTGTCCTTGACATATTCACACTCTATAACGGTAACTCCTTACTCCTGTTTTTTTACAAGTGGTCTACTTAATTTCAGTGGAACTTGTCACAAGACTCAAGAATTCAAGGGCTTTTAGATTGATTCTAAAATAGTGCAATCCACTTAACTTCATTATGCAGTTTGACATGAATACTGTTCTAAGCTTTGACATAGAATAGCATAGCTGTATGCTGTTAATCAGCTGCTGTCCCCTACTCCATGTGTTTGCTTGTGATTCCTGTGTCTCCCTTTAATTGTTTGATTAACAAATGGGAGGTGTTATTGGTGTTTGTGAAGTGCTTTGAAATCCATGTATGAATGGTGTCGTAAAAGTGAAAAGCTGTTCTTTGGCAATGCCAGGAGAAACAGGCATTGCTTTGAATGTGGCCCATGGAGTTATCCTCAGTCACTCCCTTATCATTACTTGCCTTTATGAAAAAATAAATAAAATAATGGGGTATGACTGGGCTCATTAAAAACATATTTTGTTATTAAGCGTCCCATAAAGAACATACTGTAATATCAATTACTGGCTTCAGCAGTTTTGGGAAATGCGAGCATCAAAGTATATGAAAGCCAATATGCACCAATGGTACAGTCATTGATTTTCATAGGACTGTGGGAGTCAAAAATGGAAGTTGATATTGCAGTGATGTCCTGGGTAATTGACCATTTAAGTGATTTGGTAGTTGTCCTGTAGGTAAGGGAAGAGGTGCCCTTCTTTGGTGCCTGTTCCATATTAATGAGTTTCATACTTAGTCTTTTATGCTCGTTTCGTTTATAGTAGAGCTCTAAGTACCTGATCTTGACTTGAGAGTACTTGGCATCTTGCAGGATCAGGAATTGTGCCTGCTGAAGCTTGCTGCATTTAATTTAATTGTATCATTTTATTCACTGTTACTCACTCCATCTATCCCAAGGGGAACATAAAGAAAGGAAAAGAGAAAGGAGAGAGTGCCAGTAAACTATAATAGCAGAAAGAAGGAACTAATTTTAAACTGCTTTGAAACATGCTTTCTGTAAGCCATGTTGTCCTCTCAAGTGCCAAAGAGCTTAACTATTTGGAAGAACTGCAATAAACTTAGGTTTTCTTCCAATGGCATAACAGTGTATTGATAACACATACTTACAAGCACTGTCTAAAATGGATTTTCTAACCTAGGGAAATTGTCGAGTGGATAGGACCCAAAAAAACAGAAATCCTTGTTATGATCATAACTTACAGTGAGGGTCATACAGAGGGTTAATAAAAGACGTAATAGATATTTGAATAAAAGGCAAATCAGCAATTACAGTCCAGTAGGTTGCTTATGATCATTGCCTTTAACTATCCATTAAACCTTCTAATGATATTGTCAGCTGTAATATGTAAATCTTATAACTATACTGTCCTTATAACATGTTATAATCATTTAACCTTTATAAAATATTTATAAATGGAACCTTATTATAAGTGTAGCCCCTATTTTGTGTCTTTGGTTTCCATTCTGCAGCATACTGCTTCTTGTGCAGATCCATATTGTCTTATTGCTTCCTTGTATTCCCCCATCTGCCTGTATGTAAGAAAAGAGGATTTTCTTTAGATTATCCCCATGATACTGTGGAATTGTGCATGTGTTTAATTACACACACTAATATTATGAATGGCTTCTGAAAGTTCAGTTCAGGAAATGCCAAAATGAATGTTACCTGTCCCAAAAGAGGCACATGCAACCCTGCTGTGAAGGACTCCCCCCGTCTCATAGCATATGAAATTGGGAGTTAAGCCTATGTAGGATGTTGTACATGAAGCAGTGTTCCTCCTGTTCCTCCTGTGCCCTGACATCCTACCATATGCCAGGATCAGCATGACGGTATGGGTGGAAGGAAGATCCAGGCTCAGTGACGTGTCATTTGGTAGATTCACTGTTAGCCCACTTCAAAGCAGGAGAGTATTTTTGAAGTTGATCTCCCAGTTGTCAACACTTACTGCGCATTTTTTTGCATCATAGAGCATTTGCAGTTTGGATGAGCTAGATTGCTTTCAGAGGAAATTAAACAAGATCCACTGCAGGTATGTACCAAATATGCCCCAGTCCCTAATTAATGAGGGCTAAAACCATTAATTGCCCTCAGCACCATGATGTTCTCCAGCGTGAATCGAATGCACACCAAGAAAAGACTCTTGGACATTTGAGAGTTTGTGCAGCACCCAGAAAGTACTTCTAGTGCTATATAAAGCCCCATATGGCAAGTATGCCTTGATGTTTGCTGCTGTTGACCACCTTGAAATTTGCTCCTTTTTTTTTTTCTGGGCCAACTCCTACCTCCATATTCTTTTCTTTCTTTGTAAGCACTATCTTGTGTTGCAGTCTGTCTTTGCTGAACCTAGTTCTGAACAGAACCTTGATGTCTTTTACAGGATCTCTCTTTTTT
>NW_010973342.1:1958899-1959702 GCF_000737465.1 Haliaeetus leucocephalus
TCTGTGTGTGGTGGGTTGACCCTTGTTGGATGCCAGGTGCCCACCAAAGCCGCTCTATCACTCCCCCTCCTCAGCTGGACGGGGGGGAGAAAATATAACAAAAGGCTCGTGGGTCAAGATAAGGACAGTTTAATAAAGTGATAGCAAAGGTTGCGCGCGCGAAAGCAAAGAAAAAAAACCAAATGATGTTATTCTCTACTTCCCATCAGCAGGCGATGTCTAGCCACTTCTCGGGAAGCAGGGCTTCAGTACGCGTAGTGGTTGCTCCGGAAGACAAAATGCCCCCCCTTCCGTCTCCCTTTACTTAGCTTTTCTATCTGAGCTGACGTCATATGGTATGGAATATCTGTTTGGTTGGTTTAGGTCAGCTGTCCTGGTTATGTCCCCTCCCAAGATCTTGCCCTGCCCCAGCCTGCCATTGGGGGGGGGCAAAAATGTTGGAGAGACAGCCTTGATGCTGTGCCAGCATTGCTCAGCTGTAGCCAAAACACTGGTGTGCTATCAACACCTTTCTAGCTACTGATGCAGAGCACAGTGCTATGAGGGCTGCCACGGGGAGTATTAACTCCATCTCAGCCAGACCCAATACATAGTGCTATATAAAGCCCCATATGGCAAGTATGCCTTGATGTTTGCTGCTGTTGACCACCTTGAAATTTGCTCCTTTTTTTTTTTCTGGGCCAACTCCTACCTCCATATTCTTTTCTTTCTTTGTAAGCACTATCTTGTGTTGCAGTCTGTCTTTGCTGAACCTAGTTCTGAACAGAACCTTGATGTCTTTTACAGGATCTCTCTTTTTTTCC
>NW_010973342.1:1959712-1984406 GCF_000737465.1 Haliaeetus leucocephalus
CTTTTTTTCCCATCTTGTTATTATTTTGGCCCACTCCCTGCTGTCTTTTCAGGTGGAAATGTCTTGCTGCTTCAGCGTCCCAGAAGATCCAACAAGGTACATGATGTGGCCCCAGGAATATAATCATGTTTATTATCTTGTACTGTGAGAAAGCTGAAAATTTCTCCGGTGGCAGAATAACCAGGTGGCAGAACAAAGAGCTTGCTAACCTCAGGATAGCTTCTAGGTGGAAGGGGGCTGGCAGTCAGTGGTGTACAAAGCGCTAGAAGATGAAGGTTCTCTTGGTAACAATAACTGTACTTTTGGGGAGACACAGTGGATGTAACCCTGCTAAGGAGATCTGAACAGCTCTTCAGGTGGGACCACACCTCTGATGCTGCTGTCTACTTGGATGCTTGTGCCCTGGGTCCTGGGATCATCATGCAGGGGTCCTGGAGGAGAACTCAGCCTCTAATGCCACTCCAGGGAAAGCTGAATCCCACAAATGACTCCTGTAAAAAACTGTCAACATTAAGGGATATTTCTTTTACCCACTCTCTGCTGTGGCCAGTATTGACAGTCCCCTGTGCCAGATTAAGTGTTCTCATTTTAGGTAAGCATAGGTCTGCACAGCAGCGCTAAGGATCCCACCTCCTCCCCATGAAAACAAGGACAAGTGGAGGCTGCATTTGTTTCAGAAATCAAGCCAAGGGTTTATCTTGATCTGCTATTACATTAGAACACTACAAAGTTTTCTGTCTCCATTAATATTTTACCCTTAATTTCAACTTCGTTCTAATGAAGGCAAACCATGAGAACAGTACCAACCTTAATGTTAGTACATGTGTATTTTAGGTGACTAGCCATAATTAAGACTTGGCTTGTTTTCTTTCTCTTTCTTGGCCTGTGTGATATTGAACAAACAATTCTGATGAGTTATTTATCAAATTTGCTTGTAATGATAAAGTAGAATAAAACCCAGGTAATTTAAAATTATTTTTAAAATGTAAATGAAACATATTTTCTATTGAAAATAGATCTTTTAAAAATACCTTTAAAACATGAGTATATACTAAGCACTGACTTTAGTAAAAAAAGACTTTTTGTTATTTTTATGCATTAGAAGTTTAGTACATCGTTGTCAATATTTTCAGTAGTCAAACCCCTGCAGTCACTGAGTAAGTGTTTGAAACTGTAGGTTACTGAGGCTATAATACAGGGTTAGGTTTTTTCCGCAGACATGAAAAATGCTCCCTTATTTTGGCCTTTTCAAATAGTTCAGTTCAATAATTATTTAACTCCAAGCTGAGAAACCGACCTGTGCTGAAAAAGCAGAAAAACTTGTTTTTCTCTCCTAAACTGTTGATAGGATAGGATGATCAGATCTACTAATTAAACACTTGGAGACAACAAACAGCTATAAAAGACAATTGGATTTGTTTGCTAATTTTAGATTAGTAAAGCTTTCTTTATGAATTAGAAACTTTTGAAAAGAAAATGTGAGTTGACAAACATTTTTCTTCAGCTATACAGCAGATGATTGAAAATTTTTACATAAATAGCTTCAAATGCTGTGTTATGCATTTGGGGTGAATTAGAATTTTAATCTAATTTGGTTTGACAGAAGTTACACAAAAGCAGGCATTTAATAAACAAGACAGATGCTATTCACAAGAGTCTGACTCTAAGACCCTGAAGAGTCAAAATAATTGTGTATTACTCAAGTAAGGTCTTAAATTAATTTATTTTTGTCAGCAAAGAGAAAATAACAATGTATGGCACCAATGAAAATTAACTAAGTAAAGAATATAATTGCAAAACAAAAGTAATGATTATTTAAGGTTTTCTCCTTGATAGTTCAGATTATCATTAAAATCTGTGACTATCAGCATAGCTACAAATTATCAGTAATTCAAAGGCAGCAGTGGAACTGTCTTTACTCTTCAGAGAGTCTCAATATTCAAAGATAGAAATTTCTGTGGCAAGGTGGGAAATAGAAGAAAGATTCTGTGGAAGGAGACTGACGATTATGTTTTCAGTAATTCCTCAGTGGTAAAATGCTTATTCAGCAGTTAAAGCTGAATTGAAATCTTCTTACATATATTGAAATGCTAACTTACTCTACAGGAAATCACATTCATCGCGGTGTCTTGTTCAGTAATGTGGTGGTTAGTCATTCTAAGACTACAGATGGTCTTTTGCTTCTTTAGTTTCTTTCTTACTGCTGGTAACACTTTATCTGTATTTTTAATTGTAAGTAGGTAAAAATAAACTGACCACCATAAGGAAATTGAGCCAACAAAAGCAGTTTAGCTTTGGATATGAACTTAATGGAGAAAAAACAACAAAAGCCCTCAGAAGACCATTAATTTTGACTGAAAAGGCTGAGCTATATTTTGAATTGTAACACTTTTAAATTCCATGCTGTTATTTCTGGTTGTTTCTCAATGGATTTAAATGGTATGTGATGAATAAAATATTGATTGGTGGTTTCGGATGACAGATGCTTCTAAATCTGAACAAACATAACTAATATGAAATTCAAATTCTGATCAAACAGAAAATTAATATGAATTTCATATTTTCTTGCCTTTAATAAGCACAGATGTCTTGCCAGTGGCTCAGGCTCTGTCAAGCATCACTGCATCACTTTTTGTGGGCTCAAACATAAAGGTATAGAGTTCTTTCTATGTATGTGCCTTGCATGCAGAATCAAACTGGTTGATATTCACTCATAACTGATGTTGATTTTCTTGAATGGTGATTGTGGTCCTAATGTAAAAATCCTGAAACTCTTTGCTTTTCCACTACAAGATGCATTTAGTAATTTAGGACCAGAAGGGTCCTAGCTCATCAGTGAATCATGTCCCCTGGTCTTGCAGGCAATTTGATCATATAATCCCTTTAACAGACTGATGCAGCTCTGTACCTCTTACTGCTTGACAATGGGTAAAAAAGATAAAATTGCTGATACTTCTTTTACCTTTTACTAGGTTACTGAAGAGAAATAATGCCCTCACCTAAATGAAGTATCAGTTTAGTGAACAAAGAAGTATATGAACACCAAAATTGCCATGTAGGTCAAAATATTGTGTGTCTAGTGTAGTATTCTAGGTTTGACAATGTCCTGTTCAAGAGTGAGGTTTAAGAAACTCTTTTCTGAATCATTGCACAGTGACCTTCCTCTGGAGGAGACATTTTTGTAATGGCTGTCAGAAATCCACCGAAACATGAGGTTTAATTTTTTTTTACTCCTGATATATAACTTGTGTGTTCATCCTGTTTATAATATAAGTTTTGCTTTTAATGCCTTATAGTGATGAGTTTCAGAGGTTAACCTGACAATTTTTATATTTTAAATATTTCTGCCTTTTACCTTCACTGCTTCACTGAGTGAAGGTATACTAAACCCTGACTGACTGTGACTATACCATTGATTATTTTATATATCTCCATCATATGTCTTCTTGTTGGCATCTTGCTGAAGCACTTAGTTTCCTCCATTATGTTCGAAAATATGATGCCCAGAACTAAATGCACTATTTTAGCTGAAGGCATGCTAATGACTAGAATAAAATGACATGCTAACATTATTTTTACTCTTTTCTGTATCATTCCATTACAGAAAATAAAGCTGAGAATCTCAAGAAATCATCTTTTCCCCTCCTTCTTCCATAATCCTAACACATTGTTTGCCGCTTTATTTGCAGTTTGTGTTGATCAGAAGCTTTTGTATTTAATCTGTTTACAGTAGTGCTCCTGCCTCTTTCCTGAAAGGTCCTTATTAATTTAGAATTTATCAGTGTCTAAGTAATTCAGACAGGATTACTGTATAGTGAACTGTGTCTGGATTAAAATCCTCATGTGTTGGATTGCTGAGCGGACTGCGTGCAATGCCTTTCAGTTCTAAGGCAGTTTGATATGGTAGTGACCAAAAATTTTCACCAATGTGGATGGAGTTTGTGGTAGTATCATCTTGGCACTTTTTTCATAATTGGTATGTTTTTAGGAAATCTTCACCAAGAGGCCAAGGCTGGCATGAAGTAGAGCCTGTGCAGGTGTCTCTTAAAGGTGGACCAGAGTGAAAAAGCTGACACTGCTGCTTGCTCTGCATTATTAATTCTAAACAGGCCCTGGTGAAGGGCAGGGAAGTATTTTTTTTTGTCAGTCAGGGACTTAAATGATATTTCTGCCCTCCCCAAAGTGGTGTCCTGAGTGTCTTTTGCTCCTTGGGTCAGACAACTATGTTATATCATTCCTTTAATAACCTAACCAAACTCAGCCTAAAGATGTGCTGGGGACTGTGGCCATGGCCAAAGGATCCAGCAGTAATAATACATTCTGATTAGGAGGCACCTATGCCTGAGGATTATAGCTTCATTAGCTGCAATTAGCATGAATATGCAACAAGCTGGAATATGCCCAGGAGCGCAGGATGAGAAAAATCTGAAGAAAATTACCACTTACATCCCATTGCCTCAAAACACTTAAAATGGACAATAAATATATGTCTGTACAGGAGCAATACAGCCTATTACCTGGTTGAGTCCTGATGTGCATATAGATATGGAAATCTCATTTCATGGCAAGAATGTACACAGTGTGTTCAAAGAGTGAAACAGATGCAACACACTGGGTACATGAATTATCAATATGTGAGTAGTTACCTATCATTTTAAATCGATATAAATAGTAGATATGTAGTAGATTGATGTATCTAGTACATGTACATATATATTAGATGCAGGAATAAAACAAAAAATATCTTTGCCTAGTATATGTCTGACATCTTATTAATTGCACAAATTTTATCTAGACAGCACTATGTGTGATGGAAAAAGAATTTATCCCTTCTAGAAGTTTTGAGTGCAAAGCAATGAAGAATCTGGGGGTTTATGACGTATTTTCTGTGATTATAAAAGAATCTTCAGCTATTGCATGAGTTGACCTGTCATGGTAAGTCTTACCAGAGATCAAGTATTACAAGTTCAGCATTCATCCCCAGTGTTCCCTCCTTACAGTAATCAGTGCATGCGAGACTCATCCTAGACATACGGCATTAGAAAGACATTACTCTGTCTCGGTACTGGAGTTGTTCAGAACTCTGCCACTGATCGCCATTATTAATAATGTCTCTCTCATTCAGAGGACCTGAAGAGGACCAGGGCTTTTCAGTGTTTAATGCTGCATAAGACTGGTAGGATAGTGTCTGGCTTCTACAGCCTAAGGTTTAAATTGCCAAGGGAGAAGTGGAGAAGCATATAAATACCCAAATTACCATTAGATGTGTAGACCACACACATGTATGCATCAGGGCACACATTTTTGCTAGTTTAAGTAGAGAAACCAACCATTTAGTTTAGTTAGCATGTTAGCTCATTTCTTCTAGGCATCGTGGCAGAGCTGGGTAATGGTAAAAAGGGATGATCCAGGTGCTGGTGCTCTAACCTGGTGGGAATTTAAATCTCTGTGTTAGATAGACAAATTCGAGAATTGTAAAACACTTATATTGAAAGAGACCTTCAGGGGTTATCAGTGTCATTCCCTTGTCCCAGTCTTCTCTGGGTTTGAATCCACAGAGGGACCTGGCTATATTGACAGTCCTCATACAAATAGAGATTAATTCTTTCATTGCTCTTAACTTCATGTACTCTGTTCATCTTAATTTGTGAAGGTGCCCGAACTGGTAGTTTTTCATGATGCTGAAAGATTGATTTAGCAGACTGAATAAGCAAAATGCAGCTCTCTTTCTCCGTCTCTCCTGCTCCTTGCATTGTTTCTGTAGCTGGTGTGGTATCAGTCAGCTATTACAGTTTTGTCTTCATTTTTACGAGTTTATCTTTAGATTGACTCACTGCACAGCAAATGCCATAGCCACAGTTTGTAGTGATATATTTAAAAATTCTAATTCAGTCTTGCTACTGCTCAGTATGTCTGCAAACTGTCAAATTGATCATAGCATTCTCATCACTCGGCGGTCTTCTGCGTAAGGCCAACATGTTGCAGCACTTGAGCAGCTTTCATCTTTTCAAACTACTTGTTTTTGCTTACATACATTCTGCATGGAACTCAGGATTTATCTGTGTTTTTATAAGCAGAAAATAAAATCTCGGGAGAAATTTTTTTTTTTTATTTCTGTTTCGTTTATTATGTCTTCTGTTGTGATTATAAAATATAGAAGCTACTATTCCTTATATTGAGGAACAGGGTTTTTAAAATAATGTTCATCTGAAGTTTATAGGAAAAGTTTTTAATGTTTTTTCCATTTTAAATGCATTTTCAGTTTTTCTGTAGGATATGAGTTATTTATTACTTTCCTCTTTTCCTTATCATGGAGTGTGAGGTTCTCAAGGTGTTACGAAGCTGTATTTCCACTTTTTTTCCTACATGGACCTAGTGTACCTCCAGTAAAGTTGCTTTTGATTTCAGTAGGTACCATTGTGATGCGAATTGTCTCTCTGATTTTAAAACTGCTGAAAATAACTTGCTCTTATTCAAGATTTGAAAGGACAAGAGAATGCTATAAATAGACCTAAGATGAAAGCTAGTACCAGATGCAGCCATAACGTGAAAGAAGGGATGTTGCCAGATGACTGCTTCTGTGTCATCTGGCTAATATCATGTGCTTGTCTTGGTCCACTGCTTTCCCCATACCCAAAGTAGTGGATCTACCTTTGTGAAATGTAGGGAGCGAGAAAGGAGTGAAGTACCATGTCCTGACTTTCCTCCACAACCAGTCTCACAATGAGAAGAAGCTCCTTCCTTTAGGGTCAGATGCTGAGCTATTAGGAATATTCCGCCCCCCCCTTTTTTTTCCCCTCAAGATACATATATTCAGTTTAGCTAGACAATGATGTGTTTTTGCAGATCAATGTACCACTTGTGATTTAAGCTTCCTTTGTCCTCAGAGCAGCATCAAGAAATTTGTTGGAGTCATTTAGTGACAAGAAATAATAGCAGCCTGCTTTCCTAGGGAAATGACACAGTCAGGTCTGGTTTCACCAATAGTAATGTTTAAATCATCTGAATTGAAAGGGAGTAGAGCTATCAGAAGTATTACATTCCTGCATGTTTTGTGAGAACAGATTGGCTGGTGAAGGAGGTGTAACCTGTTAGTGTTGGAATAGCTTTGATTCAAATGTGTTCAGGCATCAGTGTCAATCCATCTTGAGTATTAGGTTTTCTTAATGCTGGTTATTATAGAAGTACATGTTTTAAAACAGGGAGACTCACTAAATGGCGGTTTAGTTTTATAGTAATTTGTCATTGGAAGGCTGTGTCTGGGGATAACTGGATTCTCTGTCACTGTTTCCTTAATTACTTCTTTCTAAACTGGATAGCTTTTTGAATACAGCTTCTAAATATGGCACAAGAAAAAATTGGCAAAATTGTAGATTCTTAATTGCCTTAAAAACTATTGAAAATTCTAATTCTAATTTATTTATCTGTAAAGAAGGTTTACATTGCAGGAGCTCAAGGCAGATATCTCAGTCTCCCTACAAATCCTGTGTTTATCACCTCTCATGTATTTTAAGAGCAGATATAGTACTCAGATTCTTATGTTTGATCCATTTTTCAAACTCATAGAAATCAGGTACATCATGAAGCTTTCAGAATGTAAATATTTAATACAGACTTCTTCCAGGTGATGGAACCATGTTGATCCTGTGTTCTTAATCTTACAACTTCATCATTTGTCTAACTGTAATTTGAAGCTATTCTTTGTGGTTTTTTGAGTTCTCTTTCCAGTTATGCTGAATGACCTGATTAAACTCCAGATCAGTAGGACTGTAATTTATGTAACTCAGTTTCTCAGCCTTTTTCTATCTCCTCATTGAAACACTGTGTGGTTTGTTTCATTATTGAAACAGACTGCACTCCATAACTTACTGTTCAGTCTTTCAGCAGGTAAGCTAAGAGTCTAAATGTGAATGAAGGGAAGAAGTCTGAACTTCATACACAGAAGCTGTAATTCAAACAACAAAGCAGATATTTCTCAGAACATTTAATAAGGACTAGTCATTAAATAGAGTAAAATCAAAGCTTCCTACACTGTTTCTATGTTGAGATTGTAAATTAGGGTAATAAAAGCTTCAATAATGAGGATCAATTAAATGAAGTCATATGCAGACCATAAGTAACAGAACATTCACCACCACTCTAATGAGAGGGCACTTGATTTTAGAAAAATGTGCTTTCTTTCTATGAAATTAATTATACATGTTTTTCATGGTTTAGATCTAGGATTTTTAACAAGTAGCAACTACACCTTACTTCTATTCAGGCGGGTATTAATTATATGGTAGATACCATAATTTCTGGTATTATCAGTTGGTGACAAGACTTTGCCCAAATCAATCTGGAACAGACTTTGCACCTTACTATAAAGCAAAGGAGCAGGTAGGGACCATGTGATGTTTTAGAACAGTAGGCAATATAGAGAAGACTGGTGCACAGCAAAAACTCTAAAACTGAAGTTGTCACCCTGCTTGGGGCTAGAACTCAGAGTTCAGAAAGTTAATAGTTTGCAGGTCCTTTTCCTTGGTAAGCATTACTAGAAGTTTACCATCACTATGCACTAGGAAAAGTTCAATACATTTTAACCAAAATTGTTGCTGAAAATGTCCAGTAACTAATAGTAATCTATCCAACAGATACACACTTTCTTTCTGCAGTTCTGTTTTTGCCATTATGTCTTTAATCCTATTTGTCCAGAACACATACTCCAGTCCACCCTTGCAATTTCTGAGACACTGAATCATTTCATTTCTCTAAATCCCTCTGTGACTAGATGATGAATTCTTGCAACTCAGTAATCTTGCACCATTTCCCTCACTGAAGTAACATATTCACTAAGAGGGAGACTTTAACTAAGCTTGGTGGTTTTGCACCAAGTTTCTTGGGAACCAGATGTTCACGTGGCTGACTTGCTTAATGTCTTGTGAAAGTGAATTCTATTTCATGAAATTAATGGGACTAGGACATAATTCTGGTAGTTGTCTGGCTAGTTTGATAATGCCATCTGAAAGCAGTGGAAAATGACATGTAAATAATTGAATTTCATATGCTTGTGTTGTTATTCTATTATTGCTCCATATCTGAGTGTAGCTTCGTAGAGATAGAAAGGTGTGATTGCTGCTGCTCTCTCCTTTTGTAGTTAAGTTACTTTGCATTAAAAAAGTTAAAATGGTGATACAAACAAAGCAAAGAGATATAAATAGAGCACCGTCTCTCAATATCCAGTAACAGATGTTTTGGGAAAAATAAAAGAAACAGGGCAAATACTGTATAATCTTTCCCTGGTGCCATCCAACCTTTCTGCAAATGGCAATTTAGGGACTTTCAGACCTGGATGTTTCATCTGTACCGTGGTGCTCAAAAGCCTTGATGTGCCATTACCTCTCTCTAATGTCTCTTTATACTTCTGGCTTCCACAACACCTCATGTGGAATTTAATTATGTTAAGAAGTGTTTCATTTTCTATGTTTTAGACCTGCTGCATGCTGAATTGATGAGCTACTTTATCCCTAACAATTATTTCATATAACTATACTGTACTTCAGTCATCCTTCATCCAAGCCTGAGTCTGACTAGCCTCTTCTTATACAGATGTTGCTCATACTTCCAATCATCGTTGTTGCACATTTCCTTCTTCTAGTTCTGTTACATCCTTTCTGAGATGGGTAGGTCAGCACTCCACACAGTATTTAAAGTGTAGGCACACCATATATATGTACAATAGTGAAAACTGTCTTTGCATCTGTTCTCAATTTCTTTTCTAAAAATGTGGCTATCATAGGGGAAAGAGAATGTTTGAATACCTTGTCATGCCATTTACAAGGTCTTCACAGGGCATTTGCATTACAATCAGCTGTGCAGTTCATCCAGGAAGACCAGACCTTACCCCTTCGATCTCTTCTAATGCACCCTTTCCTGGTCTTAAAGAGTTTCAGAACTCCCAGGTGGCCAAATTCTCTTCACTGGATATGACTGGCTCTGGAGCAGATACTTCTTTGACCAGTACTTCCTTTAGCGCTTTCACTTCTGAGCCTCACAAACAGCTACTGCTGGCTGCTTGCTTGGTGTAACTGCTGCTCCCCATGTTAAGTATGCAAAGGTGCTTCCCAGCTTACACATGCCAATAGTCTCTCCTTCTCTGTTGCTTGCTTTATCTGGCTCCTCCTACTGCTTTCACATGCATGGAGTGCCATGTTCTTCCTCTAGTACCTGCTCCCCTTTCAGGGTCTTCCACTTCTATGTTACTTTGCTTGTATTATTTTTCCCCTTCTCATCTTTTTTAGAAATCAATGGTGAAGCATTTAATGTGATGGGAGATTGGATGTCTGCGGTCCCTTTTGTCAAGCAGCATACAAACTTGACAGAAAAGGTAATCTTAGTTCGTAAGAGCTTACTATATAAGTTAAAGGTAATGGGGGGCTATGACAAGGGAAATGGAGCAGAGCAGTGAACTGTAAAAACTAGAGGTAGTCACAATGGCACCATGAGTCAACGTATGTCTGAGTCTAACTTGGAGTCCTATAGTACTGAAATGTGGTTTGGAAGAAATAGTCCTTGTGTTTATAATAGCCAGAATCAAACCTTTGATTCAGATACCACTAAGCACTAAGGTAAGAGACTGTTAAAATGGAGACAATATTTTCTTGTGCCTCAGGCCCATGTTCAAGTGAAGACTTAAAAAAAAAAAAAGTCTCTGCAGCAATAAAAATACTAAATAAAACCACTAAATACAATGTAAGGTCAATAACAAGCACTCCCTATCATAGCATTGTTTTCATGGTTTTATGCACAGGAAGTCTTTCGTACCCATGACATGATAAAAAGTTATTATTAATAGATGAATTGTCTGCTTAAGAAAAGCTACAAAATATTGCACTACTAACAAACTTCTACTTAAGATATACTTTCTCCTCATAATCTTAGACCTGTATGTACAACATGTAAGGGTTTTTGAGAATAATAAATGAAAGTTGCTATAGAAATAATACAAGAATGCTTAAGAATGACTTTTAAATGGTTCGGTGAAGTAGATACTGGAACAGCAATCTAAATTCTATCAGACAAGGTAATGGAGGGTAAAGAAGCTGGCAAGCAGAGTGACTGGAAAACTAAATGATAATATAAGCCTAAAGCGTAGAAGAGCTTTGAAAAACTCTATGCAAATGGGCCAGGAAACTAATGTATACATGACTGTAGCTTGAAAGGAGTAAAGGGAATATCTGGTTGAAAAGGGGTCAAGGAAGGGCTGAGCCAAAGGTGTTACTGAGTGCTTTTGCTCTGGATGCACAGCACCCATGCAGCTGAGGGCTAAATTCCTGTTTGTGGTGTTTTGATTTAAAATAAGGGCTCTACAGATACAAAATATGGCTGGTAATGGTCATCTGGTGAACTTCTTGGCTCCAATCCAGGATCAGCTGTACCTCAGCCATTCTTACAAAGCTTTGTTCTATGGGTCCTTAAAAACCTGCATGGGGATCTGCAGTCACCGGAAGCATTCTCTTCCAAGTGTTGGCAATTTTCCTTAGGCAACTTTTCCTGATACGTCACCTTAATATTTCTTTCTGCACTTCGGACCCTTTACTTCTAGCCGCATCCTCAGCTGACAAGAATGAGATCTTGCTGCTGTATTAGCTTGAATCTCAGGCTTCACTTCTCTGCTCCCACAGTCATCCCTAATGTCTGTATGATACCCTTGGGCTCTAGTCTGCAGTGACCCGCTCACCTTCTGTAGACAGGTAACTCAGGTCATTGTCAAAATGGCACAGGTGCCGTGTTTCTGTCTAAGGTATTCTGCACAGAAATATTTGGACATTGGCCTGATAGCTCCTGGTAGCTACTATTTTGGCTGATATCCTGGATATGTAGCAGCCAATCACAAATGTATGAATCCTCCATATTAAGCCTGGAAGAAAATCTTGGCTTGAAAAGGAGAACACATCTTAGAGAAATCCATGGGAATACAACCTGGGGGGGGAACATTCATAGCTGGTGAATTCTAGTTTGAATGTGTTTAGTGTAAAGTGTTCTGACAATGGAGTTCTTACTGATAGTTATTTGAGAAATACATAATAAAAATAGCAGAGTGGCAATTTCAGTTCTCATATAGAACAATCACTGAGAAAGTTGTTCCCAGGGCTTTTCTAGAACTAGACAAGCGTTCATAGGTTTCTTTAGCAATAAAAAGTGCTCTAAAAAGAAAGCTTACCACCATAGTCCAGCCACGTGACAAAGTATCCCAAGTAAATTAGTATATCACATGTGTATCACAGGGGAATCCTGTGGGCGTTTTATAGGTTTGGTGTGTATTGATGATCTGGCTGCTGTTGAATACAGTAAAAGAGCAGATGCTATGTTGAAATTTTGATTGAGGAGAAGACTGTTTTTAAGTATCTCATCCAGCATGGTTCCCTGAGGATTTTGAAGGAAGGATGTTTACACAACATTGCAGATGAATGCCTCTTCTGTACTGGTCAGTGCTACAGCCGTACTTGGTTTATAACCAAGCCTAAGCTTCTCGACACATGTGGTGTTTGGAACAATTAACGCTGTTGCCTTCAAAAGGGATAAGAATTTGATGCAATTAGCTCTGTTTTTAGCCAGTTGGGTAGTGCCACACATTATTTAGTTTTGATTAGCTTAGTCAACGCACAGGGCTAGTAAATGTTAAACATTAATATTAATCATACAGCAGTGCCACTTACAGGCTCTCAGCATTCTGATCTTTAGCCAGAAGTGCAGGTGTGCAAATGAGGAATGTTTTGGCTTTAAAAGCCAAACGTTTCTGCCTCTCACACCTGCACCTGTTTGGAAAATAAATATAGTCAACAAAAGCTCTTCTAAAATATTATTGTCCAAGGGTTCCCTACCCAAACATTTGCAAGACATGCACACATATATAAAAGAAGCAGATGCTATTCTGAGAAGTGTAAAGCATGCGTCTTGCACAGAAGTTGATGTGATCTACTCATGCTCACCAGAACAGCAGCTTATAGGAGGCATTTGATTACCTGCAGAGTCTGGCCCTGGCTCAGTAGACTGGTATATGATTATATAAAAAGCCTCATCTTGCTCCCTCTGAAGTCAATGACAGTGTTCTCATCTTGTTGTCATTAGTGGGTCATCTCTTGGCAATATTTCATTAGATTGTAGTTCACATACATGAGCTTCCAATTAAAATCTTTGCAAATATCTCCTTTCTTACTTGTTTGTTTTAAGGGAGATACTTAAACATTTTCACTTGCCTTCTGCATTTTTTTGTTATCTTATTGTAGGTTCATATTTTTTTTAACACTCAAAATTACAGGGTCAAGATAACTACAGGAGTAAGTGGTATGTTATCCTACTGATTTCAGTGAAGTTATAATTGCATACTTTACAATTTGCATGGCAAAATCTGGCAAAATGCAAAATCTGGTATTAATAATTTCAGGTTTTGTAAGAAAACCTACTTTGAACACTGCTTGTTACACTATTTTTGAAGACATTAGTTCAGAATGAAATAGAGATTTGGTAAAGTGTATTTGTGAAAAGAATCGATCACACAAGGGATATTATTCCCTGAAAGTTCCATAGACGGTCATGAAAGCTCTGCTGCTGAAAAGCAAGGTCCTCTTGTAGTACAGGATACACAGATGCCTAACACGTATCTTCTGGATGTCAAGGAGGAGATAAGAAGATCAAAAGTGGTATGGAACATTCATAATTAATAAACCTTTTATGAAGAGAAGTTGGATCCTGACTTGCCCCTCCAGGGAGCTCCCAAAGGAAAAAGCAAGTGTGTGTGTGTGAGTATATTCCTGGCGTCCAGTGAGACAAGTGATTCAGGAAGGTTAGTGCAGTTCCTGTTAGAGTTTCAGCTGTTTAAGTTAGCATAAGCACAGCAACCTTGGTAACAGCTGGGGAAAGCACAACTGAACTTGTTTAGAGCTAGTTTGGTTATCTCTTTCAACAGTAGATATGAATCTGGCTTAATGTGTAAAACTTGGGGAAGCCACAATTACAAGATGATGATGGGGAATATTGGCATAACTATTTAAAGTGAATAAACATCATGAAGGGAAAGAATTAAACTTTTCAGAGTCATTGAAAGGCTATCTAACTAACTGGAAATAATGGAACCGAGTCAAAGCAAAACTGTTAGGAAACATATCTCATTTGCATTGTGGCTCTAATGGAGATGCATTTTTTTACACTTGAGCTCATTTAAGGCATACATCCACCTAAAAAGATCACTATAGGCTTGGTTTGCATGGTAGTAAGTTTATCTAAGGTTCAGAAACAACATTTATAGTAGGAGAATAGAAGTGAATAGCAATAGCTGTTAAGACATGGTTATATTTGATGTATATGTCAGAGTTGGTTAATTTCTGAATGGCTAGAGGCTACTTTTATTCTCTGGTAGGTGTTTGGTGACCAGAACTAGCAGCCGTATTTCTGTGGTATTGCATGACCTGTCCTAGATTACCATCCTCTGTATAACCCACACACAGAAATTTGGCTGGTCTGTTGACCTGATGGCACTCCTGGAATCCTGGTATCTCTAAGGTTTCAGCCCTGCAAGACCTACAAACCTCAGATTCCTAAGTGGCCACTCCTTTCAACTGTGCTGCAAATGGGTTTCCAATCTAGGTTAGGGGTCATAGCATGAATAAGACTTTAGGGTAAGCTGGAAATAAAAAGTCCACATGACAAATATGACAGCTTACATTGGGACATCATTAATATAGGAAATACTACTATGAAGTCAATCCTTCTTTGAAATGCTAATGCTTAGTGAATGCAATGGGCATGAAGTCGGGATTTTCTCCATATTTAACCATTTTTAAAAATGCACAAAGATGTTTTGTTTCAAGGGATGCAAAGTATGATTCCTAGTGAAATCAGTGGATTCACAGGCATGACTTAAGTTAAATGTGTGCTCAAGGTCTCTACTGATTTGTGAGCCTTGGCGTAGGACCTTCCTTTATTGCTCTTTTTTTGTCATTGCAAAGTCAGTAATGTATTCAACATATTTTCCATAATTTATAACAAACAGTGACAAGCACTGTATCAAATGCTGCTGTAATGACTGATTGAATTAATGAAGTCCAGGGGCCATGTGCAATATTGAACAGCTTGACAAAGAATCATACTGTGGTTGGAGATGGGGGGAGACTCAGCCAATATTAGAAAAGATCAAGTATGCAGCCTATTCACAGTAATACTCGTATCCCTAGGAATAACTACTAATACAGATAAGGTGGAAAACCTGGAAAATGAAGGTGCTTTGAAAATAAAGTGGTAGAAATGAGCTAAGGTTGAGAAAAATTCTGCATCAAGCCAGCTACAACTGAATATCTTCACTAATATTTTGTTCTGCTGACAACAGAGACCCCATGAGAAGTTGTTTTTTTTTTTTTCTTCCCAAAACAGAAGATTTGTGTCCTGTGATGCAGTTCTATGCAGGCTAAAATTACAAGAGCACTGCTGGAAAATTACGGGAACAATGATTTATTCCTGGGTTGAAAGCTGAACAAGGGAAAACGCATAAACACTGCACTATAGGCACAAAGGGTGATTATTTTTGCCACATGAAACAGTTTTAAAATTCATGGGAAAAAGTAATTTTTGTAGGTGGTTTAGGTCTTATAAAAATAGCTATGGACGGTATGTTTGCTTTTCAGACTGCTATCTTTGCTCTACCATTCAGGTATTTTTAATGGCTTTTCTTGAATAAGACTTAGAGTAGTTATGTTTATTGATGGATGAATTTATATGATTACAGCAAACTAAAATTGCAGAATCTTTACAAGAGCAGAAACAAATCCGCGTCCCTACTGTATTTTTCTTCAGCAAGTTGTCTTGGGAGAAAAGATCTGATAATTCTATTTGATTGATTTTTTTTTTCCCCCAGTTGTATTTATTTTAAGTATTTCAGTGGATAAATGTACTACTTTTCTGGGTGCTACACTCTGAATCATATATGAAATTAGAGTGAAGTATGGGAATTTAGCAGTAGTTTTGTCACTAAAATATATATAAAAGTCATTCTCTGTTTCTTTGTCAATTCTTACAGTTTAGGTGATGCAAATTCAGATTTCATATGCTCTTTCGTAAGCCCTAAGCAGACTTGTTTTGTTAGGTGTTTCTAATGTCAGTCTTTCCAAGATTTCTGGTTCCTTCTGTAGATCGGGGATACAGAATTACCAACTAAAGATGGAAAAAAAAATCCTAGTTAAGGTCCTTTTTTCTTAAAAATTATTTCCCAAGTATCATTTCAAAACCAGAAGAAATCAGCTCAGGTCCTGTAATGTAATAACCACTAAAAACTTTTGCAAGTTTGGTCAGGCAGGAGGAGATGGTGAGAAAATCATGCTAGACCTTTCTACCACAGCACTGCAAAGGAAAAACTAAAATGCTGAAAAGTCATGAGAATGTCTTACAGAATGTGACATTAAAATTAAATTCTTGACTCCACTTTCTTTGTCTTCCAATATCCTGAGTCTAGAGGATTAATTTATTCAGTGGTTCTGGTCTTTCTTTGAAAACATGAGGACTATCATGCTTCCTAAATGCCAACACTGAGATTTTTATGCAGTCTCGTGATTCCAACAGCTGGAGCTCTAAGAAAAGTACTGTGAATCTATAAGCTGCTGTATAAGCTTTATATATTGTTTCCTACGGATACACATTTGCTCTTATTTACCTCTCACACCATACTTATTCCCAGTTTCCAAGTGAATGATATAGCAGGCATATGGAAAAACATACAAATTTTCCAGACTTCCCTGCTTTTTGATGATCCCAAAGAAAATTGAAGCAGCCACTCATGCCAGATTTCTAAAGGCAAATTCATTTTCTAAAGCATTTGGGCTCTCAGCTCCCATTGATCTTTGTAGAAGTTAGGAGCCAAGAGCATTGAAAATGCCTACCTGCATCTTTACAGATTTAGGCTCTTTCAAGATTCTGGATCAAAGGGAACTTCAGGCTAGGCTGCAATTGTTTGGGATCGGAGAGAAAATATTGCATAGGAAAGAAAAAAAGATAGAGAAAAGCTTTTCTTCTGGATATTTTTTCATCCTGTGTGTTTATAAGAGGTACTGATAATGGAATTTATAGAGGGCTGTTCAAAACAGTTTGATATTTATGCACCAGTTTGTTTTTTTCAAGTTAGTTAGGTCATCCTATATTCATAGGACAATACTAAAAGGTACCTTTTCTTTGGGAAAAGTGGTATATTTTCTTGATGTAAGTAACCTGGCTTGGTGCATAAAATAAGACTTTAAAATGTTACAAAATATGGGGGTTTTTTGGTTATTTTACTAGCTCAAATGCAGAACAAGAATGATTTAAAAGAAATTAATGTTTAAATGTAGAAACAGAATTGATAAGAGTAGCCTTGGAAAGTGTGAAGTCCTTTGTATTTCTCCAGCTTGTGATTCCAACGCCCTCCAACCTTTTACTTACACAAAACATCTGCCTTCAGCTGTTCCATTTTTCAGGAACAATAGCTTGTAGAAGAGGAATTGGTGCCAGTTGTCTTTTAGTTTCTGTTACTTTAATTTTCACTATTACTCACATGGCTTTTTTTGGAAAATGGTCTTCTCCAAAATGTGTGATGGTCAGGTTCCCTGGCATCTGATAGTACACATTTTTCACAGTGCTGCATTACTTTCAGTAACCTGGTTTTTGGGGGGACAGGGGAGGAAGACTTATCTTTATCCATTCATCTAGACCATGCAAATCTATATTGCAAACAAACAAGGAAAAAAAAAAGACATGAAGAAGAATAAGCCAGCTCAGAAAAAAGTACTACCTAAACAAAATTCATGTACTATTCTGTTGATTATTTAAAGCATCTATTCCTGAAGGTTCTTCCTTTAAGTAAATCTGTTTCACAGGTTTAAAATAGTGTGGTCTTCTATGATGTTTTAGTTGAATATGTCTTCTACAAAAAACTCTCATTTTTGTTGGTTTGGCTTTGAACCAGCCACTGCTATATCTGCAGACCTCAGCCATGAGACAAAATTTAGCAAACTCCCTGGTAAACTTATAGCAAAATCCTTCCCTACCGCTTCAAATAGTCACACAAGACCACACAGTTAGTACCCCGTCCCACACCGACTTAAGCTTGATTGCTTGCAATGGAAAGGATTTGCTCTGTTGGTCAAAACCCATTAACCATAAATTGGAGCCTACTCAACATCTGCATTCCTCACTGAGCTCTTTCCATGAAGAGTTCAAGAGGATCGAGGTAGCTGTGAACATGTCATACTGACTTCCCGCTAAATGTTTACCAGATGGGAAGATCTCCTATTAGAAAAATGGTGCCTTCAGGGATCCTTTGCAAAAGACCAAAAAGACTCATTTAGAAGGAATTGGTTTCAGTTGAGCTTAATATTTATTTATTGTTCTGATAGTATTTTCTCAGAAATGCAACCATATTAGCAAACTGATTAATCAAATGACACTAGTAAAAATACTCATAAGATTAGATCAGAATCTAAGTGGTTGGTAAGACATTAACAGTATTTTTTTATATAAAAGGAACTGCATATCTGTACCTGTATGAAGGTGAATGTAAACCTGAGAATTACATCCTTTACACCATGTTTTACTTACTTCCCAGCTTTCCATATTTTCTCAAATAAGCTTATGAAATTTTAGGACAGGAAAAGCATGACTGCAAAGCTACTCTGTGAAAAACAAATTCCCACAGTCTAGGCAGCCACATAAATGGAAAAGTTCTTGTTCGTTTGTGAGCTCTTAAGGTGCAATTAATCCAACTCTCTCATGTTTTCAGAACTCTCCTCATTAATTGTTGGTGAGAAATTATGAAGGCTCAAGACAGATAATCTTACAATAGCCACCACAACATTATGCTTCACTATATGTTTTCTATTTCAGACTAAGCCATTGTTTCAGGCTCTGTGGCATAACAAATTTATACAGGTTAGCTGTATCTTTTTTTTTTTTTCTGATTGTTGGAAGATAAAACTTTAGGGGCTCAAGGCAGCTTGTATTCATTGTCAGCCTGTTTTGTAAGTGACAGTAATTTTACAACTTTTTTCTCTTTGATTTTATGAGCTAAAACTAGAGAAAATTATAGTGTATACTTCTGAGTAAAAATCCTGCAAGGTGCTGAGCTGTTCAGTAACTTTAATTGAATTAGATGAGAGCTGAAGACGCTCAAAGGATGAGGTTTCTAGTCTACCTCAGTGACTTCTTGTTTATGGGCTACCGGCCTATATAAACACGGGTGGTTGTGTCAGTTTTTTCTGCATACTTACTGTTTACTAGCTTGATACTGATAAAATTAGAAGCTATTTAGCTTTCCCTCAAATAATTTACAGCTCTTCCAAATTTTTTCTCATAGGTGTATGTCATTTAGTATACTCATACCTGAACACAGCTCTCCATAATAATCAGAGGTAATACACTATACTGAAATCCTCTCTCTTTTATATTGTTCAAATTTGAATAGGATAATTGAACATGTACTTTGTAGCTTAGTCAGTCCTTCATAGAACAAAGGCAGCTACTCACTTTTTTGACTTCAGAACTTCCCACAGAAGTAGAGTTTTGTTTCTCTAGTGACAAGTATTGCTTCCTATTAATTAGGCTTTCTTCTGTGGGCATCTGGGCTAGCTGCTGTCAGCAACGTATCAGTGAATTAATGCGAGCAAAATAATCTGATATCTGCTCGATATTTTTATTCTCTCAAATGGAACAACTATTGAGAAAAGTGTTAAGACACCTAGATTTGTTGGCTATAGAAAGTTTTGGGGTTTTTTTTTGTAATTGTAGTAATGCAAATAGAAATTATTTGGACCCTGAGAGGCTTAGCTAAATAAAAACTCTGCTGTTTGGCATAAGGGAAATGAGGGTATGGCATTATGTATAATAATTTGCATTTAACACAGAAGAAAGCATTTGTTTTTCGTTAATTGGGTAAAAAGGCAATACAGCTTTGCCCTTTATTAATTTGTTAGCTTAGAATGTGGTCAGAGTGAGTAATAAGGCTGATTTGGAGTCAGGCATTTTGATAAGACATGTGAGATTAAGTTGTTTCATGCATGAGCATTTTGTCGAAAACCCTGCATGTCACTGTGCTTTTAGTGATGTTGTTAACATAAACACAATGTAAATGGAAATTGTTTTCTATCTAATGAATAGAACAAGGTAACCTAAATGCATCTTGATACATTAATTTAAACCAACCTTTAAAAGAGGTAAACAATCTATAAGGAGCATGCTTAATTGGGTAATTCTTCTGTGATTTTCTACCATATTGTGCATCTGGAGTCATCTTGCGTTACCAGCCTAAGAAGGCTGTGAGTATGAAACATATAACAAATTGTTATAAATATTTTTATTTGCAAGGGTACTTCTTATGTCCAGCAGCAAAAGGAATATTAGCATTGCATCTTGGTTTCTGCTAAAGCAGAACCTGCAGCTTTCTGTAATACTTTCAGTGTTTGATCAGAAATGGTAAAAATAAAGCGGGTTAATTGAAGCCTTTTTAATCTTAATCTAATCTGACAGTCAATAAAAATGTGAGTAGATTTTATTAGTATAGCACTAATAATTCTGCCATTAACAGGAAGAAACTTGCCTTGGATTTACAACACACTAATTCTTCTTCAAGCTTTTTCTATTGCTGTTCTGGGACTAGAGGAGCTCAGAGGTGTCTGATACTAGGTTATTTGTCTTTTTGTCTGCCTGTGTGTATTTGCTGAGCCAAAGTTTATAGGAGACATAAAAGGTGACAAATTTAGGGAAGCCTCTTTGTTTTAGGATCCTTAAACTCAGTCTAAACTAGCTTTTTGGCAACCCTTAAGTTCCAGTTAAACAAGCTTTGAAACTGGGAAAGCCCTTTGCTTCTCAGAGTTGGTCTCTTACATTGCTTAGCTTGCTTGAGCTTTCTAGACAAAATTACACTCACTGGTCTGTAAATTAGCTTCCTTCCTTTATTAACATACTTGATGTTAACAAACCTATAAAAAATCAGCAGCAATTCTCTTCTCTTCTGTTTGTGTTTCAGCTGGAATAGTCACAACAGAATTTGAAGTAATTAAATATTCTGGTCATGCTTTGCACTAGAAGTGTGTTATTTTGATCATCCTTTGCATAACCAAACATTTTTATGAAGCTGGATCAACCTTTGTTTTCTCTTTTTGTACAATACCTACCTAATGCAATTGGACCCTGATCTGTGATGTGGTCCCCTGACTTTGGACAAAACAAATACATGGTTTTACCTCTTAAGTGCTTTAGCTACAGGACTTTGAATGACATTAATGGGAGTTACATAATGAAACTTCCTTTCCAGTTTTGCAGACCTCAGCCTTCTCATCCAATCTGCTCAATACTCATATTTTGAAACTATGCTGTCGTTAAGTGTACACAGTAGTGATATAATGGAATACAGGTATTGTTGCTACCATATCCCTCGTCTAGAGTTACAAAATTTTATTATTGTGAATTACTGATATATTAAATATGCATTATTTATTAGATTGGAAGATTCAGTAGATGTGTATTAATCAGGTTGATGTAAAACCAGCTTCAACAGCCATTGAAGAAGTGGCCAGGTAAAAGCCTTTCACTTAGTGGCAGAAGTTCTCTTTATTTATCCTGAGAATGTCTATTGCAGAGACAAGAGGTGGTGCAAAGATTTTCATAGGATTGCCCACACATCTGTCTTGGTTATGATAATCTCTAAAGGAGAGAAAACAGACAAGTTACTTTCAGTTCCATTTAATCCTTGACCTCTTAAGAGCCTGATACTAAGGGATTCAATTAGTGATAAGCGGAGTGGTAGGTTGAGTGATTCCTCCCTAGGTACTCAAATCTCACAATTCATACAGAGAAATAAGAACTACATCCATTTCTCTCTGCTTTAGCATCCTTCAGGTGAGATTTTTACTTGACTTGCCTAATAATGAAAGGCCTGTGCAATTATTCTTTGTCAGTGAGCAATCAGTTGGGCTGTGTGTCTGTCCATCAACCTTGGTCAACATCTTCTGAACTTGTAAGACAATTTCAACTAAATTGGCAAACAGAGGGAAGTCACAAAAATAAATGACAAGTTTTGTGACTGGGCAGACAAGGAGGACTTTATTAGTGGATTTGTTAGGTTCCTGTGAAGATACATGGCAAAGATATTCCGACACTGGGAAAAGATTCAAGCAGATCTTGCAGTTGACCATAAGATGCAAGGCTGGAGGAAATGAGGCTTCATTAGTTCTAGAACTACTGCTTGGTTTTCTTTTTCTTTTTAGGTCTCATTGTGGGAAATGTCAGTTACTGACAGATACAAAGAGCCTGACTCTTAGGAATGTGGATGTTATAATCTCTTATGTGCTGCTCACTGGGAGCCCTACCTGTCAAACACTGTGGTGAATACAGAATGGATAAGCATGACAAAGTCCAACTGTATTCATTCAGATGCAGTATTAGGGTTTGTATGCCAGTTTTAATATGTAGGTACTCAGGCCCTTCCATCTATTCTGAGTATTTTTAGGTTATTCTACAAATGTTGAGTAATCTTTACAGTTTCACACGAGATAGGCCATGATGTCAGGATCAAAATTATTGAATTCCTAATAATGGAGAAATCACCCCTTCATGTTAGTTGATAACGATTGTGGTCAATCAGTGTTTTCTTAACAATTCAGAGGTGCAGAGGTGCAAAAGATGGAAGGTGACACGCTCAACATGCAAGTGTTACCCCAGCAGGAATGCCTTTCCACTCGTGTGTCTTCTGTGAACTGTTGAATCACTGCCTAATTTCTGTGCCCTAAAGAACATGTCCAAACAGCAATGATTCAAACAAGCGTTTGACCACCAGCTGTCACTGAGACCAGTTTGCAAAGTCAAGGGGGTTTCGTATAGAAAACTAACTTTCTGCCCACTTAAAACCAGGTGTTTTTCCCCTTACAAGGGTTGTGGTTCAGAGGGATAAGACACTGTGAGGAAACCAGCTCCCTATAGCTTCTCCTAGTCCTTCTGAGCTTTCAGTATTGCCTCCAGAAATCAAGATTTGGAAAAAAACAAATCGGCTTGCTTTTTACACAAGATGTAAAGTGCTTCAGGAATGAATTTAATATATGGCCCCTTCAAGAGTCCCAGGGGTAGCTTCTGGTGACCTGGGCCAGGTGGTGCTGCCTGCCTGAGTTCCTGCGGGCTGCCCAGGCTCCTGCTGGCAGGGTGTTCGGGGCAGAATCTCCGAAATTGGCAGCTGGAAATTCCCAGAGGAGGTGCAATTCCTTCTGTTAATTCAGATACAGTGCTGGAGGAATGAGGGGAAGGCTGCGCAGAGGCTGTTTTGAGGCTGTGGGGCTGCGCTTGGGACTCCGAAAGAAGAATTTATTAGGAGCTGCGGAAAAAGCACATAGGATTATTTGTTTAAATTATTTTTAATCTGTATTCTTTTTGAAATGTGAGAGTCATCCTGAATTTGAAGCTGCCTTATAGTTTGAGCCACTACAGTAATAACAGGGCAGGTTACCAGAAGTCTCCTAGCACTGAAGGCGTACAGCTAATACGTAATCATATAGCTTGCTGAAAGTCATTTTTACATGCATTTGGGATGCCCGGGTTACTTTAGGTCATTACGGTAGTCATCCCAGGCCTGTAAATGGTATAGTTAAACCAGTGGATACTATTTTTTCTATTAATCTTCCTAGAAAAGCCTTTGTAATCCTAATTTTCTAGGCCATTAGGGTAAAGGCAGATTACAACTAAAGCTGGTTTACTAACTTCACTCACCCTGGTTTTGCCCAGCCCAGATCTGTTCTGTTAGGTGTCATCTAACGTGTCTGCCTGTAGCTGGAGTCATTACTTCCCTTGGTGGTCATTCAAGCGTGTTTTCTGACATTTAGGCCTGAGCAACCTTATCTTACTGTGAAGTTAGATTCGGCTTCAGAGCTGGCCCTGGATGGCGCAGCAGGTTGGACCGGGAATGCTCCGGAGGTCCCTGCCAACCTCAATTACCCTGTGATTCTACCCTGCTGCCTCTCACAGCATCAAACCGCCTCACGAGCCCCAGTGTATTCACCGGTGCGCAGCACGCTGCAGTGGAGCAGGAAGAGCATCCCGTCTGTGACGCCTCAGTCTTCTTCCACCTGTCTGTTCTGAGTCACGCCATGCTGCACAGCCCCAGCCGTTGCCCCTCCTGGCCGTGCCCACGCTGCCCCGAGCATTTATTCCCCGGTGCTTCCACGGATCGGTCACAAGTTACGCGTCACCCGTCCGCACAGTGGGCAATCCTGGATTAGCAACCGGCCGTGGACAGTGCAGGTGAGAGCCTGGTGGCTCCCTCCCGGGAGCTGAGGGGCCGAAGAAAGGGCAGGCTCCCGTCCTCCACGGCAGCACGTCTCGTCTTAATCACAAGAATCCTGTTTTTGCACCTGCTCCGTTTGCTCCTCGGCTTCCAGCCGCTGGCAAACAGAGCCCTTCTGACTTTCTTCACGGCATCCTCCTGGGACTCACGGGCCCGACCAGGGCCATCCGCTGTGCCGGCAGAGGCAGGGCTCGCGTGCTGGCCCCCAGCCACCCTCGGCCCGTGGCGCGCCCTCCCCGCGGGGCCGGCGGATCTTCCTCGCAGCGCTCTCCGAACGCCCTTCCCCGGAGCTCCAGCGTGGAAACTTCACAGCCGGCGGGCTCGGCCGCTGCCGGGACGTTCCCGCCTCGGCGGCGGAGACCTCCCCGCCCC